>NC_056732.1:1847223364-1847247186 GCF_019279795.1 Protopterus annectens | reverse complement strand
TGTGTGTGTGTGTGTGTGTGTGTGTGTGTGTATGTGTATGTGTGTGTGAGTGTGATGGCTTTTTTTATATAATAATGCAAAGTGTTTCTGAGAATCTGCATAACTATCAATATGATTTATAATAATTTCTATGAATACAATATTTTACTCTATTGACAAAATGAATGTTTACTTACAAGTTTTAATAAGTTTCCACTTAAAATGTTAAGGAGACAATCTGGGATAATGGGCTGTCTCATGCACAGTGTCCATGAACTACTTCAAAAGCTTCAACTCACAGAATTCTCACAGAGAAACTGAAAGCAGTTAGTATAACCTCTGACCTAGTTATCATACTGACACACCACAGATTCAGGAAAAATACTCTATTCATAAAATGTCAGTTATAATGAGTTTAAATGATGTAGTTTCTTGTAGTAAGTAAATGTCTTATTTTAGAAGGCATAGAAAATGAAACATTTATTTAAATGTTTTTGAAAATCTACTTAACAGCAGCATAATAATCTGTGTTAAAAACTTCTGTTCCAAACATATACTTTATTATAATTCATTTAATTCATCTGATTGACAAGCATAAACAATTTTATAATTCTATTCTGGAAGAAATGTCATGTGATATATTTTAAAGCAGTAGGTTAGCATGATTGTAAAATCTGGTTACTAAAATGTGTTTGCTGTACATTATTTTCTATAAAGCAGACAGATTTATTCTAGGGACAGCATGTAGGATAGTGCTGAACAAGGACATAACTCAGTGAGATCAGATATATATATATATGTGTGTGTGTGTGTGTGTGTGTGTATGTGTATGTGTGTGTGTATGTATGTGTGTGTGTGTCTGTGTGTATGCGTGTGATGGCTTTTTTTTTTAATAATGCAAGTGTTTCTGAGAATTTGCATAACTATGCAATATGATTTATAATAATTTTTATGAATACACTATTTTACTCTATTGACAATAATGAGTTTAAGTAAATGCTCATATACAAACAATTCAAGATTTTTTTTTTTGGAAGCTGTTAATAGTATTCACATGACAGAAAATAGATGCATCTTAATATATGTAATGTCTGAATCATATTAGCCAAAGTTTTTGATTTAAATGAATGTTAGAACCTAATTTTCTCTCCTCTTGATTTCTAACATCAAGATTATTTGAATGCTATTTGAATACAAGTGTTATATATTACATAAATTTATATAGTAGTATGAACAGTTTTAAAAAAAAAAAAAAAAGTTTATTTTAGTTTATATGATGCTGTTTTACCAAATGTGTAGTTTTGTCTTGCTAGATAATTGAATTGAAAACTGTTAACCTCAGTTAAATATAACTAGTATTAAATTGATAAGGTGGTAGCTGAGGTACTGCTGCTTAGGGTAGGGGGTTAACTTGAGTAGTAAATACTACTCTAAGTTGGAGTTTTCAACTCCAGGCTGGATGCAAGGTTTAATCCTTACATTATTTTCACTTGTTCATTGTTATATGTATATAGTTTTGACATCCACAATATATTTTGTATACTCATTGTCACTACAAACAAAATTGAATCCTATACAAAATCCCATAATAGATTTAATAAATACAGCTATATTTAAAGCTACACCTAAAAGAGGAGATGTAACATTATTTATCTTGTTATTTGTTATTTCGATCATAAGATTCTTGAGTTTTAAAAATGCCAAATGACATCTTTAAAAGGAATTTCTTTAAACATCAATGGATTGAATAATCCGTGTAAAAGGGCAAGCCTAATAAGATACATTAATTTACACAAGGCCAATCTAGTCTTCCTGCAAGAAACCCATCTCTTGAAAAAAGATATTGATAAACTAGCCACTAATAAGTATACAGTATTGGTTAGTTCAGAGCACACTCAGAAAAAAGAGGAGTGGCTATTTTATGGAATAAAAGTATGCCCATTCCTAAAACCATTAAGTCTTTTCAGGATGACAAAGGAATGTTTTGTATGGTTACAATACAAATTAATGGGAAGACTTACACTTTAATTAATGTATATTGGATACCTGGAATTGGTATTAATACAGTGAAACATCATATTGATAAGATCATATCATTCTCTATAGGGGTATTATTTTAGCTGGTGATTTTAATTGTATACTACATGAAAGTGATACTACCACTATAAGGAAAAGAAGAATTACATCTAATGCAAAACATTTAAATGATTTTGCTAATTCTTATCATTTGAATGATATTAATAATCAGATAGATTCAAAATCATTACCATACACCTTTTTTTCTAACAGATACAAAACTTATTCAAAAATAGATAGGGTCTTTATTTCTAACCAGATGGTAACAGATTTAATTAATTCCAAAATCATTTCATGTCCTGTATCTGATCATAACTCAATTGTTTTTGAATTCATGACAAAAAATACTCATAATGTTCAGATCAAAAGGATACCAGCATACTTAACTCAGCTAAAAGACTATAAAGAATATATACTTTCAGAAGTACAACATTTTCTAGACATAAATAATACTCCTGAAGTCTCCATTGTCTATGTTTGGGATGCCTTAAGATCATATCTATATGGACAAAGTATCAGATGGTATAATAATAAAAGGAAATCTTGGGATAAGGAATTGTTAGATATTCAAAGTAAATTAGACTCTTATAAACATAATAATAAAGAAAATATTATGGACAAGAAAGTTATTGAAGAAATAAACAAACTAAATGAGAAATACAAAGAAATTTTAACTCATAAAGTTAAAATAACTTTAGAGAAATACAAGTTTTTGTCTTATTCAATAAGCCCCAAATACTTACATAGACTTAAAATAAAACAAAAGATTGAATAAACAAAACCATATCAAAGAAATATTTTCTCTAAGGAAAAAGAAGAATGTTTCTAGTATACCAGAAATACTGGATGAATTTAGAAATCACTTTCACAAGATTAACCATAACAACATTAACATGGAACCTAAAGATAAAATAAAGGAGTTTATAACCACAAACACGAATAAAAAGCTTAATAAACAACAGATTAAACTATTGGACAAGAGTATTTCATATACAGAAGTTATTACACAAATAAATAAGCTTAAATCAAACAAAGCACCGGGTAATGATGGTATTATACCAGAGATATATAAAATCCTTTCTAAAACTACATATTCATTAATACATAAGGTTTTTATTTTGGCCCAAACTGAGTTAATAACCCCCCCCATCTTGGCAATATACATTTATTTCACCAATTTTAAAACCTAATAAAGATCCAACTAGATGTTCTTCATATCGACCCATCTCATTACTTAATGTTGATTATAAAATGTTTATGAGTATTTTTGCTGATAGATTGAAGACAATCATCCCGGCATTATAGATATAGATCAGGCGGGCTTCATTGTAAATAGAAATACTTTTGATAATATAAGAAGAACTTTAACATTAAATGATTTTGCAAATAGGAAAAGAAAGATTTAACACTTATTAGTCCTGATATAGGTTCAGCATTTGATTCAGTAAGTTGGGACTATCTGTTTACCTTACTGAAATGCACAAACTTCTCTGATGCATTTGTAAATTTAATTGAGCATTTATACAAAGGAACGCTGGCTTATATTAAGGTAGGAACATATGTTTCACAAAAATACCCATTCTTAAAGGTACAAAGCAAGGATGTCCACTTTATCCACTATTATTCACTTTAGTAATGGAGCCTTGGGCTAATTTGATTAGAAACAGTACTGACATAGAGGGTTTTGAAATAGGCGAAAATACAACATCAAAAATTCAACTTTTTGCAGATGATGTTCTAATTACATCAGCAGGATCTAATTCTTCTATGCAGTCTTTATTTGATAAAATGATGAATTTTAAAAGTATTTCTGGTTTAATATTCAATGAAGAAAAAACTAAAATACTACCTATATATACACGAAAAAATATTCTCATTAGTGATTTTACTAAATATGTACCCAATTCAGGTCAGATAACTTATTTAGGTATAATACTATCTAAAGATATTAAATCTATTATATATAATAACTATAATACCTGTTTTCTTAATATACAAAATCTTTTTAATACCTGAAATAATATGTTTTTTACTATGGAGGAGAGACTTACAATTATTAAAATGATAATATTCCCCAAGATTTTATACTTAATACAATCAATAATACTTTCACCTACAAAAATAATTATCAACTATCAAACTGAATACACTAATGTTAAATTTCTTATGGGCACATAATAGACCTAGGATTGCATTAAAGAAACATACTAATAGCTGGTCTCAAGGGGGTATTTCTTTTCCAGACTTTAATTTATATATTATCTCTTCTATTATAAAAGTTATTACTTTATTAATAGATCAGTCATATATCGCAAAATGGAAAGATTATTGGGAGCTAATTAGTATGCACTTCATGAAAATTTCCTTAACACATAAAAATATGATTGTAAATAACTCCATGTTGTGGTTGCTAAAGGAATTTTGTACTTCACCTATTACACCTAAACATATGGTTTGTTACCCATTAAATATTATTATTAGTTATCGTAACTTTATATTCATGCACCCTAAGTATAGGGAATGGAATTTTATTGTATTCCCTATAATGTATACTCAGGGTATGCTTATGTCATCTACTTCTGAAGGAGCTCATTTAGCTATAGATAATGATCTAAAGTACTGGTATCAGCTAATATCTGATAATAAAGTTAAAAATCTAGATTTCTTAAAACAAGAATTTGATCTAAGAGAAACTTGCTGGTTAGAGGTTCAGATCTTTAGACAACATCTCATTGATAGAATAGATCTAATGTCTATAACAGTTAAAGAATCTATTCCAAAACTGATTGATTACTTGATATTAAATTTACAGCATAAAGTTTCTGATAAAGGTAAACTTTCATATATACATAAAATTATCAGACAAGAAACTTTTTACAGTGTAGATTCATACTGGAATTATTTCACCTCTATTAATGGGGACCCACCAACTCAACAAGATAAACAATATATATTGGAATCTGCTTATAGAACTACATCTTCCATTGTCTGGAGACTTTATACATGGAAATTTTACATAGATCTTTTATACACCTTTGATGATGAATAAAATAAATAATAAAGATAATCTATGTAAGAGATGTAATGTAGAAATTAATGCTGACTGGGCTCATATGTTTTATGACTGTATGAAGTTGAAAGAATACTGGAAGTCAATTAATGAATTTTTGCAGGCTCTTTTTACAGATAATTTCATTATTTCTCAGTCTCTTATATTATTCAACACACCTGTACCTCAATGTGTTAAAAGATTAAGCTTCCCTTGTTATGGTCTATCCTAGCAGTGGCCAGGAAAATAATAACTAGAAATTGGATTTCAGATACACCTCCTTCGTTCAATGAATTTAAAAATGTTATGAATATAATGTGCCATATGGAAATAAGCACAATTAGAATGAGAACAACTAGAAAAACATCATATTATATTGTATGGGATAATTTACAAAATTTGTTAAAAAAATTCTAATTTCAATAGCACGGTATTTTAGTTTAATTAATTGATCTGATTGTAGCGGATGTCTTTGTAAATACTTTAGTTGTTTTGTTGAATATTATAATAATACCTATTTTTAATTACTTGTATAAAATTGTTATGATATTTCTCTTATATGTTAAAACAATAAACCTGTTTTGAAAAAAAAAAAAGAAAATAGAAGCTTATGGATCAATGCTTGACTAGGGTTGAGAATGCAAAACACTTTACTACAATGGATATCTCAAATGGATTCTGGACCCTCAAGGTCCATCCCCAAGACTCCTACAAATTGGCTTTCTCCTTTGGTCGAAAACAGTACCTTTAGAGTAGGTGTCATTTGGAAGACTGAACTCAGCTGCAGATTTCAGTGTCTTCCTGCACATGACCATGCCTGATACAGAAAGTAGAGGGAATCTGATTTAAGAGGATGAACTAATCAAAAGCGATCCTATTGCTAAAGTGACCTATGTGTTAAACCAGCAAAATAATGCTGGGGCCAAATTGTCCCCACAAAGGATTGTGGTACTGAAACAAGGGCAAGTATCTAGAGTATGAAATTGGGCCAGATGGTTTATGCATTCAAAACAACAATATATAGGCTAGCCAAAGAATCTACCCTCCAAAAAAAACAGATGAGACTAAGAAGCCTTCTAGGTATATGTAATTACTCAAGGCAGTTTATTCAGGACAATGTAAAAGTAGCATATCCCCTTAACAAGCTGCTGAAAAACTCAGAACCCTGGGTATGAGGGAAAGAACAAGAAAAAGCTATGAAAGCTTTAAAGGATATCTTGAGTCAGGCCACATCCCTGGCATATCCACAGCTGGATAAGGATGTCTATCCAGACACAGGGTATACTGACAGTAGTATCAGTGCTGCCCTATATCAAAGGCATGATGAAGTATTAGTATGTTTCAGTAAGAAATCAAGTTGGTAGATAATACAATAAAGTAAGAGAATAGCACAAAGACATTTTTGTCTCTTGAAAAAGAGAAAAAAATCTCATAATACAAATTCAAGAGCAGCAAACTGTGCTTGTTTTGCACTGATCAGAGATTCGGATTTTAATTTTAACCCGTATTTCAAATTTTATAGCAAAGGAATTCACAGCCATTTACTAAACAAACAAAATTGTTGAAAACAGACAGCATGAACAGCAGTAAAGTCCTTTTCTCTTAAAACTCCCTAGTATTGAAACTGGATCTCGCGACCTAATAAACAACAAGTAACCTGCTGGGATTTGTTATGAAGTAGCATACAGTGAAGCACTAATTAGCAGCTTTGTGAATAGTGCAATAAATCAAAAGACAAATCTGTAAAGCATTTGCTGACACACTGGGACAACCCACTGGACAAAATTGCACCCTTTCTGTAGCAGTCCAGGTGTGCTGTTCAGTGAAATGATTGTGCGAGTCACATGGAAGACAGACAAAGGCTGAGGGAATCAAACCACATACTAAAAGAAGCAGCTCATTAACAGCTCATACCCTAACAGGGAATCAAACCACATACTAAAAGAAGCAGCTCATTAACAGCTCATACCCTAACTCACCTGCAGTAGCTGCCAGACAAACTGTTGTAACCTAAACACAGTGCATTCACACCTACATGCATACAAAGAATTAAAGTATTCATAGTTAGAATATTATTACTCTTAGACTTCATGATGTCCAATTTATTCACTGCTAAATAATGAAAACACTGTGAACTTTCAATAAAATAATAACAGCATGGATCATACCCAAAGAATATGGCTCATATGTTACTGTTTATTACAATAGATTTCTTAAGGCCTTTACACCATAACTACTGTGGATGCAGGAATAAAGTATTTACACACACACAAACACACACACACACACACACACACACACACACACACACACACACACACACACACACACACACACACACACATACATACAAACACTCACAGGTGTAACCATTACTTACAGCCATTTATATGACTGTGTACACATCAGATGAATGAACAAATACATAAATAATGAAGAGGGCCAGTGAGGTGCTGTGGTTGACATGTATGGGAAGTCTATTCCATAGCATGGACAGTCTCTGGGTTATGAACCTGTTCTTGCAGCACGTTCTGTTGATTGTGGTAATGAGGTTGAGGTCTCTGGAGTGTGTGGTGTGGAGGAATTGAGATTTCTTTAGATGTACCATTTCTAACAGAGCTGGGTCAGACATGGCTTTGTAAGTCAAGCAGAGATCACCTCTAAGTGAGCGATATGAGACAGAGAATAGTTGGAGTTTTTTGAGTCTGTCCATATAGGACAAGTGTTTAAGGCCTAGGATCCTCTTTGTGTAGTACTTTTGCAGCCTTTCCAGTTGTTGCAGGTGTCTAGTGAGGTACATGCCAAATGGGGCATTGTACTAGATGATTGGCCTAATGAGGGTAGAGTAGAGGGAGACGATGACCTCTTTCTTCCTGGATGCAAAACCCTTAGTAATGAGATGTGCAACATAGAAGGACTTTCTGACCACAGTGGCAGTGTGGTCTTCAGTGGACTACCATCGATGTAGTTCATGAGAACTGGGTTTTTCCCAACGGGGATGATATATATATATATATATATATATATATATATATATATATATATATATATACATATATATATATATATATATATATATATATGTATATATATATATATATATATATATTTATATATATATATATATATATATATATATATATATATATCTACCTGATTCTAGAAAATCACTATCTCATGTGCAGTAGCTCCACGCTAATGATTTCTTTCACAGTTTTCCTGTTGGTGCCCTGTTTAATCACACACTCATATATGCTTGCCAGAGATGAGACATTTTTATTTGGCATGGTTTACCAGTGGAAGAATACCATCCACATAATGATCAACTTTATTTGGTGTAAATGGCTTTTTGTAAGTCTTGACAAATGCCTGAAGGGAAGTTGTAGCTAACGTTTGAGATCAAAAGGATAAAGCTCTGACTAAAACAAAAGTAGCCAAGGATCGCTTAGTGATCTAGGAGGTGAAGGTGCTAGCTGTGGCAGGTTGGAATGTTGACAGCAGCTACCCATTCTGCCGGGAGGGACTCATCACCGTGACTCTTAATGGAGGCCAGGTAGGTTTCACCTAATGCACAGAATCAAGCTGTATGGATGGCAATACCAAGCAGCTTTTGCACTGTAGCTGGGGCAATTTATGCATGGAAACACCCTTAAGAAGCTAAACTGACTAGAATTTCCCCACTATCTTGACTACCTACAACTTACAATTGCACAAAGAGCTAATATACAAACCTGACAGCTGTCCTGCCTTAACATCTTTTTTGCATATCCATGTTCCCATCAGAAATCTCTGTTCTGCAGATAGACTACTTACAGATGTATGCAAACTCAACAAAAAAGCTATGGAACAACTTTCCAAACAATATTACCAGTATAGATAATAACCAAAAAGTTTAAGCTTATACTAAAAAATTACCTATTTAACTCATGGATCTGCCTTTGCCCTACAACCAACACCTAATCTCCACCTTCCTTTTTCTTTGTCTCTCTGCCCTCCTCTCTCTCTCTCCCTACCCTCCCAACCTCCTACTAACTTATTTCTCCTTTCACACCCCATATTTTACGGTGTCTTCCTACATCCCTTTTCCACTATCTCTTAATTTCTAAATAGACCATCTCACAATCTCTCTAACAACTTTACTTGCACTAATTTTCCTAACGATTAACCTTTTCCTCTCCAGAACCATCACATTTTTTTTGTGTTCTTCTAATGCCTGTTATCCAATCTGCTATATATATTTTGTTAAAAATAAAGGATCTCTTGTAATGCTTGTCTTTTCTCTCCATACCTTCTGCTGTACTTCTTGCATCTGTCCAATGCTGTATAATTTAACATTTTATGTGTATAATTTGATGTTACATGTTTTTTTTAATCACTATTGGAGCTCTTCTCCCCGGGCCTCTGCTGAAAAAGGGTTTCTTACACAGTCGGACTTTCCCAGTTACCAAATGTCAGTCAATCAAGCAATCAATCAGTCAATCAATAAATAAATAAACTTCTGTTTGTAAAAGTGTGGCAGAGTTTCATGCTGTGGGGCATAGCTGCTAAGGTGCAAAACAAATTGAAGTGCTGAAGGTAATGCTGCACTTGAGAACTATGGCAGCTTTTTTGCTGGCCAGCATAGTGAAAAGTCTCCGTATGCAGACCCCCAACCCCACAGTCGAGGCAGCCTCATTCTGGGAAGCACAGCAAGACACTTTGGCCAAGAGGGCAGGGAGCAGATGGTAAGAGCAATGTTGCGGGTTGATAAAAATGACTGAAGCAAAGAAAAAGAAGCACAGATTTACTAAATGTTCTTGATGTTTTGTTTTCAAAAGATATTTTATTATATTTGTTCATGTCAACTGATGTGGCTGTCTTCAAACATGTTTTTATTTTCTGTTAATATATGTTTACCTACGTCATTGATAAAATATCAAGATGTAATAAAGGTGTTAAAATAAAAAATAAACTGCTTAGCTGCTATCACTTTTGGCAGGGTTTGCTCCAGTCCTCTTTAATAACAGCCACTGACATTCCTTAAACTTGATTTAATGGTGAAAAATGCCTCTGTGTTTGCCATAGTTGTGGGTCTTTTCTGGGTTCAGGAATTTCAGAATTAATAACCAGAGGTCACCTTTCTTATCTTGCAGGCAGGTATTTTTTTTTTTTTAATACAACAGCGGTATCACATTATTTTAATAGTTTTGTATAAAACTCTGCAGGAAGATCATATCTTTCAGGCTCTTTCCTGGCTTGTCAGTTTCTGTCTGTAGAAACGTGTGCACAGGCTTGGGCGGCGGTGAAATTTAAAAAAAATAAATGTTGTTGTTGTTTTTCGGCTTTTCACGGTTAGGGGTCATCACAGCAGAACTCCGGTTCGTAAACTGCGCCCTTTCGAGGCCGGGGAGGGCACAATTGCTAGCCTCTATGGGCGGCGGTGAAATTTAAAAAAAAAAATGTTGTTGTGTTTTCGGCTTTTCCCGGTTAAGGGTCGTCAAAACAGAGCTCCAGTCCGTAAATTGCACTCTTTTGAGGCCGGCCTGTACGGCGCCCTAGGCGGTCGCCTAGTTCGCCTATGCCTAAGGCCGGCCGTGGTGCCCTATGTTTTATTCCTTCTGTATATTTTGATTTTGTTACTTTGCTCCAACAGCCAGTTGTGATCTGTCTACCAACACTTGTACTCACATGTATAACATTAAAAAAGTCAACAGTCCTGCTATAAACATGGATATTTGATATGAAGCAGTACATCTACTACACTGTGGTGCCTACATACCTCAGCCCAAAAGAATGCAAATCCTATGTATAATGATCAAAGGGCATATGATTTTCTCATGAATAGAGAAACACCCACCTCCCGTGGTGAAGGCACCACAGAGGTATGCATAATAGGTATCATATGTCTGGCTATTTGATCCCCTAGTTTAATCTGCTGAAGTACTTTGGAATAAATGCAGCTACTGGATTTATGTTAATGAGTCTTAGTAAAGGCAAACCAGTTTATGCACACAGTAGAACTCATACTGGTGTAATCCACATTGTCCCTGATAGTGTCTGCAGTTGAATGGAGTCCTCACTCACTCAGGAGGTTCATTTCAACTGAAACTGGGTTAAATTAAAAAAAAAAAAAAGTGCTGTGAAGCTGGCTACCTGGGAAGCCGACTGCATTTAATTTTCATTCTCTGTTCCACACTTAGGTTCATAGGTAGGTTCATAGGTAGGTACTAGGCTATTGGCCCTAGGGCCTATATAAGCCTAGCCAAAAAATGTACCCTGGCTTTCGCCACCAAGAAAATTATTTTCCTGTACCCCTGTCGAGCAGAGACACAGAAGTGATCCCTGGGGTGAATTTCCTATTTTCCATCCAGCCATATAGGTTCATAGGAAGGTTCTCTCAATGTCTGTTTCATCTTTCCATTTTACCAAAGGTATCTGTAATTAGCCCTGTCTCACACAACAGGGGACCAAGATTTTCTGTCTCAAACATATTTCATAGACAAAACAAGTAACAGTGCCTTTGATCTGGCTGCATACCTATCACCATTTCTCACCCTCCATGCTTTCACTGCTCATCTACCAAAAGGTATGTGACATATGCATCTCTGTCCCAAAAGTTATGTTACATATTACACAGCCATCGACATAGCATTGGTTAAAGCTGCACCCCTTCATTCTTTCAGTTTTATTTCGTATTCCGACAACTAGTTATTCTTTATTCTTTTTAGTTGCTTGTTTTGTTTGATCGTATTTTCTTTATTTTTAGCAAAGGAAGCCGTGAATGATTTGCACAATCACTAAACCTATAATCAAGGACCTCCATGCTTGCACACTTAAGAGACTTTGAAAGTTCATTACACTTACAAACTTGACAATGTTCATAACACAGGTTGCTGGCACGCCAGCACTGCGTGAGTCAGTTTTTCCGTACATTACATTCATAGCCGGCTTTAGGGACCAGCGAACCCGTATGGTTGCTGGGGGCTCCCTTGTTCCTGAGGGGCCTCCAGGGACATCAAGTTATCTTATCTGGATATTTTGGAGCATGTTTGTCAAACCAACAGCAGCTAGCACAGCAGGCTTGTATACTTAATAAACCAGGTGGGTAATATAATAGCATTTATATCTCCTTTAAATTTCAAATATATTTCTGGTTATTTTAACAGTGTTTTATCAAGCAACAAGCTTTACAATGCCATTAGACATTTTACCACTGACACAGTGACCTAGTTTAGTTAAACTCTGCTGGTGGACATTCTGTCCACTAAGAATAACAACATATCCGGCTTTTACATACCTGCAATACCCATGGTTGCAGTGGCTTCTTAATCATCCATAATTATGTGGGTCCTCACAAAATTGCTGCTGGTTGCAGAAAAATGAGAGAAAATATGTACTAATTTTGTGATTCTGCCCATTTACCTAAACAGGGCTCTGATATGACTCTGTTAGCATAAAGTTGATAATTTACATGAATAAGGTAAGCACTATAGATCAGCAGCTCAAAGTGACCAAACTTGGTGCTTACCTGGGATTATTTAAGAACAGCTGAAGATGCCAATATTTGGGTGATGGTTTTCTCTTTCAGGTAGTGTTATAAATGCTGTTAGGACACCAACTTCTATAACTCTCAATTATATTGCTGAAGAGATCTACTCAGTGCCAAAAATAATAGCAGAATAAAGGTTCAAAATCAAGAAGTCATTTGAAATGTTGCTCTAATTCAATTAAACATTGATAGAATAACATATTTTGCATCAACATGCATTTGTGGACAATAATATGTATAAAACTCTGATGTCTAGATTTATTGACTGTCTGTAATCCTGAAGAATATACCAGCAAATCACACTTTTTACAAAGTTCAGAGCAAAATCATGAGGCAAAATCAGGGAAGGTCTCCGAAGCCAACTTCATGCTTCTTAAGACAGAAGTGGGGAACTTCACGACACCCATGCAGATGGAGAATACAGTTATGACTACTGAATCCTACACAATTGCACTTTATAAGCACTTACATGAGTGCATGGATCGTGCTATCCCAAACAGAACCAAGACGCTGTCCTCCAATAAAAGGAAGCCAATCTGGTGGTCCCCTGCCATAAACAAAGCGTACAACAGAAGGAAGAAACTGTTGCAAAAGAGAGCAAAATCCCATGAGTGGAGGAGCTCCCTGGTCAGCCTCAGTAAGAAGCTGCGATCCCTGATAAAATCCTCCAAAGTTAGTTACGAAAACAAAATCACCACTGATTCTAATGACAACCACAAAGCATTCTATAGCTATGTCAAGAATCTCAATGGCAACACTCAGATCTGCTCTGAATTACAGCACAATGGCACTAAATATACAGACCCAACTGATATTGCCAACATCCTGGCAGATAGGTTCAGTGCTAACTTTACCCCCCTCTCACCCCCTAAAGAGCCCATCTCTATACCGGAAGAATGCAAAGTTCCTGTAATCATGGCTGGACAGGTAAAAACCACACTCTCCAAAGCCAAGAACACAGCATACATGGGACCAGACAACATCCCAGGCTGCGTTCTACACGAACTACAGAACGAACTGGCACCCCACCTAAGTACCATGTTCAATCATAGCCTCATCTCTGGCTTTGTGCCTGCTGAATGGTGCACAGCGACGGTTATCCCACTCCACAAGGGGGGAGCCACCACGGACCCTGGGAACTACCGCCCCATTAGCCTGATGAGCCTGGTCTGCAAGGCCATGGAACGTATCATCATGGAACTTATAAACAAAGACATTGGTAATCTCCAAACTCAGGACCTCACCCAGTTCGGGTTTGTAAAAGGCAGATCATGTCTCCTAAACCTGATAGACTTCTTTGAAGCAGTCACCAAAGTCGTAGACAAGGATAAGGTGGTTCACACAGCCTATCTAGATCTTGCCAAGGCTTTCGACATCATCCCCCCACTCTGGAATTTTATTTATTTATTTATTATTTATTTTATTTATTGACATTTGTTAACCGGGTTTGTCCAACTGGGCTTGTGGCCCATTTTCAGTGGAGACCCGAGGAGAAAAGCTCCAGTAATACATTTTAAAACAAGTACAATTTTAAACAATATTGATATAATAGCAGTTATAGCAAAATGATTCACATATGTTGGGATACATGCATAAAGTTGAAGTTGCATTAAAAAGAAGCTAAGTAACAATTTTACATTGATATAGTTCAATAGGTCAACAATTAACATTTTTTGTTTGCATAAAATTGTGCAAATGCATAGTAGACACATTGGAGAGAGAGGTGTAATGAGGTACTAAGTATGGTCCTTTTGAGGGTACATAAAGGGAAGGAAGACTAGGTAGGGTCATGGCAAGGGCAGGTTCTGGAATTGGGAAAATAAGCTTTTAGTTCATTTTTAAAGTGTGAGGTGCGGGAGATTGAACGTAAGTCAAGAGGAAGTTTGTTCCAAGCATGGGCAAGGGAGTGTTTGTAGAGTAGTTTGCCTACTGACCTTTTTGGGTGGTAGATATCAAGTAATTGTTGATTAGATGTTAGTTGGTTAGATGGTTAGAATTATAGATAAACTCACTAAACTAGGTATAAATCCCTATGTCACAAGATGGGTTGCCAACTGGCTCACTGACAGAACCCACACTGTGAAAGTAGCAGACTCCAAATCTGACTTTAGACCAGTGACAAGTGGAGTACCACAGGGTTCAGTCCTGGGTCCTCTCCTGTTTGGTATCTACTTCTCTGAAGTACAGGCTAACACAGAAGGTCTTTTGGCTAATGAAGTTCGCAGATGACTGAAAACTAGGAGCCATAATCGAAACTCCTAACGATGTGGACATCCTACAAAAGGGCCTCACTGAGACAGATGCCTGGTATCAAAGTCATGGCCTCAAGCTCAGTGCCAAAAAGTGCATTGTCATCCCCTTTGGTAAAAACTCTGTACCCATGAACTACAATATAGGCGGTAGTATACTTAACACCAAAAGTGAGATAAGAGACCTTGGGACACAGGTGGATAGTAGTCTCTCCTTTGATAATCACATTGCCACAGTAGTCAGGAAATCCTTCTACGTGGCACACCTCATCACAAAGGTTTCTCATCCAGAAAAAAAGAGGTCATTGTTCCCCTCTACTCATCACTCATTAGACCCATTATAGAGTACAATGCCCCTTTTGGTATGTACCTCACAAGACATCTACAACAACTGGAAAGGCCACAGAAATACCTCACAAAGAGGATTACCGGCCTCAAACAGATGCCCTACGCAGACCATCTCAAAAAACTCCAGCTTTACTCCGTGGCATATCGCCTACTCAGAGGTGATCTCTGCCTAACATACAAAGCTATGTCAAACCCAGAGCTGTTGGACATGCTCCACTTAAAGAAATCCCAATCCCTCCGAGCTACATGCTCTAGGGACCTAAACCTTGTCACCACAATAAACAGAACATGCCGGAGGGATAGATTCCTGTCCCAGAGACTTCCCATACTCTGAAATAAACTACTTATCTATATCAAACAAAGCTCCTCATTAGCACTCTTCAAGAAAAATCTTGATGATTGGATGGGAAATAGGAAATTCACCCCGGGGATTACCTCTGTGGCTCTGCTTGACAGTGGCATAGGAAAATAATTTGCTTGGGTGGAAAAATCCAGGGTACCTTTTTGGCTGGGCTTGTATAGGCCCCAGAGCCGATAGCCTAGTACCTACTTATGAACCTATGAACCTATGAAATCAGGCATAGTGACAGGTATAAAATGGACGTGATTAACAAATATTTTTGACATCTCCAAACTGTAGACCCCATGCAATTTGGCTTTATGAAAGGGAGATCATGCCTGCTCAACCTGGTTTACTTATTTAAGTCTATCACCAGGGCTGTGGCTGAAGGTGAGGCAGTGCATACAGCCTACCTCCATCTGACCAAGGCCTTTGATATCATTACTCACTCGGCAATTATTGATAAACTCACCAAACCAGGCATGAACCCCCCCTATATCACTGGTTTGTTTGCAAATTGTCTCACACATAGAAGACACAGTGTGAAAGTAGCAACCTCCTACTTCGACTGCTGACCGGTCATAAGTGAAGTCCCACAGGGATCGGCCTTGGGTCCTCTGCTGCTCAGCATGTACTTCTCAGATGTCCCGGCCTACACAACAGGACTCTGGGTGACAAAGTTCACATAGATCAAAGCTATTATTAACTCCCCAACTCATGCTGACATTCTACAGAAAGGCCTCAATGACAGCAACGACTGGTGTCAGAACCATGGCCTTAAGCTCATTGCCAAAGAATGTGTTGTCATACCCTTCGGGAAGAAGCCCGTCCCCATGAATTGCCACACTGATGTTAGTCCACTAAACACAGAAAGCATTACAAGAGATTGATCTTTTGACCGGCACATTAGCACTGATGTCTGAAAGTCCTTCTATGTGGCACATCTCATTACTAAGGCTTTGGCATCCAGGAAGAAAGGGGTCATTGTCTCCCTCTACTCTTCCCTCATTACACCAAATGAAACACCAGCCACAAACAGAAATACATACATTTTTGAGAAATATCGATGAAGATCCTGTGGAACATCAAAAAAATGCAGAATGTATTGAAAAAGTTAAGGAGAGAAGAAGTTCGAATCTACAGGATATGAAATGGGATGAAATAACAGCGAGAGAGCTTGAAACAAACTTTAGAAGAGATCATCATTGAAAAACCTCAGGCCCAGATGCAGTACCTAACTTTGGGCTACAAATATTAAAATCTTTATATGAATATTTAGACATAATTAAGAACTATTTATTTCCTGCAAACCCAACAATTCCAGCCAAAATGACAAGGCCTGCTATACACTTGGACTCTGATTAACTTCAAGTAGGTCTTGAACACTGTGGTGATTTACGAGCGCAGTCTAACTGAAGGTAAATGCTATGTATAGTGATGCAAGGGGAGATGATTCAGCCATCCATAGGGAAATAACTGTCTGCGCTGGTGCCGGCGCCCTAGTGGTCATCTTAGCAGCGATCGTGTACGTTTCTCTTTGATTCTCGTTTGTCACCGACTTACATAAATTGGAATGATAGCAGCTATATTTATGGTAATGACGTGGGAAAGGGAGCTACTTTATGCGCAAGGTAGGACTCATACCGGTGTAATACACATTGTCAGTGACACTGTTTGCAGCTAAATAGATTCCGGCATCACTAAGCTGTGAGGAGCTGTGTATCCACTGAAAAAAAAATTCCATAACAATCTGTTCTGATGCTGGCTACCTGTGCAGTTGACTGCACTCTGTCGCCATTACCCACCCCCTCGCCTATCACAAGGCCTGTTTTCATCTTTACATCTAACAAAAGATATCTTTGATTACTCCTGCAACACACTATGTATTAACCACAATTACTCTTGCCTACAGAATACACTGACCAAATAAGTAACAATAATTGTTATCTAGCTGTATGCCCCATTTCTCGCAAGCCATGCTTTGATAGTTCTATCTTGCATCTCTGTCCAAAAAGGTATGTTAGATTCTACACAGCCATCAACGTACTTTGCGTAAGGTAGTGTAGCTTTTCATTTAGTCCATTGAAATAATTTTTGTCCTAATGTAGATTAAATGTAATATGTTTTAACTGTTTGCAACTGATCTTCAGTCATGTTCAGTTCCACTCACGTGTTACAGTAAAAATAGATACTCTTTAAAAACCCTTCTTGTAATTTATTTCATTGTCTTGTTCACCTTTTGTATGTTCCCATTGTCTGAACTACTTACTGTATGTTTTATTGTGTAATTTTTCTCCCCAGGCATCCACTGAAAATGGACCTGGTCCAGTCGGATTGTCCCTGTTAACAAATGTAACTTAAAATAAATAATTAAATAAAATAAAAATCTTTTTCATAAATGCTGCTACAATTTATGATTTTGTTTCTTAATAATTTAAGCAAGGTCTAACCGATTGTTTTGTACAGTAATTCCATGTTACATCCATTACCTTCATGCTTATACACTTCACAGACTTCTCAACTCCATTATACTTTCATACTTGGTACTTCTCAGATAGTAGATGGCACATACATCAGTGCTACCCGATGTGTTTTTTTTGCATGATTGATTACTACATACATATTATACTTACTTAGGGGACATCACAATACAGTAAAGTAGCTTGTCCTGAATAGCTCTCTGAAGAGCCTGCAGAGGTATGGCACTTTTTTAGGAAAATTCCTGAGGTTAAAACTAGCAACATAAAAATGTCAACGAAACACAATTTAATGGTCATGCTGCTAAATGCTGGTATTCCAAACAAGAAATTGCATGCATTGCAAGCAATCCTAACCCTATAAAATACTGACATCTGTGCAGTCATACAAACCTGGTTCAAAGCAGCAGACAGCATCCCAGCCTTACCTGGTTATTCATCCTATCATACATTCACACCCCAAACTGTGGGCATTACAGCCAAAGGCTGCTCAAACTGTAGTATGCACAGGAGACACTCCAGGTGCAGATAACCATTGACAAGATCCCGATTCAAATCATAGCTATCTACCAACCCCCAAATCTCACTCAATTCACCCAATCCACCTATTTGGACCTGTTAGAATCTATCATGATTCAATCCTTCATCCTGATCTTGTGTGACTTCAAGTTCCGAAATATACACTTGAAGAAATACTCATGCATGCCAGAACACAAATGCCCAACGATTCCTTGATTTTGTCAATGTAAATGCCATGGAACAACTTTTTGATACCCCCACAAGGACGATAGTATCTTGGACTTGGTACTAGCAAACATGTGCAACCATTGCAGCATCCCTACAGTATCCTCTTGCCTGTTAAGATCCGACCACAAAGCAGTCACTTTCAAAGTTACCATCTACTATGACCCCCCCACCCCCAGCAAGTATAGGTTCATAGGTTCATACTAGGCTATCTGCCCTAGGGCATTTATAAGCCTAGCCAGAATGTGTTTGTCTTTCGCCACCCATTTTAAATTAATTTTGCTATGCCCTTTTTCGAGGTTAGTATACTGTGCCTCTGTCTAACAGTGACACAGAAGTGATACCCGGGGTAAACCTATGATCCCCCATCCACTCATCAAGATTCTTCTTGAAGAGAGTCAATGAGGGACTCTGCCTAACCTGGACTGGGATTTTATTCCAGAGTGATGGGAGCCTCTGGGTTATGAATCTGTCCCTCCAGCATGTCCTATTTATTTCAGTGCTGAGGTTCAAGTCTCTCGAGCCCGTAGCTTGATGGGATTTGGATTTTCTGAGGTGCAGCATGTCCATTAATTCTGGGTTGGACATGGCTTTATACGTCAGGCACAGATCGCCTCTGAGCAGGCGGTATGCCACTGAGTAGAGCTGGAGTTTCTTTAACCGGGCAGCATATGGCATCTGTTTGAGCCCTTTGATCCTCTTGGGGTCTTTCCAGTTGCTGCAGGTGTCTGGTAAGGTACATCCCAAAAGGGGCATTGTACTCAATTATGGGCCTGATGAGGGATGAGTAAAGAGGCACGATGACCTCCCCTGATCTAGATGTGAATCCCTTCATGATTAGGTGGGCTATATAAAATGTTTTTCTAACCACTTTGGCCACGTGGTTGTCAAATGAGAGATTGCTATCAACTTGGGTCCCTAATTACTTCTTCCGTACTTAATGGATTACCACCTATGTGGTAATTTGTGGGCACTTTGTTTTTGCCAAAGGGGATGACTATACACTTTTTGGCATTTAGCTTGAGGCCATGGCTCTGGCACCAGTTGTCTGTTTCTATGAGGCCCTTTTGGAGGATGCTTGTGTCAGCTGGAGAGTTGATTATGGTGCCTAGTTTGCAGTCATCTGCGAACTTGGTCAGCCAAAGTCCTTCCATGTTGGCCTGTACCTCCAAGAAATATATACCGAACAAGAGAGGTCTCAGGACTGAGCCTTGTGGGACACCACTTGTAACTGGTTTGGAGTCTGACATGGCTTCAGCAATTCTAAACATGTGGGTTTTGTCCTTGAGCCAGTTTGCAACCCATCTAGTGACAAAGGGGTTTATATTTAAGCTGGTGAGCTTATCTATAATGCCCGAGTGGGGTATTGTATCGAAGGCTTTTGTGAGTTCCAGGTAGGCTGTGTGGACCACCTTCCCCTCGTCAATGGCCTTGGTGACTGTTTCAAAGAAATCAACCAGGTTTAAGAGGCAGGATCTGCCCTTAACAAAGCCAAACTCGGTAAGATCCAGTGTCTGTAGGTCCCCAATATCTTTATTTATGAGGTCCATGATGATCCTTTCCATAGCTTTGCAGTCCAAGCTAGTCAGGCTTATGGAGCGATAGTTTCCAGGATCCGTTGAAGCACCACCTTTGTGGAGAGGGACCACTGTTGCTGTACGCCACTCTTTGGGTACATAACCTGTAGTAAGGCTGAGATTGAACAGTAGTTTTATGTTTGGGTTTAGCTCTTCTTGGAGTTCATGTAGGACGCAGCCCGGGACACCGTCTGGTCCCATTGATGCTGTGTTTTTTGCTTTGGAGAGGGCGGCTCTTACCTGAGCATCTGAGATGTCAGGGGGGGCAGCACTCTGCTGGGATAGATATTTGCCCTTTTGGTAGGGAGGGAGAAGTTTGCGCTGAACCTGTCAGCTAGGATGTTGGCAATGTCTGTGGGTTCTGTGTATTTTTTGTCATTTTGGACTAATTTTGAGCATATTTCAGAATTCCCACCCAGGTTCCTAACATAACTAAAGAAAGCCTTGTGATTATCCTTAGTGTCCTGTGCAATTTTTCTCTCAAAGCTGGCCTTAGACGATTTTATGAGTGCCCATAGTTTTTTGCTAATACTGATCAGAGATGCCTTCCCTTTTTGGGATTTTGCTCTATCATGTAGTAGCTTCCTCCTTCTATTGTATAGTTTGTTTATGGCTGGGGTCCACCAGACAGGATGTCTGCCTTTGGAGGATTGGGTCTTGGTTTTATTTGGGATTGCATGATCCATGCATTCCTGAAGGTGTTCATAGAATGTGTTTATAAAGGATTCTGAAGTCTGGGCCGTATTTTCCACAGGCCCGGGGGCTTTGAAGGATTCCACTTCAGTTTTGAGGAGTGCGAAATTTGCTTTAGAGAAGTTTTTCACTGTGGTTTTCTGGGCAGGGATTGGGGTCGGGATGTGAATATCCAGTGAGATTAGTTTATGGTCTGATCTTACCAGTGAGGGACACACTTCTGGTCTGAAGTATAGAGTCCCCATGTTGGTGATGATCAGGTCCAGTATGTTTTCCCCTCTTGTGGGAGTGGTAACAAGCTGTTCCATAGCATTTGAGTTTATAAATTCTAGGAACCTTTGGGCTAGGGTGTTGGAGCTAGAGTAATGCTCCCAGTCTATGTTTGGGTAGTTGAAGTCGCCCAATATAATGGTGTTTGGAGAGACCTTCATATTTTCCAGTGTTCTCAGGAAGGCCGAGTGGGGTTCCTGGGTTTGGGAGGGTGGTCTGTAGCAGGCTATAAACTGGAAGGCAGTTTTACCCACTGTAAGTTGCACATGGATAGCTGGTACGGTTGATGCTTCATGCTGTGCCACCAACCTGGAGGTGTGGGTATCTTTGACGAATATTGATACTCCCCCTCCTTTTGTGATTTGGTCCAAGTTTTGGGGCCGAAAAGCATGGTATGAGGTATAACCTGGTAGTGCTGGGGTGCTCTCGGGAGCCTTGAACCAGGTTTCTGTTACTGCACAGATATCGATGTTCTCCATGCTAAGGAGAGTTTTGTGTGCGTGCATCTTGCGGTTTAGACTTCTGGCGTTGAGTAGCACTACTCTTAGTTTCTTATCCCTTGTGATACCTATGGAGGTGGGTTTGTCTTTTGAGCCTTGCCTAAAAAAGGCACTATGGTGGTAGCAAGAGCCTTTGCCAATATCCGAAATCCCAGGGGTGATAGGTGCAAGCTATCCCTAGTGAAGCATCGTGGCTTGTCGAGCATGTCATCCCAGGCTGACAGGCATTGGATCCCCTTTGAATGACACCAATACTTAAGCCAATTGTTGAAATTGATCATCTTGTCTTCATATTGTGGCATCATTCTTGGTGAGGGTAAGATGCTACTCAAGGTCAGGATCATACCAGCCTGGGCTACATGCTCAGAGAGCTCCTCTATGTCTCTTTTCATGTAGTCCAGGGTGGTACATCTCAGGTCATTCACACCAGCATGGACAATGACTGAGTCATATTTGTACTTGCCTTGGAGTGACCTGAGTGCTTGTGTTATGTGGCGGATCCTAGCGCCCGACAGGCAGCTCACCATGACCTTCTCCTTCTTCAGCCTGGTGAGTGGGACATCAGTGTGCCTGATGATAGAGTCACCTATTACAAGTGTATCAGGTGTGTTGTTTAGCCTTAAGGGCTGTGACTGTTCGGCACACTGGCTTTGTGAGCTATGTGTTGCACGTGTTTTGTTTTGGGGTAGTGGTTGCTTGGGTATCTGCTTTAGAGATCTCTGCTGCTTAGGCAGATTTTATTTAGAGCCACTGAGTATGTTTTTGTGTGTTTATGTGTTTGGTTTGCTGTCGTGGTAGGTCTATGTGAGACTGGAATTGTAGTGAGTGTGGTTTCCTTCTCCTCCTGACTGGTTACGCCAGTACTGAGTTGAGAGAGCTTAGCCTCCAGTTTGGCTATATGGTTGCATCTCTCACATGTGTTGGAATTTGTTGGGAGGAGGAGAGGGTTGTCTGTGTACATGAGGCAGTTGTAACATTGCCTCAAGATTCCCAGATTCACCAGCTGGACCGGAGAGGAGATTGACAACTGACCTTTGGACATGCTAGAATAGTATTGGGAGTTCCTTTATAATTGAAAAAAGGGCCAATGGGGAACAAGGTACTCAAGGAGTTTGTGAGGGTGTAGTGCTTTTGATTTTTTAGTGCTGACTTATATAATTGCTTTAGTGAGCAAGTGCCAGGTAACTTAAATGCAATGTGTTACAGGTAACTTAAATGCAAAAATGACAAACAGTAACTTTCTTTCAAGTGAAACAAGGAAATAAGTACAGTAAGCAATGCAGATATCACTAGGGATCCACAGAAGTGCTGAAAAGCCACGTTTTAGGTGGAATTAGCATTTCAGGGAATTAACAAGCAAACAAACAACAAGCATACAAACAAAGCTAGATTCAGCAGGCTATCAGATTCAGTATCACTCCTAGAAACTTGTCTAAAGCTCATTACACAGTCCAGAGGGATGGTATTCATAGCTTCAGAGCTCCATCACCCTCCCCCTTCTGTAGGAACAGACAGCAATTTCCAAATCTACACCGAAGCACCATACCACCATTTATATGATGCATGCAATACAGAATATCCGACAGGACAAATTCATCCTCTGCAGGGAAGAGTAAGCCTGTCTGGTGAACATCTGATATACCTAAAGTGTATAAAAAAAATTAAATAATGGCTTTCAAAGACCCAGAATGAGCAGGTTCCTAATTCTAAGCAATGTCTCTGTAGCCTGAACCAGCAATTCATAGCACTAGTCAAATCCTGCCATGCAAACTGTGATTCCAAATTCGCCACATGTACTACAGACAATCCTAAGACCTTTTTCACAAATGATGGCAGCCTCAAAGAAAGCCCCCAGATCTGGTCACAATGGGTGTTCATGGACACCACATATACAAATGACGTATATATAGCATATGTGCTGGGTGACAGATACACTGAAAACTATAACCTGCTGTTCCCCCCATAAGTACTTCAGCACATCCCCAGTACCTG
>NC_056732.1:1847179112-1847222864 GCF_019279795.1 Protopterus annectens | reverse complement strand
CATGTAAGTGAAATTAAGCCCGAAATTACCAACAAGCAATAAAACTCAACATTCTTCTCCCAACTCAATTTTCATACAAATCCTATTATTCACTGTGCCCACACAATCAAAAGCATTTCTATATATTAATAAAGAAAAGAAAAAGAGAGTAGAAAATAAAAGGAGTGAGGCAGAAATAAAAAAAATGTAAGAGAAAGCTGTAAGAAGTATATACAATGGAATGTTACTTACTGTTTATATTAATAGAGTTAAAAATAAAACATATTATTTACTCTTATTTAGTTCTGATTATTATTAGTTAAAACATAACAGATTATTTACAAACAGGCATAAGCAGTATAATCAAGAAAGTATAATTAGAAATAGCATTTGAAGAACTTATAAAACTTTTACAAGGAATAAATATGTTATTATTCTATTAATGATATTTTCATTACTGTTCTCTCCCTGCCCTGCCCTCCCCACCTTTTACCCACTACATAATCTAAATAGAATGTCATTGTTTAAACAAAGAAAATAATAAAAGGAGAAGGAAAAAAAAGGTAAAGATAAAAATGTATCAAATTACTAACCTTACTTCTTTTCAGAAAGAGAAACAAATTGAATCACAGCTTGCCATTAAATCTTCAGGTATTTTGACTGGTTATGAAACAAAACATTTCTTTGCACATAGAGAATAACTTTGATTAAATCTTTTCCAAAATATTTGTGGCTTTCTGCAGGAACTATATTCAAAAAGATTAATAATGAACTAAAATGATGAGAGAGAAAAAACATATAACAAATCATTTGTTTTTAGACTCTTCTTCTTCTCTGAAGTCTTCCAATAAGCTTCAGTTGCCAATCTCTTTAATGAAGAACTAGCCCATTCCATTTCTTCTATTTTATCCAAAATCCTTTTTCTTTGACAAACAGTAAAGCAGAGTCTAAATCATCGAAAACCTTAGGGACCATCAGGAAGGAAGATTTTAAGCTTGGCAGGAAACAGAAGGTATGTTTTAAACTGTGCTTTTAAGCTCCCTTATTAGTGGCAGAAAAACTTTTCTTTAGCTATTACCATGGAAGAATAGTCATTGTCAAAACGCACAGTTGTCTCATTAATCTTAACAGGAGCTTTAGCCCAAGCAGATTTAAGAACCATCTCTTTATCAAAAGATGATAGAAATCTAACTATAACTGATCTAGGATATTTTTGTTAGAGTTAGTATTAGCTATAGATCTATGTGCTCTTTCGATACCAAAAGAGCATGCTTCTGGTAAGTCTAAAGTTTTAGGGAGCCAATTTGTTAAAAAAGAAGTAATATTGGTACCTTCAATATTTTCTGGCAGTCCAAAAATCCTAATGTTATTATGCCTCTAGATCTATTTTCCAGGTCATCCAGCTTTGTTTGTAAATGTGTATTTTGTTTCAGCAGAAACTCAATGTTGATTTCCTCTTCTTGGATTCTATTTTCCATGTCATTCACAGCTTCTTCTATGCCTGTCATCTGGTTTTTCTGTTGTTGCAGGTCTGTATGTAACAGGTCTATTTGTTTTGTATTTTTTTCTATGAAGGTGTCTATTTTAGTATCCATTTTATCCATTTTATCAGTAAGTTGCTGGATTATAATTATCAGAGACTGAAGTTCTTTCTTGATGCTGGAGTCTTGAGAATTTGTCTTACTGGAACTCATTTCAGACTGATAAACTGACAGGAAAATTTCCACAGTGATTTCTGACAGGAATATTGTTAAGATTTCCTTTCTTTTTTAGATATAGTTCAAGAACTATATAAAACAAACGTATTTAGAAAGAAAATTACTTCAAAAATTAATTTTTTAAGTAATTAATTCCTGTCAGTGTAATGAAATTGGTGGAGCTGAAGAAATCTGCTGCTATCCTGTGTTCATCCTTGGCCACGCCCCCCAAAGCTTCTATTTTCTGAAGACATGAATTTTATAGTAAAGGATGTGTGAAGGAGCAACAGACAAAGCAGGTTTATTAAAGGGAATTTCCATCTTCACTTGCAGTTTAAACTACATTACAAGGTATCCTTTCTTCTATGCATTTAAATAATTAAAGAAAATGACTGGACTGGCTTTCTTGGGGAGTGACCAACCTGTGGGCGTGGCTCGTAGGGGTGTTTCGTGAATATGACATGGGTGGGGCTTAAAGGGCGCCAGAGCACTACTTTGCCTAGGGCACCATATCAGCTAAGGCCGGCCCTGTAGGGCACAGTAGAAAGTGAGTTAGCTGTACATGTCACAACCACAACCGATATTTTTGTGTATCAGACTGGATATTAGCAAGCAAGGGATTGCAAACATTAGGGGAGATAGGAGATGTTGATGAATCGGATGACTGTATTTCAGGCTTAGAAAATACTTGCAATTGTGTGTGGTAATGAAAGTAAAGGCATGGAGTGCTGTGGTTGGGAGCTAGGAAGTATAACAATATGAAAACATGAATGCTACAGGTTGAGATGGCTTTCTGGCATTTGGCACCCATGGAAGGTGTACATTGGTGTTGCTTTGCGAAGGATCTGAGCCAGTAGTGTTATCACCTGAACAGTATGTTATCGTGATTTACTTTTCTCCTGTTCAACCTCAGGGTGAAGGACTTGTGCTCTTGGGTAGTAGACCGATAATGTCAGACCTGCATTTGGTCATACCGCTGAAGGAACATGATATTTGAGGGAGATGACATGATTCCAATGTCAGAGCCATCTGCAAACTAGATTAGACATAGGTCTTCAAGTATGTTGAAGAGATAAGTAACTGCAGATAAAATGAGTTGCCTGCAGTATTGTATGTGTGTAATATAAATGGTTGCTATGATGCTCTCTGGTAATGATGAAGCTCTAGCAATACGTAGGTTATTTCATCCACCAGTTTTGCTATCGGTCTCCCCACAGTCATTCATTATTATGTTGTACAGCTTAATAAAGAATAGAGAATGGTGAGTGGTGTGTAATGCACTGCTCGGTCATGTAAACCTGTGTGGTGTGTAATGCACTGCTCTGTCATGTAAACCTGTGTGGTGTGTAATGCACTGCTCGGTCATGTAAACCTGTGTGGTGTGTAATGCACTGCTCTGTCATGTAAACCTGTGTGGCGTGTAATGCACTGCTCGGTCATGTAAACCTGTGTGGTGTGTAATGCACTGATCTGTCATGTAAACCTGTGTGGTGTGTAATGCACTGCTCTGTCATGTAAACCTGTGTGGTGTGTAATGCACTGCTCGGTCATGTAAACCTGTGTGGTGTGTAATGCACTGCTCGGTCATGTAAACCTGTGTGGTGTGTAATGCACTGCTAGGTCATGTAAACCTGTGTGGTGTGTAATGCACTGCTCGGTCATGTAAACCTGTGTGGTGTGTAATGCACTGCTCAGTCATGTAAACCTGTGTGGTGTGTAATGCACTACTAGGTCATGTAAACCTGTGTGGTGTGTAATGCACTGCTCGGTCATGTAAACCTGTGTGGTGTGTAATGCACTGCTCTGTCATGTAAACCTGTGTGGTGTGTAATGCACTGCTCGGTCATGTAAACCTGTGTGGTGTGTAATGCACTGCTCGGTCATGTAAACCTGTGTGGTGTGTAATGCACTGCTCGGTCATGTAAACCTGTGTGGATGACTGTGACCACTATCAAGAGCCTGTTGTACCTTTTCAATGAGTGTAATAAATCTGATTGTTAAGTTTATACTATATTTATTGAATTTGACTTTTTTTTTTATTTTATTTTTTTTATTTATTTTACATTTGTTAACCGGGTTAGTCTGGCTGAACTTTGGCTCATTTTCAGCAGAGACTCGGGGAGAAAAGCTCCTCAGGACTAGAAAACAGTTTATTAAATTTTAGTAACATAGTAGTAACAATCAGCTATAGGATCTTCCAAGCAGAGACCTGGAGAGAATAAAGCTCCTCAGGCAATTCAATTATACAGAGTATTAACAATTGGCAGACAAGTATGTGAGTTGTTACAAACAAGGTTTTAAACAATTAGCAGAAGAAAATGTGACTAGTTACAATATTATTTAAGCTGCTTAGAGCTAAGAGTTAATAGTTAGGCAGATGCTTATTTAAAGTGGGTCGGATCTAGTTGTGTAGGAGTTTGAAAACAAGAAAGGAAAGTAAGAATGGCTAGTAGGAGATGTAGGGGAGGTAGAGTATAGGAGACAGACTAGACAGGTAGGTTGTTTTGAGACTGTAAGAATTAAGAGTAGTTGGAGATAGAGGAAGGGAAGAGGTAGAAGAGGCAGGGGAATAGTGTTAGAGATACATTGAGTGAGGTGGTGAAATAGGTGAAAGGATGTTTTTTTCCCCTGTAATTTGTCCTTTCTCATGGCTTAACTGCACAGTGGCTTGCCACACTTTCACGGCCGCTGTAATGTAATAGCTTAATACCGGGTATATGTCATAAATGTTTAAGCACTCTTTCATACCTGGATGTGGGATACAGCCAAATGGTTTTCTGTAGTAGATTCATCCCCTATTTACACTTTTCCCTTCATGAAATTTTTTAACAACAAATGGTCATTGGTTCCATTTGACTTTCTTTTGTTATCCGTTGCTTCTACTGCCATGATTGATTTTTCTGCTATATGACTATACACTGTGTCGGCATCAGTTTAGAGTGTATAGTTTATACTTCATCCGAAGGCAAGTTATTGGTGCATATTGTTTGCAATAGATTGCATGTTCTCTCTGAAGTAGAAGTATTGTTTTTACTTTTGATTGCCAGGTTGGTGCCTGTTGGGGTTGTGGATATAAATAGTTCTTAGCATGGCTAAATATTCATGTAAAGAATTTAATACTTGTAGCCCGAAGTTAGGTACTGCATCTGGGCTTGGGGTTTTCCAGTTATGATATTTTCTAAAGTTTGTTTCAAGCTGTCTGGCTGTTACTTCATCACATTTCATATCCTGTAGATTTGAACTTCTTCTCTCCTGTACTTTTTCAATCCATTCTGCATCATTGTGATGTTCCACAGGATCTTCATAGATATTTCTAGAAAATATATGTATTTCTGTCTGTGGATGGTGTTTCAGTTCTATTGCCATGTATGTCAGTTCTGTATAAATCGCGTGTGTGTCATCAATAAGTTGCTTATGTTATACTTTTCCTTTATATTTACCTGCATATCTTCAACATTCTTCTGCAGGTGCTTATATTTGTAGTCAATAATGTGTAATAGTGCATGGGTAGATCCTGATCTGATCGGATACTACACATAGGTTTTATCACATGTATCTTTATGAGTATTTTTATTGGTGTTTTCCATCTTCTATATTGTGACTGTGACACTTGTTGTTGTGTCTTTTGGCTTTTCCCGGTTAGGGGTCACCACAGTGGAACTCCGGTCCGCTAATGATTGGCAGTAGATTTTTACGTGCCGAGTTGCTGGCCCTGATGCACAACCTTCAATTTTTTCCCATTCACACATGTCTCCACACTGAAGACGCTCTAGCTGAGAATCGAACAGGACAACGTATATGAAATGCATTATACTTTTGTATATTCAGTACTGCCATGATGGCATTTGATTTCTTCTGCACTTGATGTCTTCCCTTCCTTTCCCTTATTGCCCAGTGTTTTTGTATATAACACTTTATCTGTCATTAGTTTAGCTGCAAATTAATGTTGCCTGTTTACTTTGGTTAATTACAGAAATTTCTGTTGACATAATTAATTATTGTGCTCATTTGCTTAATCAGATTTCTAACATTTTGCATATTATTGACTTTCTCTAACATTTTTTCTGTGGTCTTGATATGTCTACCCATCTTTATTAAATAAAGCAACTGTAACCTTTGCTGACCATTTGTTGCAGGGATTGTGGAGAAAGTTACTGAACATCTGCCTCTGACATATTGTCTATAGCTTTATCCTGCATCATCTGTTGCTCTTTCGTATATCAATTCACGTGTCAGTCAATACATAGCAATGACTGTGTCAGGTTTGCCAGTATATTGCTCCTTTCTTTCTTGTGCAACTCCAGCTGAATTTATGCACAAATTTATTAGTCAAGGATGTTGAGAATCTTCCTGTGGCAAGTGATCAGATGCTTCCTGTTGCACCTGTTTCTACTTATTTGGTCAGACTCATTGTCCCATCATGCTGTGGCATTACCAGTGTAGGATTTTCATAGGTTCATAGGTTCATAGGTAGGTACTAGGCTATTGGCCCTAGGGCCTATATAAGCCTAGCCAAAAAGTACCCTGGCTTTTGCCACCCAAGAAAATTATTTTCCTGTGCCCCTGTCGAGCAGAGCCACAGAAGTGATCCCTGGGGTGAATTTCCTATTTCCCATCCAATCATCAAGATTTTTCTTGAAGAGTGCTAATGAGGAGCTGTTTGACATAGATAGGTAGTCTGTTCCAGAGTATGGGAAGTCTCTTGGACAGGAATCTATCCCTCCAGCATATTCTGTTTATTGTGGTGACAAGGTTTATGTCCCTAGAGCATGTAGCTCTGAGGGATTGGGATTTTTTTAAGTGGAGCATGTCCAACAGCTCTGGGTTTGACATAGCTTTATATGTTAGGCAGAGATCACCTCTGAGTAGGCGATATGCGACGGAGTAAAGCTGGAGTTTTTGAGACAGTGTGCATAGGGCAAAGGGCATAGTTATTTAGTTTTACAACACTGGGTCATTTTTTTTTAACTGGCTAAGAGAGTGATTCATAATAAGTTCAGGTGGGAGCGAATTCCAGATTTACTTTGTCGCATATTGCCTACTCAGAGGTGATCGCTGCCTAACATACAAAGCTATGTCAAACCCAGAGCTGTTGGACATTCTCCACTTCACTTCAACACTAAATCCTTCACTTATCAGGTAATATACTACTTCAGTCTTTATTTCTTTAACTTGCTCATTATTAATCCTCTTTACTGCTTTCAAACTTTTTTTCTTATTTTTTGTGGTTGTGAAATGTTGTAAGTTCGGATTCCTTTGACTGTACTCCGTTCAGAACCCATCACTGTCAGAACTTGCTTCTCTTAGGGTGGCGAGAACTCCCTCGCCTAATTCAATATAATCAACTCTTAGCAGCCTATAAGATTATTCATCACTCTGAAAACAAACCTTCCCTCACAAACATTAAGCATCCAGACAAAAATACTAGATCACTTATATCCACCTCTAAACTGCAGATTCAGTTGGTGCAAGCTAACAACCTATGCTGAGACTCTTTGTTTGCGAATGTAGTTGGCAAAATCTAGAATATGCTTCCACCTGAACTTACTATGAATCACTGTCTTAGCCAATTAAAAAAAGTTACCCAGTATTGTAAAACTAAATGGCTATGTCCTTGCTCTACACCCACCTAATAATTCACCATCACACAATTTATCTGTAGCTACATCCTTTAAGTACCTATCTTCTAACTTTAATTTTTGTGTATGTAATAAAAAATATACCATGGTATCTGATACACTGTATTTAGATTGCTTATAAATACTTTTACAAGAAGTATATGTAACATATTTGTACATACTCCAAAAATGTAGAAACTACTCCTGTATATTTCTGTAACACTTGTTATTGTCTTTATATATTTTCTGAGTTGGTGCTTTTCTCCACGGGCCAGTGCTGAAAATGAACATGTATCCAGTTAAACTATCACGGTAATTAAATAAATAAATAAATACATTTCTGTACAACTATCTTTCATGCTGCATTTTGGTTTTCCTTGATTCTTTGTATAAATATTACAGCATAATAATATTATACTTTCCGTGTCCATATTTCTTCATGTCTGTTTTTCCTACTTCTGGGGACTAATTGTTCCATGATGCTGTGACGTATACCGTGGTAGACCTTTTACACTAAATTCTTCACGGTGGAAGAATTCCATAACTTCAAATTATATTATATTTGTTTAACTTTTCCATGTACTGATCTTCTGCTTTTCATTCCCCTTGGTGATGTTATAGTTTGTGTTGTGAAAGTTTACATACCTGGATACTTTGCCTGTATTTCTCTTCGAATATCAGATTAGTTTAGCTTTGTCCTTTGCATAGATAACTGGGAATTCTGGGGATTCCTGCATGATAGTAACAGTAGATAATTCATTTCTTATCCTCATTAATCCACTCTACCATCTTTATGGCTCTTCCAGTTTTGGTGGACTACTACTCCGTTCGACAATGGGGTAGGGGAATCCTCCACCTGAATGTGACATAACACCATTGTTGGAATGTTTCTGTATCTTCTAGATTCTACACTGTCATTTTTTCCTTTCCTGAAAACAGTGCGCATATGAGGATTGTGGACTTTTTTCTCCTGGGAGTAGTGTAGCCATCTGTCACTTACTTAGTTTTTTACCCTACGCTTGTCCATGATGTACGCTATATCGAATACATTGTATACATAAGTGTCATACCTAGTAAAGTCTAGCTTATTTAAAAAAAAGCTGATTGCTAACCAGTATGTTATCTTTGATTACAGTGCACTACAGCTACTTTTGGTTCTTATATGTATTTCTAGATTACAGCATTTTGTTGTTACACAAAATTGTAAGGAAAACAATTTTGTGCACTTGCTAAACACTAGAAGAATTCATGACTGGATGTTTATTTATTTATTTATTTAAATTTGTTGACCGGGAGTGTCCGACTGGACGTGGGTCCATTTTCAGTAGAGGCCCGGGGAGAAAAGCTCCACAGTAAAATAAACAGACAGTAGTTACATTGGATTACATAGTGATTAACAATTTAACACAGAAATTACTTACAACATATTTACAGATGAAGAACATAGTACATCAGTAGACAACTAGAATCTTTATCTGTGAAGTACATAACAGGCATTAACAAATATAACAATGAGAAGTTCCTGCTGTATAATAAGTACTAGGCTTATGAGCATCTGAGCTTGCTATCATTAAGGTAGTTAGTGGAGGTGAAAGAAAGGTAGTAGTTGGATGGGGTGGATGATATTAGAGTGGGAGTTGCAAGGGCATAGCCAGCATGTTTTAGGTGCTTTTAATAAAGTTTTGAAGTTGGTGCATGATGGTATGGAGGTAATTGTGGGTGGGAGTGAGTTCCATAATTTGGCTATGGCTTAAGAGAATAGTGCTTCACCAGCAGAGTTATTGGCTTTAGTGATCTGCAAGTGATTTTTGTTGCTGGATCTTAGTGGTCTGGTGGTGCGATAGGGTTGGAGTAGATTCTGGAGGGATGGGACATTTAGTGGATGGTTTACTAGTTTGTGGGCGAGTGAGAGTTGATACCACTGAAGGAGGTGAGGGAGTTCAAGCCAGCCCAGTTCAGCAAGTGAGAGACAGTGGTGACTACGGCAGGATGCCCCTGTGGCGATTTGCGATTTTGTTGTAGCAGGTCTCTAGCTTGTTTAGATCACATTGCCTTAGGTTGGTATATACTGAGAGGCATAAAGTAGGGTGGAGATAAGGTGGGAATTTGCTATTGAAATCTTTGCTGCTTTGGTGAGAAATTGTTTATTTCTGTATAATGCTCCTAGTTTTTTGTGGACTTTTTTATGGTCATGGATATGTGAATGTCAAATTTTAGTTTATTGTCTATTTCCACTCCTAGCAATTTGGTGTGTTCAGTTGGGTATATAGTGGTGTTGTCTTTTGCTGTGATGTTAAAGTGAGAGTTGTTTTGAGTATGTTTGGTGGATTGGAAGATGAGTAGTTTAGTTTTGTTTGGGTTGAGTATTAATTGGGCATCGGATAACCATGTTTCAACAGAGGAAAAGGCTTCCTGTGTGACTTTTTGCAGAGGGTATAGACCAAAGGGTATAAACATGCATTTTCTGGCATTGAGTTTCAGGCTATGTTTCAGGCACCAGTTAACTGGCTGTCAGACCCTCATCATGGATAGCTTCATCTTTGGAGGAATCAGTCATTGCACCCAACTTGCAGTCATGTGCAGATTTGGTCACCCCAATACCATCTCTATTTGATATGACGTCAGAGAAGTGTATTACAAACAGGAGAGGTCCAAGTGCTGATTGTTGGGGAATACCACTAGTAATGGACTATTGCTGTAGGTGTATTACCCCACCAATACTACATGTGTCCTATACATGAACCAGCTGACTGTCCATCATGTTACATAGGGATACGTGTGTAAATTTTTGAAATTGTCTATAATATCTGAGTGAGGTAGTATATTGAATGCCTTTGCCAGCTAGAGGTAGGCAGTAAACAGTTTTTGTCCATCATCCATGGCTCAAGTGGCCTTGTGAACATAGTCCACTGGGTTTAGCAGGTGTGACCTACCCTTGACCAAACCAAACTGGGATAGGTGCATTGTTTGAATATTTCCTGTGTATTTATTAGATCCATGATAACTTTTTCCATGGCCTTATTTTTAAGACTAGTTCAACTTGTGGGTCTGTAGTTGCCTGCATCTGTTCATGGTACAGCTTTATGTAGAGGGATGACCTTTAACGTACTGCATTCCCTACACTAAGGCACTGTACGGGCACCTACACTAAGGCACTGTACAAGCACATCCACTCATGCATGAATCGTGCCATCCCAAATAGAACCAAGATGCTCTCATCCAAAAAAAGGAAGCCAATCTGGTGGTCCCCTGCCATAAACAAACTTTACAACAAAATGAAGAAACTGTTGCAGAAAAGAGGAAAATCCCAGGATGCAAAAAACTCCCTTACCAGCCTCAGTAAGAAACTAAGATCCCTCATAAAATCCTCCAAAGCTAGTTACGAAAATAAAATTGCCAAAGATTCCAAAGACAACCACAAGGCATTCTATAACTATGTCAAGAATTTAAATGGCAATGCTCAGATCTGCTCTGAGCTAAAACAGAATGGCATTAAATAAACTGATCCCAAGGATATTGCCAATATGCTGGCAGATCAATTCAGTGCCAACTTCACCCCCCTCTCACCCCCTAAATGGCCCATCTCAATACTGGAAGATTGCCAAATTCTGGTAATAACGGCCACACAGATAAAAAACACACTTTCCAAAGCTAAGAATACAGCATTCATGGGACCAGATGACATCCTGGGCTGTGTACTACATGAACTACAATATGAACTGGCACCTCACCTAAGTGTCATGTTTAATCATAGCCTCACCTCAAGTTTCATGCCCACTGAGTGGCGCAGAGCTACAGTTATCCCACTCCACAAGGGGGGATCCACCTTGGATCCCGGAAACTACCCCCATCAGTCTGACAAGCCTTATCTGCAAGGCCATGGAGTGTATTATCATGGAACTTATAAACAAAGACATTGGCAACCTTCAAACACTGGACCCCACCCAGTTTGGTTTCGTGAAGGGCCGATCTTGTCTCCTGAACCTGATTGACTTCTTCGAATCAGTCTCCAGAGCCATGGACAAAGGTAAGGTGGTCCACACAGCCTATCTAGACCTTGCCAAGGCCTTTGACACCAACCCCCACTCTGGAATCATAGATAAACTTACTAAGCTGGGCATTAATCCCTACATCACCCAATGGGCTGCCAACTGGCTTACTGATAGAGCCCACACTGTAAAAGTAGCCGACTCCAAATCCAGCTCCAGACAAGTGACAAGTGGAGTACCTCAGGGTTCAGTCCTGGGACCACTCTTGTTTCGCATCTACTTCTCTGAAGTACAGGCCAACATTAAGGGACTCTGGCTAACAAAGTTCACAGATGACTGCAAACTGGGAGCCATTATTGAATCCCCAAATGATGTGGATATTCTACAAAAGGGCCTTACAGAAACAGATGCTTGGTGCCAGAGCCATGGGCTCAAGCTCAATGCCAAGAAATGTATAGTTATCCCCTTTGGGAAAAACATGTATCCATGAATTACCATATAGGTGGCAGTACACTAAACACCGAAAGTATGATAAGAGACTTAGGGACGCAGGTGGATAGTGGTCTCACCTTCGATAACCACATTGCCACAACAGTCAGGAAATCCTTCTATGTGGCACACCTCATCACTAAGGGCTTTCCATCCAAAAAAAAGGAGGTCATTGTCCCACTGTACTCATCCCTTATTAGACCAATTATAGAATACAATGCCCCGTTTGGTATGTACCTCTCAAGACATCTGCAACAACTGGAAAGGCCAGAAAAATACCTCACTAAAATCACAGGCCTAAAGCAGATGCCCTACGCTGACCACCTAAAAAAACTCCAGCTATACTCTGTCGCATATCGTCTACTCAGAGGTGATCTCTGCTTAACATACAAGGCCATGTCAAACCCAGTGCTGTTGCACATGCTACACTTAAAGAAATCCCCATCCCTCAGAGCCACACGCTCCAGGGATCTAAACTTTGTCATCGCAATAAACAAAACATGCTGGAGGGATAGGTTCCTGACCCAGAGACTCCCCAGACTCTGGAATAGATTGCCCATACATGTCATGCAGAGTGCCTCTTTGAAGGTTTTTTGCATATATGTGGATAAAGTATGTCTTAGCCCATCCGTTGTATAGTTTTGCAGTCTTCTTTAAGAAACTGATGATGAGTGAACTAATTGAATAATTGTTTTAATGATCACCCAAGTTACTATTTAAGAGCTTTGAAATGACTGCTACTATTTGTTTGCCTTCTGAAGAAGTTGCAGTACGTCCTGTGACGAGAAGTGTATGAGATTTTGCGCACTTAAAGGAAATTATTAACAACTTTAATAAACTTATTCAACAAATTTATCGTGGAAGTTTGGAATACATTGGTATCCTGGTCCTTTTCTACAGTTTGTGTTATGTGGATTTAGTAGGAGCAGTTGTTCTTCATGGACCTGGAACCATCCAGTGGATCCACTCAGTGGCGGCTGGTGACTTCAAATCACAGGGGGGCTGCAGGAGACGCTGAATGGGTGGGGTCAAAGGGAAGGGGTGTGGTCAACCATAAAGGGGAGGAGCTATGCACAAAACCACAAAAAACTAACTTTAATTAAATACGCTGCCCTGGGTGGCAAACCATCATTATGAAAGTCCAATCAAGACAAAAATAAGTGTAGAAGAATAAAAATATTTCAATGCATTGGCTGCATGACAGCTTACTTAATATCTAGATGGAAACAAAAGGTTGTGAGGCATGAAAAAATAAATTACTTTTAAATACATTACTGGAATGCCAGTCAAAATCAAGTATAAGAAAACCAGAAGCACTCAAGTCAAACCACTTCTCCTTGCACTGCAGTTCTAATTATAATATATTCAGCTTTACTAAAGTACCAAGCAACATGCTGAAAGTAGAAATCTATGTGATGCCCCCACTTGTACAAATGTTTCTTATCCAAAAAAGACCTGCTGCCTGACAACTTGTTTCATGGGGAAAACATGATAAAAGTAAAATGAAAAGCAAACAAGAAACAAGCTCAAGATACATTGCTTAAAGGATTACTGTACAGGTTATGGACCACACATGATTGGCATTCTGTTTAGTTTACGGGTAAAGTCTGTAGAGATGACTGGAAGTCTCCAACAAGTGTAATGAGCTTTTAAAATAATGGAATCCTGTCCTTTAATACCCAAGGCTTATACATTATCTAGTCAAGTATTCTCTGCATGGCAACAACAGAAAGGCTTTCAATGTTGGCAATTCTTTAACAGTATGCTTATTAAAGCTTACTTGCATCTTACAATGTCAGACAAGCTTACCTTATGGTCATTAAAGCATTGCTACTTAAACACAGAGCAACAGGCACTTTGAGTAATAAGCATAAATCTGAGTAATAAGCATAAATCAACAGTACAAAAATATGACAGAAACCAGACCATTCTGCAAAATCAAGGACAGATGAAAAGCCACTGTAGTACTTATGCAGTGTGTCCTCCCCATCCAAGGTAGATACAACTACTCCTTGCCTTGCTTGGACACATCCAGAGTCACTACATGGGGAGTGGGGTGCAACAAGCATGTCACAATTTGAAATCTCTCTGGCTGACTGTGATGGCCCTGACACATTTGTCATACCTCTCAACCTCAAGAGCAAGAAATCTGGACAAAGCCATACACAGAAGTGGGACAAAGGCACAACAATAAGGACAATTTTTAAATATTGCTCTAATAAACTTAGAAAGATAATAGAATAGGTCTTGCATTAGTATGAATTTTCTGAAGGGTATAAAATCTGAAACTCAAATGTCTGTCATTTTCTAACTTCAGTCTTTAGTGATTTGTCACTAATTTGCCAAAAAACACAATTTTATGAAAAATGGACCAAAAATGTGATGCAAAAATATAAAATAGACACACAATACAGCTTCTACCTGTCAAAGAAGGGACACTTTAATATTAGTACTGCTACCTTGAGCAGCTGACAAAATAAAAGAATCTAAATGCATTTCAAGTAATCTATAACTTTGATTATTACAGTTTTTTCTTAATTGTAAACCCTCCATGTTTTCTTCCAAAATTGCTATTTTGCGGAGGGATTATTAGGGGGAAGAGCAACATTTTGAGCCAAACATTGGGGACAGTTGAGAGGTTGGCTATGCCTAATTCTATAAAGCAATTTATTTGCATGTACCTCTCAACCTGTTAATGCAGTAAATCTGAACAAGGCCAAATATATTGGGGGCACATATAAACAACACTAAAAATTGCTCTTGTATAAATTGAGACAGTTGATAGAACGGCTCTTACTTTAACATGCATTTTTATGAAGGTTATGAAGTCTGAAACTTATTATTTAGTGACTTCTGGCAAATCATTTAGGAATTAAAACTACAAATTTTATGAACAACAAACCAAAAATAAGAAGCAAAAATCTATTCATTCTTTGAAAATCTGGACAGTTGGGAGGTATAGTTCAGCTGGGCCTGTCTGAGTTTGCTGCCCTTCCCCTGACAAAATAATGGTTGAACTGGAGCCTCTGCAGCCATTCCAATTAACCATTACTTGGCTATTTCACTCCATTTACCATAAACACTAATGTGCATACTGCTTTACTTCAATGATTGGACTTCATTTGAAAGTTTTATTTTGTATTTTACAGCACAAACATTAAGTCATCTGTTAAACAAAGCAATGCAGTCTCACAATGAAAACTTAGCATTAAAACTTCTCTGCCCTTGAAACTCACATTCATTGAAACAGCATTGAAACCCACATTCAAAGAAAATACATTTTGCCAGTGGCAGATAAAGATTAATTTTGGGCTGTTTTCGAATCATAGGCCCCTTGCATATGAAACATACATGTGCTCTTTGATACACCTTCCTCATTGTACTAAAAATTATATTCCTTGTACAATACAGTACACTTGTTAGAGGGTGTTTTAAATTTGTTTTGAACATTTTTCCAGTATGCAATGAAACAAAACATATGCACCCATAATGGCAACACTGCCCAGTTGAGAACATTTATCATAAAAAAGTCTACTCAGACTTCCACAGTCCATCATTATTAGTAAACAGACACAATTCCACAGTCCACCATTATTAGTAAATATGCACAATTCTACAGTCCACCATTATCAGTAAATATGCACAATTCTACAGTGCACCTTTATCAGTAAATATGCACAATTCTACAGTCCATATTCAGTGAATTCAGTTCTTGCCATAGCTGTCAACCTTAGCACAAAAACCTGGACGAAGCCAATAATGGGGGAATACAGTCCCAAAAATAGGGACAAATTTAAAATATTCATCTTATAAACTTAGAAAATTGCTAGAAAAAAAGGTTGTGCTACTATGTATTCTGAAGAACATGAAGTTTGAAATTCAAATGCCAGTCAATTTTACTGCGGACAGAACAAAAACAATTTTCAGCAGAGACGCAGGGATTAATACTGCAGATACGTCTTTGTAAAATGGCAGGGCACCAGAGCAAATCCACACAAACACAGGGAGGAGATGCAAACTCCACACAGAAGCCACCCCAACCAAGAATCAAACCAGAAAACCTATAGCTGTGAGGCAACAATACTACGACTGCACCATCAAATCTGCAAGGAATTAAACATTCAGAAACCTGAAGTCTGAAATTCAAATGCCGGTCAATTTTACTGCGGACAGAACAAAAACAATTTTCAGCAGAGACGCAGGGATTAATACTGCAGATACATCTTTGTAAAATGGCAGGGCACCAGAGCAAATCCACACAAACACAGGGAGGAGATGCAGATTCCACACAGAAGCCACCCCAACCAAGAATCAAACCAGAAAACCTATAGCTGTGAGGCAACAGTACTACCACTACACCATCAAATCTGCAAGAAATTAAACATTCAGAAACCTGAAGTCTGAAATTTATTTTTATTTTATTTATTTTTATTTTACATTTGTTGACCGGGCTAGTCCAGCTGGATTAATGTCCATTTTCAGTGGAGGCCCGGGGAGAAAAGCTCCAGAGGATTAAAACAGTTATTGGAAATACAATTGTATTATAGAAAGAGAAGAAATGTAAGTACAAATATTAAATATTTTAACTAATTAAGTGAGGTCATAGGTTAGAAGTAGCAAAACAATATAATAAGGTATCAAATCTGAGCACAATTTTTTTTTTTTTTTTTTTTTTTTTTTAGTAATATTTACAACAAAGGGATAATAACTCAGTTGGAGTAAAAGATGAAAAGGAAGTGGTTGAAAGAGTTTATAACAAATATGAGGGTGTCTACAGGCTAGTCTGGGTTGGTACAAGAGCAAAGCCAGAATTTATTAAGGTGTGTGGAAAGATGTTTCTTAAATAGTTGGAGAGTAGGCAAAGAGGACAAAGTAGATGGAAGATTGTTCCATATTTTGCCTATTGAGTTAGAGAAAAGGGAATTGCCTGCTGAATTCATAATTTTGGTACTATTAACAAGTGACTTATCAGAGGAGCGTAGTTGTTTCAGGTTGATATAAGGAGTCAGGAGGTTGGAAAGAGCTGGTGTTTTAGAAGGTTGGTATAGAATTTTGTGTGCTATTAAAAGTTGTCGAAAAATGAGCTTGTTAGGGAGTTCCAGCCAGTGTAGTTGTTTTAGGTTTAGACAGTGATGAGCTCTGTATTGAGAGGAGGTGGCAAAGCGGGCAGTATTGTGGTAAGATGTAGTAAGTTTCTTAAGGTTACTTTTAGATAGATTAGTGTAAATAGAGGAAGCATACAAAAGAGTAGAGATAAGGTGTGTTTGGGCTAAGGTTATCCTAGCTTCAGGTGTAAGGAAGGGCTTTATTCTGTATAGGGATCCAATCTTTTTATTAACAGCTTTTATTGTGGTGTTGATGTGGCAATCATAGTTGAGATTATTATCGATAATAACACCAAGAAGTTTGGTTGAGGAGTCAGGAGAGATTATTGTGTTGTCAGATGAAGTAATACAGAAGTTTGTCAAAGTAGATTTACGGGTGGGTGGGAAGAGTAATAATTTAGTTTTTTTGGGGTTAAGGAGTAGACAGCGGTTGGAGAACCACTGTTCAACAGTTGAGAAGGCTGATTGTGTTTGAAACTGGAGTTCAGTTTGAGAAGAGGCAGTACAGATTATAGTGGAGTCATCTGCATATTGTATGCAGGTAGTATTAGGAAGAGATGATTGAAGGTCATTAATAAAGATAGAAAAGAGAAGAGGGCCTAGGATAGACCCTTGAGGTACTCCTAAAGATATGGGAAGGAGAGTAGAGAGAGAATTTTTCCAGAGTACAGCTTGCTGACGATTTGCAAGATAGGAAGAAAACCAGGTAAGGGAAGAAGGCTCCAAGGCCAGAGATTTTAGAGTGTACAAGAGAAGTGTGTGATTAACCATGTCAAAGGCTTTTGAAAGGTCTAAGAAAAGTGAGGATGTAAGTTTATTGTTGTTGCGGTTTAAGTTAATAGTGTTGGTGAAGGAGAGAAGAGCTGTAGTAGTACTGTGATCAGGTCTAAAACCATGTTGTGTGTCAGCCAGAAGGCCATTCTTGAGGAGGTGGTTGAGCAGTTGTTTATGTATGCATTTTTCTGTGATTTTAGCTAAGGGGATAAAAGAGCTATGGGACGATAGTTGTAGTAGTCGTAAGATTTGCCTCCTTTATGGAGGGGTATGATATGAGATATTTTCCAGATTGCTGGGAAAATACCTTCTTTTATTGATCTGTTTATTAAGATAGACAGAGTAAGCAATGGCCTTTGCTGTTAGTTGCAGGAATTCAGCAGGAAGTTTGTCTGCAGAAGGGGTAGTAGGTTTGAGTTTTTGAATGAGAGATTGTATATAAGAGGTAGATACAGGTTGTAGGTGAAGGGGAGGAATAGTATTTAAAAAGGTATTTGGAGATAGTTGAGAAGTATCAGGAGATAGTTGGTTGGCTAGAGTTTGTATAGAATTAGTGAAGAAGGAATTAAAGTTATTAGCTGTTATTGTGGGATTGTCAGGGTCAGAATCCTGGGGGTTTGGTGTAATTATTTGGCCTGGGGTCAGGAGACTATTAATACTCGACCAGAATTTTTTAGGTTAATTTTTGGTGGTTTTTTGAAGTTGAAAGTAATAGTTCTTTTTGTCTGTTAGGATGGCTTTTTTAGTACTATTTCTAAGCTCTCTAAACTTTTGGTGGTCTATTTGACTTTTGGTGGAACGCCACTTATGCCAAGATTTATTTCTGAGGGCGATTTTATGTTTTGTATCTGATGTTAGCCAGGGAGCAGTTTTAGTTTTAGTTCTAATGGTTCGACTTGGGGCGTGTTGATTAAGTATTGCTAGGAAGGTTGAGTTGAAGTGTTCCACAGCTTTGTTGAGTGGGAGATGTTTTAGAGGGGCCCAATGACATTGGAATAGTTCAGCTTGAAACTGATCAGGGTTAAAATTTTTTTTTGAGTGAAGAGTTCTAAAAGTTGTAGGTAAGGTTAGGTTTGTTTTGCTTCTAATGATAAAGGTAAGTGAGTGGTCACTAAGGTTGTCAGGAAGGATGCCTGTTTGGTAGGATTGCTGGGGAGTATTTTTAGAGGGGCCCAATGACATTGGAATAGTTCAGCTTGAAACTGATCAGGGTTAAAATTTTTTTTGAGTGAAGAGTTCTAAAAGTTGTAGGTAAGGTTAGGTTTGTTTTGCTTCTAATGATAAAGGTAAGTGAGTGGTCACTAAGGTTGTCAGGAAGGATGCCTGTTTGGTAGGATTGCTGGGGAGTATTGGTCAGAATCCAGTTCCGTCCGGTCAATTTTACTGCGGACGGAACAAAAACAATTTTCAGCAGAGACGCAGGAATTAATACTGCAGACACGTCTTTGTAAAATGGCAGGGCACCAGAGGAAATCCACACAAACACAGGGAGGAGATGCAGACTCCACACAGAAGCCACCCCAACCAAGAATCAAACCAGAAAACCTATAGCTGTGAGGCAACAATACTACCACTACACCATCAAATCTGCAAGAAATTAAACATTCAGAAACCTGAAGTCTGAAATTCAAATGCCGGTCAATTTTACTGCGGACAGAACAAAAACAATTTTCAGCAGAGACGCAGGAATTAATACTGCAGACACGTCTTTGTAAAATGGCAGGGCACCAGAGGAAATCCACACAAACACAGGGAGGAGATGCAGACTCCACACAGAAGCCACCCCAACCAAGAATCAAACCAGAAAACCTATAGCTGTGAGGCAACAATACTACCACTGCACCATCAAATCTGCAAGGATTTAGCCATTCAGAAACCTGAAGTCTGAAATTCAAATGCCTGTCAATTTTATTTAACATTTGTTAATCAGGGCAGTCTGACTTGGAACAAAAAAACAATTTTCAGCAGAGGCCCAGGAAGAAATAATGCAGACATGTCTTTGTAACATGGGAGGACACAAAAGCAAACCCACACAAACACAGGGAGAAGATACGGACCCCACAAAGAAGGAACCCCAGCCAAGAATCAAACCTGAGAACCTGCAGCTGTGAGGCAACAATGCTACTACTGCACCATCAAATACCAAGCATTGCAACATTTACAAACCACAGATATTATGAGGAACAGCTCAGATCAAATATGAGGCAAACATCTGCAATTTTTTTACAAATGGTGGTGGGTAGGGAACTCAAGTCTTTAACACCTGCATACAGGGTACAGGGTTCAAGCCTGAGGTATTCCCTACCACACCACCATGAGCACCTGGGGCATTTTCACACCCCCCCCGGGGCATTTTCACACACACACACACACACACACACACACCCTCCAGTTGCAAACACATACACAACTCCAGTTACAAGCACCAGCAAACACATACACAACTCCAGTTACAAGCACCAGCAAACACATACACAACTCCAGTTACAAGCACCAGCAAACACATACACAACTCCAGTTACAAGCACCAGCAAACACATACACAACTCCAGTTACAAGCACCAACACATAAAGTAAAATGCACCATACACTTACCTGTCTGTTCTCCATACCATATCCTGCCCGCGCAATACTCACAAAGACCCGCGAGATCCCAGTAAAGCTCCTTCCCGACGACGAGATCCCAAGCTCCCTCCCGAGAGTGTTCTGGCTGTTGCTGCTGCAGTCTGGATGTGATGTATCCTCTCAGTGTGTCTGTGCACTTTAAGAGTGCACAGACGTCTCCTTGCATCCCTCTATGGGTCCTGCCGGACTGCCTTGAGCATGCGCATAGACCGGTAGTCGGACTACTCGCATGTCAATCCATGAAAATTTAAAAAATAATTTTTGTTTTTTTTTTTTTTGTTTTCTTTTTTAATTTGAGGGGGCTGCAGTCCGGCAGCCCGATGCCACGAGCCGCCCCTGGATCCACTACTACGATGAATAGTACCGAGAGCGAGGGGAACCTCACAGTTCTCATTGAGTTGCTCACTCAAAAAGTGGACCGGCTTTCTCAACGGATGGATGAGGTAACGCAGGCGCCACAAAATTCTTCACCTATTTCTGTTGTTAGAGGCGAAAGGTCTTCAGTAACAACAAGCTTACCACCAATTTTGGGTGCCATTATGCGTATAAACAGAACTAATCCATCACAAGGACTAAGGGGTGAGGTGGCTGGAGTTGAACAACGTAGCTGTAATGCCCGAAATATTGAACCACTTACTGCTTGGGTACATAGGTCCTTTTCATTTTCTGGACTACAACCAAATGCTAGCCCTCCTATGGACCAGGAGGTAAGGAATGACATTAATGTTAAACTGAACTTGTTTGATGAAAAACTTTTTAAAGTGCGTAAGCTACAATTAGAGATAGCATACTTCCATGAGTGTATAAAATTAAAAATAGTGCCTAAAGGTTTAAGGCACTGGCAATTTCCAGCTGGACTAGTGGAGGGTTCTTCTTTTCATAACACGCTTGTCTCGCTTTTTGACAAGCACGGATTGGAACTGCTCAATTTATTTTGTGTTCATTATCAAGAAATAGTTGATAATTTATTGAGTAAACTAGAGGAACTTGATAATTCCATTAAATCTGATACTGATTTTCTAAGGTACCAGTACGAATACGAAAGATGCTTTCTAAGCATCGATGACCATTTAACTAAAATGAATGCAACTAAAACTAAGACGATTAAACGTGATTTAAAAGATTACAGTGAGGGTAAAGCGTACCCCCACCCCCAATTAATACAGCAAGCAGGTACCAAAAATGTTATTATACCACAGAACGAAGAGCGAACATTTAGTTTGGGGACATGACCAGTGGTATCGACACTCGAAATTGGGGGTGATATCCAATATGAATCGCCTCCAGATGTTAATAGTGACATCAGGAGAAGTGAGAGATTGGCGCAACAGCAAACCCGTGCCGTACAAAATAGTTCTGGACATGGAGGGGGCCAAAATAAGGCGGGATTGAACAACAATAAAGTCCAAAATTTTCAGGGACAAGCCTCGAGACCTCCGGCTCAGTACAAGAGGTCGTCGAGGAACAGGAGGAGGAAATGGTAATCAATGAATCAACTAACTTGAGTTTATTTGATGATTCTCCTACATGTACTATCATTTCGAATTCAAGAAATGACTTTAAGATATACAACTACACTAACTTATCAATTTGTAGCGAAACAGTGGAGTTGTTATGTAAGGGCTATACATTTGTATCATCATTCACTTTTAACATGGCTGACACTTTAATTGATTTAAAACTGTTTATTAGGAAACTAAATTTGTTAATTTTGATGGGTAGTGACTTTAATAAGAAAACTGACTATTTTGTCTCCAGTGTGTACAACCCCCCTTTGCACCCTTCTTTGACCCTCTTTGAAAAAATAACGGAAATCGATCTGAGGAATTTGAAAGAGGGTAAACAGCGTTATAATCATAACATTACTAGAGAAGAAAGGGAATTGTTGACTTTATTAAGGCAGGCACCCATTAGGATAATGAAGCCTGACAAAGGTGGGGGTTTAGCCATTATGTTTAATAGTGATTATAATGAAAAAATGTTATTAATTTTGGATAGTGAGACCTATTCAAAATCATCTATTAATGAAATGAACTCCGCACATCGCATGGTTAGAGCTTTATTTGAGGAACTGTATATTGAAGGACGTATTGAGAAAGATATGTATAAGATAGAAAAAAATTCTCCGGCACAATGAAGGGTATCCTTGTAGTGTAGAGACAGGCAGGCAACTCGGATGTTTCAAAGACTTTATTCCACCAACTCGACACATACGAAAAAGGCACAAACCAAAAAACCATACCATAGAACAATTCGATTAAGCGCTTTCGTCTCCTTACAACGGAGACTTCATCAGAATGCATCTTTTAATTCACAAAGGCTTTTTATACTCTCATTAATCAACAATCACCCTATAAGCTTCTAGTAAGCCTTAAAGCTGCTAAACCTTGTGCATATATATACAATTGAATGTAATTTCATTACAAGGCACACATATTGCATATTATATATTATTCGTTCCAGGTATACACATATAGCCCCCCACCACCAAATACATCCAACAAAAAATCCAACAAAACTATATATGAATAAAGCTAGGAACATTAAAACAGCAATAATTTTTAAGTATGTTTTTTTAATTACTGGTTCCTATTAGCTGTATATAGAAATTGCATGAATTCAAGTTTTTAGGTTATGGGTTTCCGAGTCATTGCAGTTGCACTTTATGACATATACCATTTTGAAATTCAGCCTAGGACTAATCTGATTATTGCTGTTTTAATGTTCCTAGCTTTATTCATATATAGTTTTGTTGGATTTTTTGTTGGATGTATTTGGTGGTGGGGGGCTATATGTGTATACCTGGAACGAATAATATATAATATGCAATATGTGTGCCTTGTAATGAAATTACATTCAATTGTATATATATGCACAAGGTTTAGCAGCGCTTTAGCTTTAAGGCTTACTAGAAGCTTATAGGGTGATTGTTGATTAATGAGAGTATAAAAAGCCTTTGTGAATTAAAAGATGCATTCTGATGAAGTCTCCGTTGTAAGGAGACGGCTTAATCGAATTGTTCTATGGTATGGTTTTTGGTTTGTGCCTTTTTCGTATGTGTCGAGTTGGTGGAATAAAGTCTTTGAAACATCCGAGTTGCCTGCCTGTCTCTACACTACAAGGATACCCTTCATTGTGCCGGAGAATTTTTTTCTATCTTATACATATCTTTCTCAATACGTCCTTCAATATACAGTTCCTCAAATAAAGCTCTAACCATGCTGTATGGAGTTCATTTCATTAATAGATGATTTTGAATAGGTCTCACTATCCAAAATTAATAACATTTTTTCATTATAATCACTATTAAACATAATGGCTAAACCCCCACCTTTGTCAGGCTTCATTATCCTAATGGGTGCCTGCCTTAATAAAGTCAACAATTCCCTTTCTTCTCTAGTGATGTTATGATTATAACAGTGTTTACCCTCTTTCAAATTCCTCAGATCATTTCGCTATTTTTTCAAAGAGGGTCAAAGAAGGGCAAGGGGTTGTACACACTGGAGACAAAATAGTCAGTTTTCTTATTAAAGTCACTACCCATCAAAATTAACAAATTTAGTTTCCTAATAAACAGTTTTAAATCAATTAAAGTGTCAGCCATGTTAAAAGTGAATGATGATACAAATGTATAGCCCTTACATAACAACTCCACTGTTTCGCTACAAATTGATAAGTTAGTGTAGTTGTATATCTTAAAGTCATTTCTTGAATTCGAAATGATAGTACATGTAGGAGAATCATCAAATAAACTCAAGTTAGTTGATTCATTGATTACCATTTCCTCCTCCTGTTCCTCGACGACCTCTTGTACTGAGCCGGAGGTCTCGCGGCTTGTCCCTGAAAATTTTGGACTTTATTGTTGTTCAATCCCGCCTTATTTTGGCCCCCTCCATGTCCAGAACTATTTTGTACGGCACTGGAACTGTTATCACCCGAGTTCCCAAACTGTAATCTTAGCTGGATGTTTCTAACAAACATCTTAATGTCAATCAATGTGTCAGTAATATCACTCCTTCTGGTAGGAAGTTTCAAGCCTACTAGTACATATGTTCCAGTATTACACCCTGTACTGGAAACATATGGCAGGTTAGTGGAGCATGATTTATATGAATATTATAGCAATAGTGACAACTATGGAAGGAAGAGGAAAGGTAAATATAATATGACCTTTACGCAAAGACAAGCATTGAATAGCCTAAGAAACGATGATTCCATAATCATTGCCCCTGCAGATAAGGGTGGTCCGATTGTGATTATGGATGCTGTGGTATACAGGGATACTGTATGCCAGATGTTGAGCGATACCTCGTTTTATAGTAAGTTGAATATGGAGCAAGTGAGGATGAAAGTGTTTCGTGTATATGACACTATTGATGACTTATTTAAGAGTGGCATTATAGACAAAAATCTATCCAAGTTCCTAAGGGTCAATGACCCTTTAATACCTGTATTGAAAGACCTCCCTAAAGTCCATAAGAGCCGGTTGAAACCCTCCATGAGGCCCATTGTCTCTGGAGAGGGCTGGTTGACGCAACCATTTTCACTTTATGTGGAAAAATATTTAAGACCAGTTATAAATTCTAATGATATTATTTTGAGGGACAGTAAAGAGTTTCTTGTTAGTTTGTATGAACATGTTAGTAGATTGGATGAGAATAGTGACTATTATCTGGTCACATTTGATGTCACCAGCCTTTTCACGGTCATTCCGAATGATTGTGGTGTAGAATATGTGCAAAGTTATTTAAAGAAATATTCCAGTATGGAAACTCATGTGATTGAATTATTGGCACTATTCCTTGAAGTCATCTTGGAAAACAATGTTTTTTTGTTTGATGAAGAGCTGTATTTACAGAGGGATGGCGTAGCTATGGGCACATCTTGTGCCAATAGCTACGCCAACCTAGTGATGGCTTATTGGGAAAGGGAGGTATTACTACCCAACACGCTATGCCAACAGAATGTTAGATTCTATAAGAGATTCGTGGATGACCTCTTTCTCATATGGGAGGGGACTGAAGTAGAATTATTAGAATTTGCAGCTTTTATGAACAATACAACCCATTTTTTGAAATTTACTATGACATACTCCAGAGATAAGTTATCATTCCTGGATGTAGATTTAATTAGATTACAAAATGGTATGTTGAATACAGCTGTCCACAGAAAGAGCTGTTACAAGAATACCCTATTGCATAGAACGAGTATGCACCCCCTTCACGTTTTCAATAACGTAATGAGAGGCCAAGCCATGAGAGCCTCTCGCTTGAATCCATTAGATGAAGGTTATCATGGAGAGATCTTGAGTTTGAGAAGCAGGTTAATAGCCAGATCATATAATAGTGTTGAAGTGGATAAAGTCGTAAAAGAAACCGAAGGTTTAAGGACTACTGTAGCCCGACCATATTTCTCTGATAACACTTTGAGCAATGAGGTTAGAGGTAATGGGTGTACGCATGAGCATAGAGATACCAGTGTTACTTTACCTATTTTTTATACTCAAGATGCCTACAATGTGAAGGGTATTATTGAGAAACATTGGGCAGTACTATGTGTTGATAATGAGATCAAGGATTTGGTTGGATCGAAACCAAAGTACATATATAAAAATAAGAAGAACCTGAAAGAGATTCTTTGCCATAAAAAGTGGCACGGATATTCCCATTTGGTGTATAATACCAGCCTGTGGCAATTGTAATCAATGTGGGTTCATTAATGATAGCACCACCTTTCAGCAGCCCATTACAGGGCAGATATTCACTTTCATGACAGGGACTAATTGTAAATCTAAGAATTTAGTCTACCTTGCACTCTGCTCCGCCTGTAATGCGTTTTACATTGGTAAAACCAACAGGCAATTCAGAGAGAGGATCAGGGAGCATTGCTATAAAATGAGAGTGAAAGACCCTAATAATGCATTAGCTAGACATCAGATGTCAACTGATGAGCAACACAGATTCACGTTCCTTGTTATACAACATATTCAAACTAACATCAGAGGGGGGGATGTTGAGAATTATACACTGGAAATGGAACTAAGGTGGATTCTGCGATGCAGAGCGGAATCCTACCCTGGTCTCAATGACAAGGTCAGTATCCATCCCATGCTGAAGAAAAGGAGATTAAAGAGGCGTTGACATCAATGCACCTTCCTATTCTTGAGGTCTGTCAGAGGAATAGATTATATATATATTTTTATGAATATATATCTATGTGCATATATTATTGCATTTCTCCAGTGTATTTTGTGTATAAGTACATTTTATTTTTGTGTATGTTTTTAGAATTATAAGTGTTTTAAATTTGTGAGTTTTTAAGTTACATATGCAATGTATTTTAATTAAGCAAGAGTGCTAGATAGGTTTCAGGGCCCCTTTAAATATTTCATTACATGGTGATTGAATGATTGTTTATATCTGTGTAATAGTATTTAAATGACTGTGAGGTTAGATGGTTTGTTACAGTCTGAGGAAGCCAAGTATGGTGAAAGCGCTTACTGAGCCTTTGTTGTGTGAATAAAGAACGTTCCTACTACCATCGTTGATATCGCATGATTTTTGTCTAGCTATGGACTTTTAATTTGCTGCTTTTCTGCATATTTTTGTTGCTGGTACTCCCTTGGCGACATTGTTGGATTTTGGTGATTGGGATAGTTCACAGGCTCTCACGTTCCGTTTATGATTTTGATTTTTTAAATGTATCTTGAGACTTAAGAATTTAGAAAGATAAATTTGTAACAACTCATGAAGTTTAGTGAGATTATTTTAAAATCGAGAATCATATTAACACACTACGATATATTATTTCAGATATTAGATACATTTTTAAATATATTTATATTTATTTATTTATTTACTTACATGTATTACCCACTGTTTAGCAAACAAACATTGAATAATAACTGTTTGATTAAAATAATTTTCGGTGCCATGTAACATTAAAAGTGATTGGCGATAACCCTTAGCAATTTTTAGGAATCACAGTTCGTAGTTTAATAACAATAACATTATACCATTTTACACCACTATTATTAATTAAAAACCTGGATTTGTATAATTAAAAATTGGACTTGTCCGATCCAGTTATAGAGCGGTGTGTGTATATGAAATACACTTGGTATACTTGATGTCTTTGTTACACAGTTACCATAAATATAATGATATTATTAATTTTTAAATAGATCAGCCCCATCAGGTTGTTTGTGTATTATATTGTTTGTGTATTATATTATATATACAACAACATCAACAACCTTGGGGCAATGGTTATTTTAAATATGGTATATTTTAATTACGGTATATTTAACATGGTATTTTTAACATGAATTTTATGACCTTTTTCTTTCTTTCTTTTTCTTTCACTTTTTCGTTTTCCTTTTTCTTTGATGATTAGTTAGTAGGTACGCATTATCGGAATAAAAAGTTTTTTTGCGTATATGTGGATAAAGTATGTCTTAGCCCATCCGTTGTATAGTTTTGCAGTCTTCTTTAAGAAACTGATGATGAGTGAACTAATTGAATAATTGTTTTAATGATCACCCAAGTTACTATTTAAGAGCTTTGAAACGACTGCTACTATTTGTTTGCCTTCTGAAGAAGTTGCAGTACGTCCTGTGATGAAAAGTGTATGAAATTTTGCGCACTTAAAGGAAATTATTAACAACTTTAATAAACTTATTCAACAAATTTATCGTGGAAGTTTGGAATACATTGGTATCCTGGTCCTTTTCTACAGAGTGCCTCTTTGGCCCTCTTCAAAAGGAACCTTGACGATTGGATGGGAGAAAGGAAATTCACCCCTGGAATCATGTCAGTCACCCTGTTAGACAGGGGTCCAGGGAAGTAAATAGTGAGGGAAGAAATAGCCAGGGAATTGTTATGGCTAGGCTTGTATAGGCACTAGGGCTGATAGCCTAGTACCAAACTATGAACCTATGAACCTACGGATGAGGTCTGCCTGGAGGCTGTGGCTGAATAGGCATTCTAGTGTGTCTGAGGGGTCAGTTTGCAAACCATATAGGAGGCATCCCTGGATGTTATTAGGGCTGATTGTTGCAGTGTGTTTAGCTCTGAAGTGCGCAGTGAGTAACAGTTCTTTAATAACACTTGGGGGGTGTAAGTGGTAGAGGCTATTTCCTGGAGATTAAGTAATCATGTTCGACTCTCATGGACTCTGATTTCTGCTTGTACCTTATTGCTGTTATGTGAGACGTTTGAGTAAAGTTAATGTCGTCTACTCTATCTTGCACATTGGTAACTACTTTAGCAAATGAAATGTTTATGCCAAGGCTTTTCTCTCTGGACTATAAGGGTGAGGGATATGCCTTCAATTACAATTGAAATGTCATGAAATCCCAAGAAAATAATTGTCTTTTATTGCATGCATATTCCTTTACAGTACATGGCCTTTTTTGTTTCTAACGTACCACTATGACTTTCTACATACATAAGTTAGTAAACAGACACACACATTCCATTGGAAAAAGATGTTTCATTTATTTTAGAAAAGAAGCAAGCAGACACACAGGTCCCAAGTGAAGTCATACTTTTATTTAATGGACTGTTTCATAACTGTCATATCTAGGCATAGATAGTTTTTGTTTTATATAATGTTACAGGTTTACACTGAAACTCTGTAAATTGCAATTAAAAGCAAGTGTGATATTTTGTTGCAAAGAGACAATCTGCTGATGAATCACAACAATGCAAGACGTGTATAATACAGACTCATTAGCTGAAAGAACACCATTGCACATAAAAGTATAAAAATATTTATAAATGAAAAGATCCTTCTCTACTTAACATATGCAGTGTATTAAACAGCTTATAGATATGTATACATTTTACATATGTACATACATACAAAAATTCCAGCATGAACAATAATGTCATGCTTGCTGGCAATGGTGTAGTTACAGATTCACCTCATTTCCATTTGTTACATTTCATCGACTAGCATCTTGCTTGAATTACACTTCTGCATTTTGCCAAACTGTTTGACATGCTTTCAGAACGTGATGTAATTCGGTACTCCATTTAAAATTTTCTGTTTGTATCTTGGGTTCATAGGTTCATAGGTAGGTACTAGGCTATTGGCCCAAGGGCCTACGTAAGCCTAGCCAACAAGGTTCCCTGGCTTACGCCACCCAAGAAAGTTATTTTCCTGTGCCACTGTCGAGCAGAGACACAGAAGTGATCCCGGGGTGTATTTCCTATTTCTCATCCACTCATCAAGAATTTTCTTGTACAGTGCTAATGAAGAACTTTGCTTGACATAGATGGGTAGCCTGTTCCAGAGTATGGGAAGTCTCTGGGACAGGAATCTATCCCTCCAGCATGTGTTGTTTATTGTGGTGACAAGGTCTAGGTCCCTAGAGTGTGTAGCTCGGAGGGACAGGGATTTCTTTAGGCGTAGCATGTCCAACAGCTCTGGGTTTGACATAGCTTTATATGTTAGGCAGAGATCACCTTGGAGTAGGCGATATGCTATGGAGTAAAGCTGGAGTTTTTTGAGGTGGTCACTGTAGGGCATTTGTTTGAGGCCAGTAATCCTCTTTGTGAGATACTTCTGTGGCCTTTCCAGCTGCTGCAGATGTCTTGTGACGTAAATTCCAAAAGGGGCATTGTACTCTATAATGGGTCTAATGAGTGTTGAGTATAGGGGAACAATGACCTCTTTTTTCCTGGATGAGAACCCTTTTATGATGAGGTGTGCCACGTAGAAGGACTTCTTGACTACTGTGGCAATATGTCTATCAAAGGAGAGACTACTGTCCACCTGGGTCCCAAGGTCTCTTATCACATATTCGGTGTTAAGCAGATTGCTGCCTATGTGGCAGTTCATTGGTACAGAGTTTTTACCAAAGGGGATGACATTGCACTTTTTTGCACTGAGCTTGAGGCCATGGCTCTGACACCAGGCATCTGTCTCAGTGAGACCCTTCTGTAGGATGTCCACATCATTTGGGGACTTGACTATGGCTCCTAGTTTGTGGTCATCTGCAAACTTCATTAGCCAGAGGCCTTCTGTGCTAGCCTGTACTTCAGAGAAGTAGATACCAAACAGGAGATGTCCCAGGATGGAACCCTGTTATACTCCACGTTTCATTGCTTTGAGGTCAGATTTGGAGTCTGCAACTTTTACAGTGTGGGTTCTGTCAGTGAGCCAGTTGGCAGCCCATCTTGTGACGTAAGGCTTTATACCTAGTTTAGTGAGTTTAGCTATAATTCCAGAATGGGGGATGGTGTTGGAAGCCTTGGCGAGGTCAAGATAAGCTGTGTGAACCACCTTACCTTCATCTATGGCTTTGGTGACTGCCTCAAAGAAGTTGATCAGGTTCAGGAGGCATGATCTGCCTTTCACAAACCCGAACTGGGTGGGATCCAGAGTTTGGAGATTACCAATGCCTTTGTTTATGAGTTCCATGATGAAACGTTCCATGGCCTTGCAGACCAGGCTCATCAGGCTAATAGGTCGATAGTTTCCGGGATCAGTGGTGGCTCCCCCTTTGTGGAGTGGGATAACTGTTTCTGTGCACCATTCAGTGGGCACAAAGCCTGATGTGAGGCTATTATTGAACATGGTGCTTAAGTGGGGAGCCAGTTCATTCTGAAGTTCATGTAAAACACATCCTGGGATGTTGTCTGGGCCCATGGATGCTGTGTTTTTGGCTTTAGAGAGTGCAGCTTTTACCTGCGTAGTTGTGATTACAGGGACTCTGCATTCTTCCTGTATAGATGTGGGCTCTTTAGGGGGTGAGACGGGGGTAAAGTTAGCACTGAACCTATCTGCCAGGATGTTGACAATATCAGTTGGTTCTGTAATATCAGTTGGTTTTGAGTCAATAAGTTCTATCAGCCACCTATTTGCATGGTAATCCAGCTGAAATGAAGAAGTAAACCAACAAACAAACCAAGTAACAAACAGCTGAATTAAAACATAAGGGTAATAAACTAAATGACTGAAACATAAGTTAAGTGGAATTCATGGTACCTCGGAGACACAGTCCACATATAGCTGTTGATACTTATTAAAATAAACAATTATATATTTGGTACTTTGTTATGGGTGTATATGTAGTTTAAATATTGTTTACAGGTACTTTGTTATGGGTGTATATGTAGTTTAAATATTTGTTTACAGGTACTTTGTTATGGGTGTATATATAGTTTAAATATTTGTTTACAGGTACTTTGTTATGGGTCTATATGTAATTTAAATATTTGTTTACAGGTACTTTGTTATGGGTGTATATGTAGTTTAAATATTTGTTTACAGGTACTTTGTTATGGGTGTATATATAGTTTAAATATTTGTTTACAGGTACTTTGTTATGGGTGTATATGTAGTTTAAATATTTGTTTACAGGTACTTTGTTATGGGTGTATATGTAGTTTAAATATTTGTTTACAGGTACTTTGTTTTGGGTGTATATGTAGTTTAAATATTTGTTTACAGGTACTTTGTTATGGGTGTATATGTAGTTTAAATATTTGTTTACAGGTACTTTGTTATGGGTGTATATGTAGTTTAAATATTTGTTTACAGGTACTTTGTTATGGGTGTATATGTAGTTGGTACTGTAATGGGACATAAAATGGTAAGTAGCACAGTGTGTAAAGCTAAACTGTACAGTAAGTGTTGACATGGAGGGCATGTGCAGTTCAGAGATATCGGTACCACACTAATGGTAGTATGAAAATTGATGTCAGTAGTATAATAGTAATGAGCGTATAATGACATTCAAATGAGAGGGATCATAGAAATACATTCATCAAGAAGCTGTTGTTTTTGTCGGCGTAGGTATCCTATACATTTATAAAATACTTGGTCATTATCTATTAGATTGATTAAGTTCATAGGTGTATACTAGGCATGGAGTTCAAAGGACCAGTGAGAAGCATAGCCACCTATGACCAAGCACTGTAGAGTTCAGCTCCATGGTCAAGAAGCACCATGCTATATAACACAAAGAGGAATTATGATTTCCAGCATATTCATTTGTAATATTATTTAATACAGACCATGTGTGGAATTGCTTGACCAGCATAGGAAGTTTATTCCACAAGTATAGGATTCCTTGGGGCAGAAATCTGTTGTGACATGTCATATTTTTGTGCCTATAAAATATTACATTTTTTGTTGTGTATGTGCATGGTGGTCTGTGTTTTGCATAGGGGGGCCAGCACTGACCCCTGTGGAACCACCATAATATCGACAGGCCGGCTGGTTGAACTAAATTACCCAACTTTGACTGAGTGTGATCTGTCGGTAAGCCAGTTAGCAACCTACCTGAGAACATAAAGGTTGATATTCAATGGGGAGAGTTTATTACTGATGCCCAAATGTGGGACTGTGCTAAGTGAAGGTAGGTTGTATCCACAGATTTGCCTTCTTTTATGGATCTAGTGATGTTTTTCAAGAAGTCTACCATGGTTTTAACAGCGAGGACCTGTGTCGTATCAAGAGGTTGGAGATGACCTATGTCCTTATTTACTGTGTCTGTGATGATTTGTTGCACGGCCTTACAGATAAGGATGGTTAAGCTTATGGATCATAGGCTCATAGGAGGTTAGCTATGGGCCATGATACATACTCTAGATCTCAGAGCAATCAAGAGGATGTTCCTGTTGAAGGACATGTATCAGTGCCTATTCCCATTCCTCATAGGATGATACTAAGTTAACAGGCTATTCGTACTGAGGCCCTTATCAGCCTAGCCAATAGTTTAGCAGATGTTTAGACAAGTCAGCAGCCAAAGACCCTGCACACCAGGGACACAGGTGGAATGCCAGGGGTGTATTTATTTAGTTCTCATACAGTTATCAAGGTCGCACTTAAAAAGGGATAATGAGGTAGTGTGGTTGATGTGGAGAGGGAGTCTATTCCACAGACGAGGAAGTGTGTGGGACACAAATCTGTCCCACCAACAAGTCCTATTAACATCACAGGCCAGGATGAGGTGGTGCATATGGGTTGCTCGAGTGGAGCTTGATTTTCAGATATGCAGCAGTACCATCAATACGGGGTGTGATATTGCTCTGTATGCCAGACACAGGTCACCTCCAAGGAGTCGGTATGAAACTGAGTATAGGGAAATGGCTTTTAGCCTGCCTCTGTAGGGTACATGTTTGAGGCCCTGGATTGTCTTGATGAGGAACCTCTGTGGTCTCACCAGCTGCTGCATGTGCTCTGGGTGGTACATGCTGAAGTGGGTCTTGTACTGAATAATTGGCCTTATAAGAGAAGAATATAGGGATGTTATGAACACTTTGCCCTCAGGACATTTGTGTTCTGGCATGAGTAGTTTTTCCAATATATGGTTGGGTAATTAAAGTCACCCAGGATAAAGGTAAAGGGTTGAATCTTGATAGATTGGAAGAGGTCCAGATAGGTGGAGTGGGCATCTTGAGTCAAAATTGGGGGTCGGTATCTAGCAATAATTTGAATAGTGGTCTTGTCAAAGGTTAATTGCACTTGGAGTGTGTCCTGTGCATCATAGTGTTTGACCAGCCTGGTGGTGTGAGTGTCTTTAATATATATTGAAACCCCATATCATTTGGCTTTGCTGCCCATAGAGGGGGTCTGAATGTATGCTAGGATGAGTAACCAGGTAAGGATTGGGTGCTCTCTGCAGCTTTGAACCAGGTTTCTGTGACTGCACATATGTCAACATCTTCCAGGGTTAAGAATGCTTGCAATGAGTTCAGTTGCATGTTTAGACTAGTAGAGCTTAGCAGCATGACCTTTAAGTTGTATTTTGTGGAAATATTTATGTTGGTAGTATGGACGTCCTGAGTTTGGCTTAAAAGACATTATGGAGGAGGCAAGGGCCTTTGGCAGAAGCCTGAAGCCCAAGTCAGACAGATGCAGGCCATGTCTAGCAAAGCATCGTGATCTGTCCATCATATATTCCCAGGCTGTCAGGTACTGGATCACCCTGGAACGACAACAGAAAGTAAGACAGTTGCTAAAGTCAATCATTTTCTGTTTGTATTGAGGCATTATTATGGGTGACCGTATAATACTGCTTAAGGCCATGGACATACCTGCCTGGGACCCATATTCAGCAAGCTGAATTATGTCTCTCTTCATATAGTCCAGGGAGGTACGTCTCAAGTTGTTCACGCCAACATGGAATATGACAGAGTCATAACAGTACCTGTTGTTCAGAGACTTGAGTGCTTGTGTGATATAGCGTATTCTGGCACCTGGCAAACTATTAACCGTGACTTTCTCCTTATCTAGCCTGGTGAGATGCACATCTGTGTGTCTCAGAATGGAGTATCCTAAAAATAATATTTTGGCTTTATGGTAAGGCCTTACTAGTTGCGAGACAATCGTGTGTGGACTATGCATGGTATGTGGTGTGGAGGGTTGTACAGTTCTCTGGTGTTTTTGCATCTGATGTCTGTTTTGTTTGGTTTGGTTTTTGTTGAGAACATCAGCATATCTGGGTCTGTGTTGTGGAGTTGTGGGTGGTGTTTGAGGTGTAGTGATTGTGTTGACAACCTTCGCAGTGCCAGAAATACTGGCTTGTGAGGGAGAGAGCATAGACTCTAGCTTCTTTATGTATGGGTGTGTAGTTACTGTAGTTTGCATCGCACTTTCAATACTCCTTTCAAGTGGCATGATAGACTCTAGCTTCTTTATGTATGGGTGTGTAGTTACTGTAGTTTGCATCGCACTTTTAATACTCCTTTCAAGTGGCATGATAGACTCTAGCTTCTTTATGTACGGGTGTGTAGTTACTGTAGTTTGCATCACACTTTTAATACTCCTTTCAAGTGGCATGATAGACTCTAGCTTCTTTATGTATGGGTGTGTAGTTACTGTAGTTTGCATCGCACTTTTAATACTCCTTTCAAGTGGCATGATAGACTCTAGCTTCTTTATGTATGGGTGTGTAGTTACTGTAGTTTGCATCGCACATTTAATACTCCTTTCAAGTGGCATGATAGACTCTAGCTTCTTTATGTATGGGTGTGTAGTTACTGCAGTTTGCATCACACTTTTAATACTCCTTTCAAGTGGCATATGACAAACGCAAAAAACTATTTGCAAAACTAGCAATAAAACGTCAGTGACACAAATGCTATTAGAAGCAGCTGTACTGTCACCTTAGTGAAAATACCTCCTGCATGCCAGTGTATGACTGTATGCATGTATAGATGTATATATCCACCAACATACCCCACATATAGGCATGTGCACGTCTGTATACATAAAAAGAGACATGATTAAATTCAGAGACACATTTGTGTGTGTGTGTGTGTGTGTGTGTGTGTGTGTGTGTGTGTGTGTGTGTGTGTGTGTGTGTGTGTGTGTGTGTGTGTGTGTGTGTGTGTGTGTGTGTGTGTGTGTGTGTGTGTGTGTGTGTATGTGTGTGCGTGCGTGCGTGTGTGTATATCTGTCTATATATATGTGTGTGCGTGTCTGTGTGTGTGTGTGTCTGTATAGACATACAAATATATGTGGATCTATAAAAACATAAATATATACAGCAAATACATTGTAAACAATCAAAGCAATCAATATGATAAACACATAATAACACATACATTTATTTACTTAAATTAATATATATTTCCATCTTGATAAGGGGGTTAAATGGTGTCATCAACACAGCCATCTGAGTCACAAAAGAGGAAAGTTTTAGAAAAGTTATGAGGTCTGATAATAACACTGAAGTATACCGCTAAAACAGTTATGTCCACTGCATACTGAATTTAAATAAAATAGACACATTATCAGATATCTAGCATTTATAAATTTGACAGACATTCAATAATGCCTTGAATTGGAAGCTGGTCAGTAAGACATAACAACGATGTGGTTTTACAACCACATGAATAAAAACTTAGATTACATACTGCATACATAGTTATCCACACAGATATGAAAATATACGGATAGAGAGAGAGACTACATTTACCTCAACTTTCAAATGGTAAGCAGTGTAATTCTACTGCAGTCAAATATTCAGGAAAGGAGTGAAAGCTCTAAACATTTTACCACACTGGAGGGAAGACAAAGAAAAATTCAGTTGGATGGAATCAGTGTAATACAAACAGTTACTGTGCGATTCCTGAAGGCCTTCAGCTACTGGGAAAATACTTTTAGTGCAGTTACAGGATTTAATTTCAAAGTTGCGTGGCATGTTTTTTTTTTAAATGGTCTAAGCTTTTCTGGTTTTGCAGCTCAGTGGGTTTGTTTCCAGGTTGTAACTGTCCAAAGCAGTGCTGTTGTGCGAAATGAGGGAACCTGCCTTTATAAAGGTATGTCTGCATGAGTACATGCTTGAATAAGCAACACTACTGCTGACCATATGAAAAACAATTACCAGCAAAGGGAGAAGGGCATGTAGCAACAAGCATGAAACAAATACAATTGCCTAGGCTGGTATAATTATTCCACTAAGTTTCACAAAACACAAGCAAATACTAAAGGAGATATAACTTCACTGTTACAAAGGCTGCAGACCTGAGTATGACTGGACTGCATCTCTGGCTGAGGCTAAACCAGTCAATCAGCTAATGTAAAAGCCTATGGGTGGGGGAAGATAGAAACAAAAGGACAAACTGTAAAGATTGCAGAGAATGACGATCCCCCACTGAAGTTTGTGAAATCTGACCTGCAGTATGCTAAAGAGCTTCTGTGAAAATCCTGCCTATCTGTGAGCATGTGACTTGCACAGCACTGAAATGTAAACAAAGCACTCTAGCAAGCAACTGATTTTAGAAAGTGCCCCTTTAAAGGAAGAAAGTTCTGAGAGCAGTAGGGTATGTGAAATGGTGTGGAAGTCTTTAGATAGGTCAAGGACGAGGCATGAGACTCGTTTATTATTGTCCCATGTTTTGGCAATATTCTGTGTAAATGAAATGAGAGCTGTAGAAGTGCTGTAGTGAGGACAGAAGGTGGGAGTTAACAGGTTGTCTTGTATGATGTGTTTGAGAAGCTGGTTATGAATACATATTTTATAATTTTGGATAAGGGGGATAGTATGGCGATAGGTCTGTAGTTCGTAGGTTCAGTTGAATTGCCGCCTTTGTGGAGGGGTATGACATAGGAATTTTTCCAGACGTCAGATACTGTGTTCTCTTAAATTGACCTGTTTACTAATATGGAGACTGGATGTGCAACAGAGTTAGCTGCAAGTTTAAGGGACAGAGGAGGTAAGTTGTCAGCAGAGGGGGACAGGTTTTCAGTTTGGTAAGAAGAGATTTGATGTATGCTTAAGCGACCTTTGAGTTGAGATTCTATCCAGATGGAGGCATGTTCCTGGTCCCACCCTCTACCAGAAATAATGGGACATAGGGGTAGGTCCTGAATATCTTTGTGTATTTTAGGATAGGCTTTAAATACTGGTATTGCAGGGTGTTCCACCCACAAAAATCTAAAGGTGTTTTCTGTGATCTGGTTGCTGTTTGTTAAGTTTAAAAAATCTCGCTTCACCCTATTGATAATCATTGTTACTTCCAGGGGTGATAAGTGCTGATATGTAGTGTTATTGCTAAGCATATCTAAAACCTTATTGTTATAAAAGTCAGTACTTATCACAATGACTGCCCCCTCCCTTGTCAGCTGGCTTGATATTAGCTATTAATGACTGCAATGCCTGCTTTTGTTCTTTAGTCAAATTGTGAAAAAGATGTCACTGCTTGTTATTAAAAAAATTGCATCAAATCTGCTTCACAAGTTTTAAGAAATGTTTCAATTACTGGGCTTAAGGGAGGGTTAACCATACTAGGTTGTCTGGGTTCAGTAGTTCGTATTACATCATTATTGCCAAACATTTTCTTTAACACAAAGTTTCTCAAAGTAAACATTAAGGTACTTTAATAAAATAATGCTTTCAAGATCACCACAGCAGTGAAACATCATCAGCAAGCAATGTAATAGGTCCTGATCCATAAACAAAATATGTAGAAAAAAAATAAGCCTATTTTATAAAGACTGTGCAACAGAATATATATATATATATATATATATATATATATATATATATATATAGATATAGATATATATATATAGATATATATATATATATATATATATATATATATATATATATATATATACATATATATAGATATGTGTATGTGTGTGTGTGTGTGTGTGTGTGTGTGTGTATGTGTGTGTGTGTACAGTTTACTATGATAATACTGAATCACAGAATGTATTTAAAAAGACATAATATTAATATTACTCAAATTCTTAGCCCTGTCACAAATACTACAACAACCACATGAAAATGTACCAAACTGAATATTAATGGGACAACATTTATTGCTAGATCATATTTTAATTGTCGATCAGTAGGGGTAGTGTATATTCTGGGTTGCTCTTTTGATAATGTTTGGTATATAGGACAAACTAAACGGATGGTCAGGATCCGAATATTGGAACATTTAAAAGACATAAGAAATCGGAGCAAAGTTAGTCCTGTTGCCCAACACTTCCTTATTAAACATGGTGTTTCTTCTAGTAGTTTAATATTTTGTGTATTGGGTAAGCCCTACCTTAATAGAGGTGGAGATTATATTAATAAATGACTTGAATTAGAAACTAGAATGATAATAAAGTTTAAAACTCTAAAACCTTGAGGACTAAATCAGGAATTAGCCATTTAAATATTAATTGCAATATCAAGCATTCCATATGAAGAATAATAATGATTATATATTAGGAATATATAATTGTTTTTTATGTTCTATATATATTTATATATTTTTGCATTGTATTTAGTGATTAAATAATGAATTAAATGTTATTTGCACTGTGTCACTTTAAATATGTAGGATGAATTAATAGTTGAATGCAAGCTGCTTGTGTTAATTGGTATTAATTAATTAAATGAATGAGTATTTAATTCAATTGTAAAATGTAAGCTTTGTGATCCGTGAAGGCGACAGGCCAAGGTACCAGATCGCTTATGAATAAAGAAGATACCCTGGTGAAGTGTTGGTGAATATGTATTTTATTTTATTAAATGAATTAAAAGCTGATTGGACACACATGTTTATAGAATGTGAAAAATGAAATATATATTAGGAAGAGATAAGCATGTTTTTATGGGGTTATGGTCTGATAACTGTTCTTTAACTAGATTATTACTAAGAATGAATATTCCAGTTCCTTTATCTGTAAAAGACAAACAAAAAAATAAATAAATAAATGTTATAGAGTCTCCTGGCAGTAGCTAAAAAAGTTATTACAAAAAATGTAAAGCAAATTCAGTTTCTGTATTCAGAGAATGTTTACATTTAACAGCAATACAATGTAAAACTGGAAAAGAAGTGATCAAAACAAGATCTATAACTCATACTAAGACTTTTAACAGCTGGGATATCCTTGAAATGTTGCTATTGAAATACCAAGACTGTTTACGTGTTGATTTAAAAAAGATTATCTTGATGATTCAGTGTATTCATATCATTGTACAATACTATGTAATATTGAATTTCTTCATTTCTGTGTTTATATTCTAAATATGTTAAATTTAATAAAAATATTTCTTAAAAATATTATGATATGAATTGGCCAGTTGTGTTGCAAGTAGATACCATTCATAAGTGTTGTAGAAGCTATTTTCCTACAAGTTAAAGACCATTTCCTATAGATGAAGATTTATTACAGATACACAAACACAGATATGTTCAGCTCTAAAAGGAACTTTTAGCAGCATTGTATGGAGATGAAAAATTCCATACATGTGTCTGTTTACATTCAGTAATGTATCCAAAGATGTTGTGGTGGAAACAGACTATAATTCTGTAAAAGGCGTATTCAGAAAGCCTTTTTTCAAGGCACTGCCAGCACTGCAGAGGATCTTACTTAATCTACAGAATTAGTAAGAAACTATGTATTATATATTTAATAGAGAACTGTGAAGAATTGTTAAAAAATGTTGGAATTATTTACATAATACCACAGTTCAGAATGAGAAAGAATTAAAGAATTACAGATAAGTACACAGAAATATGCTTTATGAAAGAATTGGACAGCGAGAGACTAATCTGAGAAAAAAATAATTAGGAAAGAGTGAAATTGTCTTATTTTTTTAAGAAATTGGTTAAAGCTTAAAGTTTAGTGGTGACAAAATAATAGTTAAGCATCAGCTGACAAGATAAATGCTTGAGGGGTACATGAATTTTATCTGGAAATAATATCATGCAAAAATATTTAATGTATTTCCATTTAATGCTTACCAGATAGAACAAGCAGTACAAAGCTTTGCTGTTTGGAATAGGAACCATAATAATTATCTAAAGGAAGGCATTCTAACATACTAAATACCATGGAGTTAAGTGGGTACATACTTTTTCCATTTCAAAGAAGATGTGTATCTGAGATACAAAGATTATTATTCAAAGTTCTGTGAAATAGGCTGACATACAAGTGTAAGGGTGATTAGTACAGTAAATGTCTATATTCTTGAGACAAGGTAAGACACTACTTCATATCATATCTGACAGTCACTCACAATGCAGAAGTGAATGGAAATTCAGATGTATGTACTATTGGAACTTTTTGTAACCTACTATGTACTATTGGAGCTTTTCTCCCCGGGTCTCCGCTGAAAATGGACATGTGTCCAGTCGGACTTTCCCGGTCAACAAATGTAAAATAAAATAAAATAAATAAATAAATAAAGAGCAGTAGCAAACATTGAAGATTATCATCTCAAAATTTGGGAGCACAGGCATACTTAATTGTAGGGGTTCATAGGAGTACTCCATTGTATGGGGTTCTGTCTCTCTCCAGCTCAGCTGCTAGTGGGCAGAAGCTTGAAAACCACATTACTCATTTCACCTATGTTGGCGGTGGCTCCAAGGTTAAATATTGTCACAAAATTCTGTTTTTCTGCCATCTCTGTCTAATCAATCATCTGTTGGAATTCTGTGCAATAATGTACTATTCTTAGACTCTTAAACATTTTGATGCCATGTCCATAATAGTTTGCACTGATGTAGTAATGTCTTGTTATTCTTCTGTGTGATGTTTGCACATTGAGATTGGAGAAATGCAATTTCATTCAGTTTACACTGTTGTGTGAGGTCTGAATGACAATAAAGTTCACTTTGACTTCACTTTGACTTGATCTCCAGCTTTCACGTTGGAGATGTTTGCCATTCTCTGGCCTCCCTCAAAATGTGTGCAGTCAACTCTGCTTAAATGCATAGCCTCGGGACCGAGGTTAGTTAATGCATTTAAGTGGAGTATGCTTATAAGCGAAGTTGCTATGAGTTACATGTATTAATGCTGGATACACACAGTACAATCTCTCTCTCTCACACACACACACATACACACACACACACATACAGTGATAGCTTTCAGGAAACTTTATAGAAAAGTTACTGTTTACTGCTGTTACGTGAGCAGGAAGTCTTTCATTAACAGGTTTAATTACAGCTACTGGCTGTATTGTAGTTGTAGGAGAAAAAGATTCTTTGCAAACTAGTATTACAGTATCATTTTTCTACCCACCACAGGCTTCAGGAAGATTTATTCATCTATTCACTGTATTCATTGTATTCACTTTATTCTAGCCTTATTCTACTTAACATTCAACCTGTGTACTTTCTGATGTATCTAGCTTAGACATCATTATGGTATGTATATTCACAATGTGCTTTTTTGTTTTCTTACAATAGGTAAAGCAATGTGCACAAACAGTGATACGTTTCAGAAAGTTTATAGAAAAATGTTCTGTATAAAACACTTAGTCAATACAGTCTTTAATGGTTTAGAGAAAAAATGTTATTGATGTCTGAACAGCTGTTTGCTGCTTCAGATGAAATACAATATCCTTCAGTTCAAAGAAAGTGGAAAATGACTCACATCTCTTTTCTTCCATGAATCTGTGCAGTATGTCCAGAGATTGAATAATGTCAAGGAAGTATACTGGAGCACTGGAGACATCCTCCTCGTTATCACTGTCTTCCTCACATCCTCCTAATCATCACGGTCTTCCTCGCATCCTCCTCATCATCACTGTCTTCCTCTTCACTGGAGACATCCTCCTTATCATCACTGTCTTCCTCTTCACTGGAGACATCATCCTCATCATCATTGTCTTCCTCACATCCTCATCATCACTGTCTTCCTCACACCCTCCTCATCATCACTGTCTTCCTCACATCCTCCTCATCATCACTGTCTTCCTCACACCCTCCTCATCACTGTCTCAGTCACATCCTCCTCATCATCACTGTCTTCCTCACACCCTCCTCATCATCACTGTCTTCCTCACATCCTCATCATCACTCTCTTCCTCACATCCTCCTCATCATCACTGTCTTCCTCTTTTTTCTGATTGCCAGCAGCACATTCTTCAGGGACAAATTCAGAATCAGCAAATATTTCTTCTGTTTCAAGTTCTTCATCAATTGCAATGTACCGCTCAACATCATCCACCTTCATACTCAAAGGTTTGCAAAAGTTCTCATGCTGATCTCTGTCACTATTGTCTGTGACATTGTCTGGGCTTGGCACAACAAAACTAGTCTTTGTAGCAGTTGGCTATCACAGATTACGAAGTTTTATTCCATTCTCTCTCTGCATGTATTATGAATCCAGCAAGGATAGCTTCTTGGCAAGCTCAGCTGCTGTTTTCTGTGATTCGGACATACGGTCTATGATTTCTGCAATGTGCAGCAGGACCAGTGAGTGGTAGTGCTTCTTGAAGTAAGTGATAATGCCCTGGTCCAAAGGGATGTGGTGTTTGGTGGCAAGAACTGTTACATATATATTTAGACATTTATAACAGTGCATATACATGTCTGTTTATTAAAATATATATGTAGTAAAATATAACAGTGCATATGCACTTCTGTTTGTTAGAATATATATGCAGTAAAATATAACAGTGCATGTATACTTCTGTTTGCTAAAATATATGTTGGAGCATATATTCACTTAGATGCAGGTACATTTCTGTTTGTTAGCATGTATACATTAAAGGGTTAAACTGCTCTTAGTTGAGAAGCAGGGAAAATGGCATCCAACTGAAAGTATTACAGAATGTTAGCACTTAGTACAAGCTTCAAGGAAAACAAGTAAGAAACCAGGTTCAGGGAGTATTGGAAGACAGAAATATTCCCTAAAGGAAGACTCCCTAAAGGTTAAGACTATTCACCTTGAAACAGAATGCAATGAACAGACTGTATGATATCATAGAAATAACAAAGTACTGACTTTGAAAGTTCCCAACAGACTGCAAATTCTGCAAGACTGCTTTCATAAAAAAATGTATATAGAGGACATTGAAAGTGTATGAGGTTAGATCTGATTTTTTTGTTAGATCTGGTACACTGGAGATTATCTTTTATGCTGCCTGAAAAATTTAACCTGAGACATTAAAACCTGTAAACTGCAACATTATTGTATGTGTCATCTATTACATAGACAGGTTATTTTATTAGTAACTATGCAAAAGTTAATATATAGTGCTGAAAAGGTTAATTAA
>NC_056732.1:1846891135-1847178612 GCF_019279795.1 Protopterus annectens | reverse complement strand
AACCTCTTTCCACTCAGGATTTGCAGTTAAGAGAGTCATTCAGTTTAAACTTATAAAAGCATTTTCAATCTTTTAACAGTTCTTCAAACTCAGTACTTTGATATAAGGTTTCAGAAACTGACATGTCTATAAAGTCTTTTATCAGTCTTTTGATGCAGGGGATGCCACAACAAACACATACTCCCAGTAGGAGTATTCCTACACAAATGGCAATCGGGATGTTCATTAGGATGATACCCCACCCCCCCAAACCATTCCTGGAAAAAGTCCATCAGTGGGTTTGGGCCTGGTTTGGTCATGGCCGACACTTGCTGAATTACCTCAAGATGATTGTCTATCTCGTGTTTATGGTCAGGAATATACGAACAGCATTCTTCTTGGATTAAAGCGCAAGTACCACCTCTCGTCGCTAGGGTGAAGTCGAGAGCCATGCGGTTTTGAAGTACTACAGTTCTCATAGCATTCAGTTCATCAGTCACCAATTCGAGAGTGGAAAAAGTTGCATTGCTCATTACTTCGAGAAGTTTCGACAGTTTTCTCAGCTCCCAGATCGATTTCACTGCTCCATATGCGGGTCATATGCCTGCCCACGATATAACGCTATCCCTCAAGTCCATATGTGTCAGTCCCTTGCCTATGGAATGATGATCTTTCCAACGTGCATTGATTTTTCCCACTGGATTTACAGGTTTCTTGATGACCTCTCGGACATTTCGAATTTTTCTTCGAGGCAAAACTGCAGTGTGTCGTATGGCCGGAACCAGGTAACCCAAAAAACAACTGCCGGACCAATTCTCAGGTAACCATTTGTAGGATTTCTGCCACAAACAAAATAACAATCCTCTAATTTTGTAGTAACCTTGCTATGAATATACACTCGCCCTGCATGAAACATTTTTCTATCAATTATAGACAGTTGTTTATAAAGAACAGAATTATGTTTTACTTCATCATTTGTTTTGTGCATCAATCCAAGAAATGAATCATAGTTTGTATTACAATAAAGATCTACATTGTTACCTTTAGTGTAACATTTATAAGGAACAGTCACACTGGAATTGCTCCAACATACCTGAACAGTAACATTTTTATAAAAACACACAGTTCCCTTTTGTGGAACAGACAGGTGCAGTGCTATTTTATCTTGTGATGTAATGGTTGAGGTATCATAAATCAAGTTCTCCCAGGTCTCATTGACCCCTAGGGGGACCATAGTCATTAATAACCCCCTGTATGCTGTCAGCAAAGCTGTGCAAATCCAGCAATTCGAAACATTGAAAGTCTCAGCATACACATATTTAATTGCCTGGTAAGTGTTAAAGTTTGGATGCCAGTCTATGAGTAACGCTTCATGTTTATTCAGTTCAGTCTGTGTGGCTGGGAAAAGGAAAGGCCACAACAAAAAGATTATTGTCACTAGTACAGTTAACAGGATGATTATGCAATACTTCTGAGGAAAGGGTTGTTCTGCATTCCTGTTTCTTCTGGACTCTATCATTTTTACTCTTGGCATGTGACAAGATTTTTGTCCAGTTCAAAGTTTTTGACTAATTTACAGTGCGTCAGGTGGATCCAGGAGGCACGCTCTGCAATTTTGACTGCAGTGGGTGTTGACAGAAGCACTTAATATGGACCTTCCCACTTTGGTGACGCCCAGTTCTTTTTCTTTACTGTCTTCACCCAAATCCAGGTACCAGGGGACACTGCCACTTCTGACGGTCTGGTTCATTCTTTATCTGAAACAGAATTTGACTGCAACAAATATTTAGAATTTAACAGGTTTCGCATATACTCAGCTAATGTACTGTCAGCTTCCTGGTCTGCGGGCATGAGAGGTTTCCACTGAGGTATATAATAAGCCCTTCCAAATAATTTTTCAAAAAGAGTCAATCCTTTTGCATTCGGAACAGTTTTCATGCTCAACAGTGCCAGGGGCAGACAGTACACCCAATTTCTCTGTGTTTCTACTATTAACTTCCTTAGCTTACTTTTTAAAATCCCATTATGCCTCTCTACTAGCCCTGCAGATTGTGGGTGATACACACAATGATTTTTTAAAGAAATACCAAAATGTTTACTTAACTGTTGTATGGTCTGGTTTACAAAGTGTGTGCCGTTGTCACTGTAGATCCTTTCTGGAATGCCAAATCTAGGGATGGTTTCTTTAACAAGAACTTTGGCCACAGTTGCTGTGTCTGGATTTTTAGTCGGGAAGGCTTCCACCCATCAGGAAAACATATCTACAATGACAAGACAATACTTCTTATTTTCACATTTATTCAACTCTATAAAATCCACACAGATAGTATGAAACAGATAGATATGGTGGTGTAGGGAAGCTCCCTTGCTTGGGCTTTAATGCCCCTTGTGCATGATGTTTATTCCAAACATGGCACATCGAGCAGAATTTTTTAGAGTAGTTTGAGAATCCATATGTCGTGAACACTTGGTTCACCAGCTGTACCATCCTCCCTGTTGAGACATGGCACTGCCCATGGCTCAACAAAGCTGCATATCTGAACAAATTAGACGGCAATATCGGTTTCCCATCTTTAGAGATGCACAGCCCCTTTGCGAGAATTGCTCCTCGTTTTACCCATCTTTGTTTTTCAACTTGCGTAGTAAGTGTCTGCATTGTCTTTAACATTTCTAAGTCTAAAATCTCTGAGGGTTGTAATTCCTCATTCAAAAGAAGTACTTCTGAAGCTGCCTGCTTTCCAGCTGTATCAGCTCTCGCATTACCTTTTGAAATCCTCTCCTGTTGCTTGGTATGAGCTGTGCATTTAAAAATAGCTACTTTCTGAGGTAATTGAATAGATTCTAAAAGATCTAAAATAAACTGTGCATGATTGATTGGTTTGCCAGTAGATGTTATCATTCCTCGGTTTTTCCACTGTTGTGCAAAAACATGTACAGTAGAAAAAGCAAACTGGCTGTCAGTAAAAATGTTCACACATTTACCCTTTGCTAAGGTACATGCCCGTGTCAAGGCAATCAATTCTGCTGCCTGTGCAGATAAATTGTGTGGTAAAGATTTCACTTCTATAATGTCAGTATCAGAAACTACTGCATATCCCACTAGGTTCTGTCCTGCAGGACGCCTTTTGCATGAGCCATCCACGTAGTATGTTACCCCGGCATCATCCAAGGGAACATCCGTAACGTCTTTTCTAGGCAGAGTCTTTTGCTCAATCACTTGAAGGCAGCTGTGTGGTGTGCCATCTGCAGGGGTTGGGAGCAAGGTAGAAGGGTTCAAAGTCGTACATCGTTCAACTGTCATATGAGGTTGGCTCAACAATATAGTCATACAGGAAAGATGCCTAGCAGGGGAAAGATATGCTACCTTCTCTTGCAGTAAAATAATCGTAACTGCATGAGGCACCCTCAATGTGAGAGGGTGGAACAAAACTACTGAGGCCGAAGCCTGTACTGCCATTGCAGCTGCAACTACTGCTTGTACACAGTGAGGTAAAGACCGTGCCACTGGGTCCAGTTGTGATGAATAATAAGCAATAGGGCATTGCTTGTCCCCATGCTGCTGTGTTAACACTGATGTCATATAACTTTGCTTACAATCTACAGTTTGGAAAAAACATTTATGATAGTTTGGTAATCCCAAAACTAATGAGGACACTATTAACTGTTTCAGTTTGCAGTAAGCAGATTCTGCTTCTGATGTCCATTGTAACAAATCCTGTGCTGCCATAGGCTTTTTATAAATCAGGTTAGTCAACGGTGCAGATTCCAAGGCATAGTTTGGAATCCAACACTGACAAAAATTAGTCGTACCCAGGAAAGACATCATTTCCTTCTTGGTAGTGGGTTTTGGTGCTTGCAAAATCGCTACTTTTCTGTCCTCATCTAATGTCCTACCCTCCTTGGATATTACATATCCTAGGTATTTAACTTGTTTTTTCCAAAGCTGCAGTTTATTTTTGTTTACTTTATGTCCTTCAGTGGCTAAAAATTGTAATAGCGCTATGGTATCTTCTTTACAATCTTGCTGAGTGGGGGCCACCAGCAGGATATCATCAACATAAAGCAAAATCTGGCTACCTCTTGGTGGGGTAAATCCCGCCAAGTTGCTTGCCATTTCTTGTGAGAATATTGTTGGACTTTCACAATACCCCAGTGGTTGTCGCTTATATGTATACCTTTTTTCCCTGAAATGTGAATGCAAACCAATACTGGCTGTCAAAGTGTATCGGTATCGAGAAGAACGCATTGCTGATATCTACCACAGAAAAATATTTCTGTTGAGGTTTTAAATCATTCAACAGGGTGTGTGGGACTGGCACCGTAGGTACCCTTGGTATTACTGCATCATTTACAGCTTGTAAATCTTGGACCATACGCCACTCTCCATTCGCTTTCTTAACAGGAAATAAGGGTGTGTTACATGCTGAATCAGGAGATTCCACCAGCACCCCTTCCTTAAGTAAAGCTGCTATAATAGGTTTGATTCCTACCTCTGCATCTTTTCTTAAGGGATACTGTCTTTTTTGTGGTCTAAATGCTGACTTTGGTGTTATAGTAACTGGTCCCGCTGTACGAATAAGTCCTACATCTGACTTTCCTGTTGACCAGAGAGTTTCTGGTATATTCTGTAAGTTATAGTAACTGGTCCCGCCGTACGAATAAGTCCTACATCTGATTTTCCTGTTGACCAGAAAGTTTCTGGTATATTCTGTAAGGCATTCTCTTCCTCCTTCAATAGGAGTGCTAATCAGCTGTCCTTGCTAGACTGCAAGTGCACGGCTGGGTGGGTCTGAGTTATCCAATTCAACTTCTGCATTTGTATTCCCTGTTCTGACAGTTCTAACTCTGTCTGTTTCTCCCATCTCATGACTTTTTCTCCCAAGTCTACCCATTTCACATTCTTGTCCTTAGTTAAGCTAACATGTGGTAATCGATTAGATTTATAAAGTGCAAAGAACTCATGGGGTAATGAACAGCTGACTACACTGTTCCCTTCTGTGTCCCAGTACAGATTACGTAATATCAATCTGTTTGCATGATTTCTAAACAATTCTTGCTCATATTCCTTATCAGGTCCTGGTGTGTTACAGTAATACAGAGTATAGTGCAACAAATGTTGTTTATCAATGTCAAGGGATGGGGGACTTGCTGATGGCTACGTTCATCAACTCTTCGGTCACTGCCCCTGGACCAGTCGTAACCAAGTCCTGGCTGTACCAATAAAACATTTTACCCTCCGTTTGCACTGCAAAGGTATCAATTTGTCGCTGTGCTTCCATACCCTGCATAGTCGGAACTACTGCTATACCAAATAGCTGCATAAGGTCTCTGCCCAAGAGGTTTACTGGGCATTTTGCAGAAACAACAATTTTGCTTTTCTGGGTCAATCCTGAAACAGGATCAGTTATTGCAATATTATGGGAGAGGGGCTCCCGATACAGCTGTCCATTAGCTGCTTTCACTAGTATGTAATCAGGTGACTCTGAGTTCTCTGGCAGTTTGGAGGGATGTATCAGGGTCCATGATGCTCCTGAGTCACACAAGAATCTGACTTCCCTCCCTTCTACCAGGAGTGTAACTTCTGGTTTTGTGTCGGCTAATTAGAGCTCTAAGCTCAATAAAGCCAAATCCAATATTTCATTTTCTTCACTATCCGTGACTTCCTGCACTTCCACTACTTCTTCTGTCACATTCTCTACTCCCTCTATCACATTCTCATTTGTCCCTTCTCTGCTATCCCCTTCTAGTGATTCCTGACTATCATATAGTCAGTCCTCATCCTCCTTGTCTTCAGTGGTTGCTTTCTTATTTTTCTTGCAATCCCTTGCCAAGTGTCCCTTTTTACCGCATTTAAAACATTCACCCCTTTTCTTTCACCCTTCAAAGTCCTCTGATCGCTGATCAGATTGTTTGTTTCCATGGGCATTTCTCTTGCCCTTTTTCCCGGACTGTACTACATAAACTTCTGCTCCATCTTCTACAGAAAATACTTGGGCTTTCTTTTTTTTTTTTTTTTTGCTATTAAAATGCCTTTCGGCATGCCTAGCATATTCAAGTAATGACTGTAACCTGTTTGTACGATGATCTACCATGTGCTTTGTAATAAAGCTGCTTATGGGTGCAATACTGCCTTTCAAAAATGCATTCTTTAACTGCTGCTCATATGGGGAATCGTGTGTCTGATCTTCAGGAACCTGCATTCCACAGTGGTTATTAAAACATTCTAACAGTCTGGCATCATATCTGTCAACAGTCTCGCCTTCTTGTTGGATGCATTGATTAATGCAAGTCCAGTCTGCCCTAGGCTTCCATTTCTCAGAGATTCGGTCTGTAAGACCTTTCTCTCTGTTGTCTAATTCTGCCCTGCTATGTGGCAGGGGCCTGAGTGCAGCGTCACAAGGATTCCAGTCGCCACTAATCATATGCCAATCTGGTCCCACAATTTGTCTGACTACTTTTTCTACCTCTTCTCCGTTTAAGTTATAACTTAACCTCATTCCTTGAAAATCTTCTAAGAACTTTCTAAAATTAACTTTTGGATGGGGAATTCCCTCAGTGGCTTTCTGGATGTCTTCCGGAGTCCAGGGTCTATACCAGTGGTGGCTGGTGACTTCAAATCAAAGGGGGGCTGCAGGAGACAGCTGAATGGGTGGGGTCAATGGGAAGGGGGTGCGGCCAACTAAAAGGGGAGGAGCTATGCTCAAAACCACAAAAACTAACTAAATACACTGCCCTGGGTGCCAAACCGTCATTATGAGAGTCCAATCAAGGCAAAATGAAATGATGAAGAATAAAAATATTTCAATGCATTGGCTGCATGACAGCTTACATAATATAATCTAGATGGTAACAAAAAGGTTGTGAGGCATGAACAAATAAATTACTTTTTAAATACATTAATGGAATGCCAGTCAAAATCAAGTATAAGAAAAACAAGCAGCACTCAACTCAAACCACTTCTTGCATTGCAGTTCTAATTATAATTTATATTTAGCTTTATTAAAGTACCAAGTAACATGCTGAAAGTAGAAATCTCTGATGCCCCCACTTGTAACAATGTTTCTTACCCAAAAAAAGACCTGCTGCCTGACAACTGTCTACTTATTTCATGGGGAAAACTTGATCAAAGTAAAAAATGAAAAGCAAACAAGAAATAAGCTCAAGATACATTGCTTAAAAGGATTACTGTACAGGTTATGGACCACACGATTGGCATTCTGTTTAGTTTACGGGTAAAGCCTGCAGAGATGACTGGAAGTCTCCAAGTGTAATGAGCTTCTTAAAATAATGTAATCCTGTCCTTTATTACAAATACTGTCATATGCATTTCAATTTTCAATACCCAAGGCTTATACATTAACTAGTTAAGTAAAGTATTCTCTACATGGCAACAACAGAAAGGCTTTCAATGTTGGCAATTCTTTAACAGTATTGCTTATTAAAGCTTACTTGCATCTTACGATCTCAGCCAAGCTTACCTGATGGTCATTAAAGTATTGCTACTTAAACACAGAGCAACAGGCACTTTGAGTAATAAGCATAAAACAGTACATAAAATATGACAGAAACCAGACCATTCTGCAAAAATCAAAGACAGATGAAAAGCCACTCTAGTACATGTGTCTACCTTGGATGGGGAGGATACTCTGCACATTTACACTGCATAACTACTCCTTGCCTTGCTTCGACACATCCAGAGTCACCACATGGGGAGTGGGGTGCAACAAATATGTCACAATTTGAAATGTCTCTGGCTGACTGTGATGGCCCTGACACATTTGTCATACCTCTCAATCTCAGAGCAAGAAATCTGGACAAAGCCATACATAGAAGTGGGACAAAGGCCCAAAAATAAGGACAATTTTTAAATGTTGCTCTTATAAACTTAGAAAGATAATAGAAGAGGTCTTGCATTAGTATGAATTTTCTGAAGGGTATGAAATCTGAAACTCAAGTGTCTGTCATTATTTTCTAACTTCAGTCTTTAATGATTTGTCACTAATTTGCCACAAAAAAAACAGAATTTTATCAAAATGTACCAAAAATGTGATATACAAATATAAAATGGCCACACAATACAGCTGGGAACCTGTCAAAGAAGGGACACTTTAATATTAGTACTGCTAACTTGAGCAGCTGACAAAATAAAAGAATCTACATGCATTTCTGAAATAAAAGTAATCTATAACTCTGATTATTACAGTTATTTCTTAATTGTAAACCCTCCATGTTTACTTCCAAAATTGCTAACCCTCCATGTTTACTTCCAAAATTGCTATTTTGCGGAGGGATTATTAGGGGGAAGAGCAACATTTTGAGCCTAAATCGGGGACAGTTGAGAGGTTTGGCTATGCCTAATTCGATAAAGCAATTTATTTGCATGTACCTCTCAACCTGTTAATGCAATAAATCTGGACAAGGCCAAATATATTGGGGGAACATAAAAACAGTACTAAAAATTGCTCTTGTATAAACCGAGACAGTTGATAGAACAACAGGTCTTACTTTAGCACGCATTTTTCTGAAGGTTATGAAGTCTGAAACTCAGTGTGTCATTATTTAGTGACTTAATTCCTAAACGATTTGCCAGAAAACCACAAATTTTATGAGGAAAAAACCAAAAATAAGAAGCAAAAATCTATTCATTCTTTGAAAATCTGGACAGTTGGAAGGTATAGTTCAGCTGGGGCTGTCTTTAAGTTTGCTGCCCTTCCCCCTCACAAAATCATGGTTGAATGGAGCCTCCACCTACAGCCATTCCAATGATCCATTACTTGGCTATTTCACTCCATTTACCATAAACAGTAATGAGCATACTGATTTACTTCTATGGTGATTTGGACTTCATTTGAAAGTTTTATTTTGCATTTTACAGCACAAATACTAAGACATATGCTAAACAAACTTAGCATTAAAACTTCTCTGCCCTTGAAACTCACATTCATTGAAACAGCATTGAAACCCACATTCAAAGAAAATACATTTTGCCAGTGGCAGATAAAGATTAATTCTGGGCTGTTTTCAAATCATAGGCCCCTTGCATATGAAACATACATGTACTCTTTGATACACCTTCCTATTGCTTTGAACATTTTCCAGTAAACAATGAAGCAAAACGCATGCACCAATAATGACAAAACTGCCCAATTCAGAACATTTCCATCATAAAAGTCTACTCAAACTTCTACAGTCCACCATTATCAGTAAATATGCACAATTCTACAGTCCACCATTATCAGTAAATATGCACAATCTCTGAAGTAAAAAAGTCATTAAATAATTCCACATTAAATAAATCTGTAACTAATGAAGAGGTTGCTGCTAGCAAACACCTTTATATTTCATGGTTTAATCGAAAAATAAAATGTCTGATGCCCCTGAGGAATAAATTGCCTATATTACATTAAAAATGATAAGCTAGTAATATTGCAATAGGAAATGGATGTCAAACTGATAACAGGCTCATAGTTAGTATCTTAACTTTCAGTACAGCAGCATTTACCCCTTGTGGGAGTAGAACCAACAACTTTCTGCATCAAAGGCAAGTACACAACCTGTTGTGCTATTAACAATGTAAGTTGACTTAGCATAAGCAGCACTAAACTTCTCTTCCCCTGCAGCTCTCAGCTCCTTGTAAAATCTACTCAATACTCAACTGCATCTCAACTTCACAGCACAAGAAATCTGAAAAAAAAACAAATGTATTGGGGGGGGGGGGTCAAAAGGCCAACAAACAAGGACACATTAAACATTGCTTGTAGAATCTTGGAAACTTGCTAGAATAAAATGCTGTTTTACCACCATACATTTTACTGCCAAGGTCCCTGTGCAAAACAGTCAGAGCAACATACCACTACGCCAAATTGGCTGCTTTGTGAAAGAGAGGAAGACTGAAACTTAAATGGCTATCATTTAATGAATTCAGTTCTCACCATAGCCGTCAACCTCTTAGCACAAAACACCTGGACAAACCCAGTAATGAAGGAATACAGCCCTCAAACATATTCAGTGAATTCAGTTCTTGCCATAGCTGTCAACCTTAGCACAAAAACTGGACAAAGCCAATAATGGGGTAATACAGTCCCAAGAATAAGGACAAATTTCAAATATTCATCTTAGAAAATTGCTAGAATAAAAGGTTGTGTAAAAGGTTGTGTTACTATGCATTTTCTGAAGAATATGAAGTCTGAAATTCAATGTCAATTTTACTTCTGACGGAACAAAAACAATTTTCAGCAGAGGCCCAGGGAGAAATACTGCAGGCAAATGTCTTTGTAAAATGGCAGGACATCAGAGCAAATCCACACAAACACAGGGATGAGATGTAGACTCCACATAGAAGGAACCCCAGCCAAGAATCAAACCAGAAAAACCTATAGCTGCAAGGCAACAATGCTACCACTGCACCATCAAATATGCAAGGAGTTAAGCATTCAGAAACCTGAAGTCTGAAATTCAAATGCCTGTCAATTTTATTTAACATTTGTTAATCAGGACAATCTGACTTGGAACAAAAAAAAAAACAATTTTCAGCAGAGGCCCAGGAAGAAATAATGCAGACGTGTCTTTGTAACATGGGAGGACACAAAAGCAAACTCACACAAACACAGGGAGAAGATGCAAACCCCACACAAAAGGCACCCCAGCCAAGAATCAAACCTGAGAACCTGCAGCTGTGAGGCAACAATACTACCACTGCACCATCAAATATCAAGCATTGCAATATTTAGAAGCCACAGATATTATGAGGAACAGATCAGATCACATATGAGGCAAAAATCTGCAATTTTTTTACAAATGGAGTTGGGTAGGGAATTCAGGTCCTTAACACCTGCATACAAGGTACAGGGTTCAAGCCTGAGCATTTCTATCTACCATTTGCTCTCTCTAGCCACCAGTATATAGTAACTGGGGCATTTTACACACACACACACACACACACACACACGAACCACCACCTAATTTAGGAATGCTAATTCTATAGTCATACAGTATGAGAAATGAAGAAACCTCCCACTGAAATGCACAGTTGTCTCACACAAGTAAAAATCTTGATAACCCTAAGGAACTAGGCTTCAGTGTGGGATAAAAAGTAATATCAAACAGCTGTGTTAGCTAGTCGGAGCTTGATGAGCTGCACCTTGACTGCCTGTAAGGAATGTGTGAAGGATATTTTAGAACAAATTTAAAGCCCTCAATGGTCTGCTAAGTGAAAAACATGAGAAACTCCAGGTCTGGGGGAAAATAAGACAAAGACACTAACTGAAGTTAATACATTTGTAGCCAATATCCATTTTACAGTTCAAGAAAATGAATTAAAAATTAATTAGATTCTGTTTTCAAATAATCCAGAAAATATCTAGAATCTATGAAAACTGGGGAGCAGAAACAATGTCAGACTGATGTTTCTGATGACAAAGAATGGAAAGATTCTTGACTTTTTTGCAAGTTGTTTTCCCAGTAATGTTAAAACTTCTTGTATTTTTCTGATATAAATTGGAAAGAGTACACATGCCACTGTTTTCCAATCCAAAACAGTTATCTCCAAAGCCCAGTGCTGGTGTTAAAAGTTTTATGTCCTAAAATAATGACATATTGGTGTTTAGACTAGTCTGATACAGTTCCTTTGACTTCTATAAAGAAATTAAATTGAAATAAGATAACGTTTTCAGCAATTTTGGTCACACAAAGAAATAATTATCGTCAGTCATCAAATTATTAAAGAAAGAAACACTGTTAGGGATCCAATTTGTTAGTCAAGGTATGAATGTTTTTGATATCAGGAGTCTGACCTAGATTAGGCAATATCAAGGAAGCTGTTTTTAACTAAAACACTGGGATGACTTATCTCATTCCACAAGAGACGTGGGCATTCAGGACGTGGGTAGACTGTTCTCACAGATAAAAAGAAGAGTCAAGAGTATGGAAAAAGTTTCTTCCTGCCACACATGAATAATTCACTAGCCACATATGAATAATTCACCTGGAAAACACGAAGACATTTTTTAATTCATATCTTCAGCCTGCTATATAGTACAGAAACATGAAGTCGTGATTATGCCTTAGCTAATCTGGGTTTCGCTAGTTGTCCAAGAAGAGCTGATGACAGGACATGCAGGACTAAAAAAGCTTATGTCTGCTTATCTCTGTTAGTCTGTTAGAGGAGAAAGAGCAGACAAATGAAAAAAACACCCTAAACTCACACCTAGCCCATCCTGACACTTACCTGTAGTAGCAAAACCACCATAAACTCCAACTCCGTAGCAAACCACCATACAATCCAAAGCTAGGAAACCCGCGTAACTCCACACCAGACCCTGCCCATTGCGAGATCTTCCCCTGACTCCCCCCATCGCGAGATCTTACCCCGACCAGACTGCTGACGTTGCAGTCCGGCCCCGATGCGTTTTCCCAGTGAGTCTATGCAGTTTAAAACTGCATAGACTTCTGGGAGCTCTGTTCTTCATGCTTCCCAGTCAGGACTGCTGCTGAGACGATCTGTGCATGCTCCAGGTCTCAGCAGCAGTCCGACTAATCTTATCTTGAAAGTCCGCGATTTTTAATTTTTTTATCTTTTTCTTTTTCTTTTTTTATAAGTTGAGGGAGCTGCAGTCCAATAGCACGGGCCGCCCCTGTACAAAGGACTAAAACAGTATTGTGTATGTTTCTCAGCCTGTAACATATCCATAAAGTTTGTCTCAGCCTGTAGCATTTCCATAAAGTATTCCTGCTACCCACATGTATCTAATTAATGATTCCTATTAGGGCAGTTTGGAAAAATATGTTCTTAATATATTGAGTTTCCAACTGTCTTATTCTTAGGTTCATAGGTGGGTAGTAGGCTATCTGCTCAAAGGCATTTATAAGCCCAGCCAGAATGTGTTGGCTTTCGCCGTCCCCTTAGATTAGTTCCCTGTGCCTCTGTCCATCAGAGCCACTGAAGTGATCCCCGAGGTAAACTTTCTGTTTCCCATCCACTCGTTAAGGTTTCTTTTGAAGATTGTTAGCAAGGAGCTCTGCCTAATGTAGATTGGGATCTTGTTCCAAAGCATGGGAAGTCTCTGGGACAGGAATCTATCCCTCCAGCATGTCCTATTTATTGTTATGGTAAGGTTTAGATCCCTAGAGCATGTGGCTCGAGCGGATAAGGTTTTCTTTAGGTGGAGCATGTCCATCAATTCTGGGTTGGACATGGCCTTGTATGTCAGGCAGAGATCACCTCTGAGTAGGCAGTATGCAACTGAGTACAACTAGAGTTTCTTCAGTCGAGCTGCATAGGGCATAGGGCATCTGTTTGAGGCCATTGATCCTCTTGGTGAGGTACTTCTGTGGTCTTTCCAGCTGTTGCAGGTGTCTTGTAAGGTACATCCGAAATGGGGCATTGTACTCTAAGATGGGTCTGATGAGTGATGAGTAGAGAGGCATAATGACCTCTTTTCATCTGGATGGAAACCCTTTTGTGATTAGGTGGGCCACGTAGAAGGATTTTCTAACCAGTTTGGTAATGTGATTATCAAAGGTGATATTACTATCTACTTGGTTCCCCAGATCCCTTATTACATCTTCCGTATTTAGGGACTGCCATCTATGTGGTAGTTTGTAGGTACTTTGTTTTTTTCCAAAGGGGATGACTATGCATTTTTTGGCATTAACTTGAGGCCATGATTGTGACACCAGGTATCCGTCTCAGTGAGACTCTTTTGGAGGATGTCTGTGTCAGCCGGAGAGTCAGTTATAGCCCCTAGTTTACAGTCATCTGTGAACTTGGTCAGCCATAGTCCTCCTGTGCTTGCCTGTACCTCTGAGAAGTATATGCCGAATAGGAGGGGTCCTAGGACTGAGCCCTGGGGAACACCGCTTGTAACCGGTTTAGAGACGGACCTAGCTCCCGCAACTGTCACCATGAAGGTTCTGTCCGTGAGCCACTTGGCAACCCATCTTGTGACATAGGGGTTTTTGTTCAGGCTGGTGAGCTTGTCTATAATACCAGAATGGGGAATGGCGTTGAAGGCCTTAGCGAGGTCTAGGTAGGCTGTGTGTACCCCCTTTACCTCGTATATAGCCTTGGTAACTGTCTCAAAGAAGTCCACCAGGTTTAAGAGACATGATCTGCCCTTAACAAAACCAAACTGGGTAGGGTCCAGTGTTTGGAGGTTCCCAATGTCTCTGTTAATGTGTTCCATGATGATGTGCTCCATAGCCTTGCAGACCAAGCTAGTCAGGATTATAGGGTGATAGTTCCCAGGGTCTGTTGTGGCTCCACCTTTGTGGAGTGGAATAACCGTTGCTGTGCGCCACTCTATGGGTATGTAGCCTTTGGAGAGGCTGAGGTTGAACAGTGTGTTTAGGTGAGGGGTTAGTTCGCCTTTGAGCTCATGTAGGATGCAGCCTGGGACACTGTCCGGTCCCATTGATGCTGAGTTTTTGGCTTTGGAGAGGGCTGTTTTAACCTGAGTGTCTGTGATTTCAGGGACTCTACATTCTTTTGGTATGGTTATGGGTCCTTTTGGGGGTGAAATGGGGGTAAAGTTTGCGCTGAACCTGTCTGCCAGGATGTTGGCGATATCGGTCGGTTCAGTGTATTTTGTGCCATTCTGCACTAACTCTGAGCAGATCTGAACATTGCCACTTAGATTCTTGACATAGTTAAAGAATGCCTTGTGGGGTCTTTGGAGTCCTTGGCAATTTTTGTTTCAAAGCTCTCCTTGGATGATTTTATGAGGGATCGTAGTTTCTTGCTGATACTGATCAGGAATGTCTTCCCTTCTTGTGATTTTACTCTTTTCTGTACTAGTTTCCTCCTTCTGTTGTATAGCTTGTTTATGGCGTAGTCCACCAGACAGGTTTCCTTTTCTTGGAGGAGTGAGTCTTGGTTTTGCTTGGGATGGCACGATCTATGCATTCTTGTAGCTGCCCGTAGAATGCATTAGTAAAGGATTTTGCAGCTTGGACAGTGTTATCCTTCAGCATTGGGGCTTTGAAACTTTCTACCTCTGTCTTAAGTAAAGTGAAGTTTGCTTTTGAAAAGTTTTTCATGGTGGCTTTCCTGTCCGAGGGAGGGGGCAGAATATGGATATCCAAAGTGATTTGTTTATGGTTAGATCTAACCAGCGAGGGGTTGACTTCTGGTGTGGAACACCGGTCGCCCATGTTGGTGATGACCAGGTCCAATATGTTGTCACCTCTGGTGGGAGTGTTGACTAGTTGAACCAGGGCGTTTGGGTTTATAAATTCTAGGAAAAGTTAGGCAAGGGAGTTAGTACTTGAGTAGTTCTCCCAGTTAATGCTTGAGTAATTGAAATCATCCAATATTAGGGTGTTTGGTAGGACCTTTATGTTTCCCAGTGTTTCCAGAAATGCGGAATGGGGGTCCTGGGACATGGTGGGTGATCTATAGCAAGCTACAATTTGAATTGCAGATGTTCATCGTGTAACACTGCTGCAGTGATTACACTTGGGTTATCCTGCCATCAGGCGTTCCCGCAGTCGGCCAGAGTTCCAAAGTCTTGGTCCAGCGTCGGTTGCTGTCGCTTCCTCCCTGACGTCAGTGCACCAGGGGTATATAAGATGCATCCAATGCCATTTTCTTCAGTCTTTCTTGCTGCACGGTGCCCGAAGCAGAAGTAGTTTGCAAGTGTCGGTCGGCCGACTCCTGAGATTTTCAAAGTCGAATTTCAGATACGAAGTCTTCAATAAAACTAAGTACCCAGTTGGGGAAACTTTTTTCTTGCCTCAGACCGATGTCAGAAAAAGTTAATAATTGTATTTCTTGTGGGAAGCAAATACTTCATAAGGACTTCCACTCTTACTGTATTCCATGCCTAGGCCCTGATCATGACGTCACTAATTGTCGGTTTTGTGCTAGATTTAACAAACGCACTATAAAAAGACATTTTGATTGTGCTTTGCACTACTTTGGCCGAAGGTTCAATTATACTATGCCGTCGGATTAACCGACGACTGCAATACCAAAAAAATGCAAGGACAAGGATAAAGACAGGCATCCAAGGTCCAAAACAGATGATTAAACCTCTTCTAGGCCAGTCGCCGGTTTGCCGGTTCTCAGTGAGGCACTTTCGCAGCCCCTGACACCAGCTACCTCAGAGCCATAGGCCACCTCCGACTCACACATGGAGACAACTAGGCCTCTGGAAACTCAAGGTATTGGGCCAATGGAAACTAATCCCTCAGATGGGTCCGGAGCCACTGAGCAGGCATCGGCTTCTGAGGATGTTTTCAGACATTCACAACTTACCATTAAAACAACAGCCAAGACAAAAGTACCATTAAAGACAAAGAAACAAGTACAGCATTCTCCTGGACAGTCCTCCATGCCTAAAAAACAGATGCTTAAAATGGCCGAAGACCTCATTACTCTAATCAGGGGTTCCTATCCCCCTCCTGAGAAAAGGCCTAGGCAGGATACAGACTATGATTCCTCTGATCAGGTTTCCATTTCCTCTGCAGACCATGGATACTCTTTACCCCCCTATGAGGACTCTGATGCTGAAGAATCTATCTCTTCAGCCTCTCCTCCTGAGGATTATTCTTTTGGGGAAACTTTACATACCATGAGGGAACATTTCCATTGGGAAAGTCAGGATTACTCAGAATCCAATAAAAGGCTCAGGGATTTCCTTGTATTGCCTTAGCACAGGCCCTTGGCTATTCCGCCTCTGCTAGATATTGTGGATGATGTGTTCTCTGAATCCAGCTTATCTCCTGATTCTTTGCCCCCTGCACCAGCCAAGCCAGATAGATATTATAGAGTCCCAGACTCTCACAAGTTTCTTTATAAAAACTCTTTGGCTGATCCAGGAACTATTCCCCAGGGCCCAAAAGGGGTTAAGGCTTCCATTGCAAAAAATTCAGTACCCTCTGACAGAGATTCCAGAGCTTTGGATAGATGGGGGAAGAAAGTATACACTTCTGCAACTTTAGCAGTAAGAGCTTTAAATTGCCAGTTTCACATGCTTAAGTACCAACAATATTTAATGGCTCAGTTAAAACAGAAAATGCTTGCAAGCTCAGAAGCTCCTGGTTGTAAAGAAATGCAGGATTTATTGCATGCAGTTGAACAGGTGGGAAAACATACTCTACAATGTGGTTTTGATTCTTTAGAGGCCTCTTGTAGAGCTGCAGTTACAGGTTCTGTGATTCAAAGACATGCTTGGTTAAAAGAACAGTTTACCTGATCATGTTAAGGCAAAATTATTGGATGCTCCTTTACAGCATGATACCTTGTTTGGTGTTGAGGCAGAAGAGGTGTTAAAGAAAATGCAGGATAAAGCTAAATCTATGTAAACAGTCAAGGATTTCTTACAGGTACAGCCATCTCGATTTAGCAGAAATTGGCCAACAAAGAATTGGTCCTTTCCAGTGTCAGACAGGCCACAGAGAGGCAGATACAGACGCCCAAGAGGCAGATCTCAACCCCAAAGCTCAAACAGACAACAACAGTGGGGCACCTCAACCCCAAAAGGAGGTGAGGACAAGTCTCAACCTTACAGGAAACAGTCACAATGACTTTCCCCTTCGTACGCCAAGCACTTCCCTTTTGGAAGCCCCCTTAGGGGGAAAACTAGCATTTTTTTCTCAAAACTGGCAAACAATCACCCAAGACAAATGGGTTCTGAATATTGTGTCTCAGAGTTACAGGTTCCACTTTCATACTTTACCAAGGCTAAAAGGAATGCCAGACCTGCCACAACATCAATGGGCAGAGGCACAAAAACAAATTTCAGCCCTCATGGACATGAGAGCTATTCAGAAAGTACCACAACACGAACAAGGACAAGGATTTTACTCAAGACTCTTCCTGGTCCCCAGAAAGGACAAGGCCTGGAGGCCCATAATAGACCTTTCAATTCTAAATACTTACCTGGATATTCCGAAATTCAAAATGTTGACATTACAGCAGCTTCTACCCATGCTGGGCAAGAAGACTTGGCCTGTTGCTCTGGACCTCAAAGAGGCATACCTTCATGTCCCTATCAGACAAAATTGCAGAAGATACCTCAGATTCAAAGCTGGTACAATGCACTACCAATTCTCTGCACTGCCCTTTGGCTTATCTGCTGTGCCCAGGGTCTCCACAATGTGCCTGGCACCAGTAATTGCATTTTGCAGACAAAAAGGAATTCAAATATATCCATAGCTGGACGACTGCCTCATTCAAGCAGAGACAAAGGACATTCTTCTACAGCATCTGGCGTTTGTAAAAAGGTTGCTAATTTCTCTAGGGTACACAGTAAATGAAAAGAAGTCAAAACTAGTGCCCTCACAACAGATTGTATTCCTGGGTGCCAGTTTAAATACAACGGCCCAGATGGCTTACCTCACGCCAGACAAACAAGTTCAACTAACTCAATATTTTCAACTACTGGCAAAAAAGTCCCATCTCCCTGCAAGAAAAATTCTGCAGGCCCTGGGATTCATGGCATCCTGCATACTACTAATACCATATGCCAGACTGCATATGAGGAAATTACAATGGTACCTAAAAAGTGCTTGGACTCAACACTCTCACAGTTTAGAAGCAGTAATACCAATGATTCCCTGCCTACAACAGGAGTTTCGATGGTGGGCACAGGCATGTCACCTAAACAAGGGTCAGCCTTTTACCTTACCCACAGCCAGGCAGACTCTAACAACAGATGCTTCGGATTACGCCTGGGGAGCACACATGGCAGAAAAATGCATTCAGGGCAAGTGGACCACAGACCAGATGCATTTTCACATCAATCAAAAAGAGATGTTGGCTGTTCAAAATGCCCCAACAGCTTTCAAGGAACTTCTGCATCCAGGACAATTATTATTAAAGACAGACAACACCACAGTAATGTGGTACATAAACAAGCAAGGGGGCACTCATTCCCCTATGCAGGCAAGCCATGATCTTGTGGAACACAGCTCTAATGTATCAAGTTCACCTGCAAGCACAATTCCTGCCAGGAAAGAAAAATACTCTGGCAGACGATCTAAGCAGAAATATCATGGACCCTCATGAATGGAAATTGAATCCACAAATCTTCAGCATGGTAACGCAAAAATGGGGACGCCCAGACATATATCTTTTTGCCTCCCCACTGAATTGCCAACTACAAAAATTCTGCACAAGGACTTATTACAAACAGGCATGGAAAGTGGATGCTCTTTTGTTCAGCTGGAAAAACCTAAAAGTTTATGCCTTCCCGCCACTGCCTCTCCTTTCAGCCAGACCAGAAAAACCACAGATGATCCTGATTGCTCCAGACTGGCCACGCCAGCACTGGTACCCTATCTTAAGGAACTTAGCTCAAGGCCCACCATGGATTTTGCCTCAAATTCCACACCTTCTGACTCAACAAAACAATCAGATCCTGCACGGTCAGCTCAAAACCCTAAACCTGGCTGCATGGCAGATTCATTAGTCAAACAGGCAACACCTCTTTCTAAAGCTGTTATGGATGTCATTTTGGAGGCCAGGAGGCCTAGCACCAGGAAAGCTTACTCAGAAAAATGGAAGAGATTCTGCTCCTGGAACCAGGCTCAAAACCTTGACCCTCTAGTTCCAAACATTCCTCAGATTTTACAATATTTAACCGAGATGCTGGACAGAGGCCTATCCTTCTCATCAATTAAGATCCACGCCTCTGCCATTTCAGCACATTACAACACGGATCCTCCTTTATTCTCTCATCCCTTGCTAAAACAGTACCTCAGAAGGGCTTAAAACATAAGACCGCCCCGGAGAGCACCAACACCAAGTTGGGACCTCAATTTTGTTTTGGAAAAACTAACCCTGCCACCTTCTGAGCCAGCCAATACAGCCAATCTAAAATTTTTATCTTGGAAAACAGCTCTGCTCCTGGCAGTAACTTCAGCACAAAGAGTCTCAGAGCTACAGGCATTAATGGCAGTGGAACCTTTTATACTTTTTCATCAGGACAGGGTTTCTTTAAGGACAAACCCTACCTTTATGCCAAAGGTGGTATCTAGTGTGGCTCTTAACCAAACCATCCATTTGCCAACTTTTTATCCAAACCCCCAGAATAAAGGGGAGAAACTTATGCATTCTTTGGACATACACAGGCAGCTATGCTTCTACTTGGACAAAACAAAAGTTTTCAGGGAAACTGAGCAACTGTTTGTAGCATATGCTGCAGGATCACAGGGCAAGGCTATCTCAAAGCAGCCTATATCCAAATGGATAGGGCACTGTATACATTACTGCTACACACAGCATGGAAAATCAGTCCCAAATAACATTAGACCACATTCCACCAGGGCAACAGCCACTTCAACAGCCTTTCTCAGAGGAGTACCTACCAAGGAAATTTTGGAGGCTGCAACTTGGAGTTCAGTGCACACCTTTACCAAGCATTACCACCTGCCTCTTTACTCTAAATCCAGAGCAGGATTTGCCACTGCAGTTCTGCAAGGCCTCATAGCCAATCCTAACTCTTTATAGACCAGCCACCCAACCTTGGCTTTGGGATTCTACCCAAGTGTAATGACTGCAGCAGTGTAACACGATGAACATAGTACAGTTTTGTACCTACCATAAATGTAGATGTTCGAGTGTTCACACTGCTGCAGTCCAGGTTACCCTCCCTCCATCCCCTCTGAACTAGCTGGACTTATCTATACCTTTCTATCCTATACAACTTTTGTGGTGTATTTGCTTGTAACTGAAGGTATTATTTTTATTTTTATATGTATATCTTTTATTAGCAATATGTATTGCCTACCTACTTGGGGGCACCTGACATCTGGGGCAAGAAAAACTGAAGAAAATGGCATCGGATGCATCTTATATACCCCTGGCGCACTTACGTCAGAGAAGAAGTGACAGCAACTGATGCCGGACCAAGACTTTGGAACTCTGGCCGACTGCGGGACCGCCTGACGGCAGGTAACCAAGGTGTAATGACTGTAGCAGTGTGAATACTCGAACATCTACATTAATGGTAGGTACAAAACTGTACTTTTTGCCCATTGTTAGTTGCACGTGGATGGTTTCTGATGCATCGTGCTGTGTCACTAACCTGGAGGTGTACGTATCCTTGATGAATATGGATACGCCCCCGCCTTTTGTATTTTGGTTTGGGTTCTGAGGCCGAAATGTATGGTATAGTTGTAACCTGGTACTGCTGGTGTGCTCTCTGGAGCCTTAAACCAGGTTTCTGTTACTGCACATATATCGATTTTCTCCATACTGATGAGTGCCTCGAGTGTGTGCATTTTGAGGTTTAGACTTCTGGCATTGAGTAGCATTACCCTCAGTTTTTTGTTACTTGTGCTATTTACGGCGGTGGATTTGTCTTTTGAGCCTTGCCTAAAAAAGGCACTATAGGGGTGGCAAGAGCTGTGGCAAGTATTCGAAAGCCTAAGGGTGACAGGTGCAAGCCATCTCTATCGAAGCAGTGTGGCTTGTCGAGCATGTCATCCCAGGCAGATAGACACTGGATCCCCTTTGAATGACACCAGAAACTTAGCCAATTGTTGAAATCGAGATTTTTTTCTTTATACCGTGGTATCATTCTTGGTGAGGGCAGGATGCTGCTCACGGTCAGGGTCATGCCGGCCTGGGCTACATGATCAGAGAGCTCTTCCATGTCTTTTTTCATGTAGTCCAGGGAGGAACGGCTCGGGTCATTCACACCAACATGGACAATGACAGAGTCATATTTGTACTTGTTCTGGTGTGACCTGAGTGCTTGTGTTATGTGGCAGATTCTGGCACCCGACAGGCAGCTAACAGTAACCTTCTCCTTATTCAGCCTAGTAAGAGGGATGTTAGTGTGCCTGACTATAGAGTCACCTATTACTAGTATGTTGGGTATGTTATTTTGCCTTAAGGGCTGTGATTGCATAGCACACTGATTTTGTGAAGTATGTGTTTCATGGTTTGTGTTGGGGGGTGGAGGTTGCTTGTATGTTTGCTTTGGAGGTCTCTGTTGGTTTTTCAGATTTTTATTTAGAGCCTCCAAGTATGTTTTTGTGTATTTATGTGTATTTTTTGCCGGTGCTGGCTTAATGGGTCTATGATAAGACTGGTGGTGTGATGCAAGTATTTCCCTTCTCCTCTTGACTGTCTGATCCAGTCTTGGGTTGAGAGAGCTTAGTCTCTAGTTTGGCTGTATAACTGCATCTCTCGCATGTATTAGTGTTTGGTGGTAGGAGGAGGGGGTTGTCTGTGTACATGAGGCAGTTGTAACATTGCCTCAAAATGCCCAGATTCACCAGTTGGACTGGAGAGTACACCTGAAACTGCCCTTTGGACATGCCTGGATAAGTACAGTGAACTGTTTTACTGGATAGGTGGTAAGTTCGAATAGAGAGCCTTGTCCTTCTGTACAGTACAGGAGGGTCTAATGCTAGGGTTTATAAGTGCTTGCTATAAGTTTTGAGCAAGTGCCGGGCTGAGAAATGAAAGGCTTGAATGCTTGCGTGCAAAACCATGCAAATATGGTATTTATCGCAGGGAAATTAAAGAGATAGGAACAGATAGGCTGCTCAAACCTAACTCTCTCTCAGTTGAACAGAGAAACTTCCTTCTATCCAAGTAAGGTATGGGCAAACACAGAGATTTGTAACGCAGCCTTAAATTCAGCACTAACCTGAAAACTGGACTATACTAGCTTAGAAAGGCGGAAAACCAGTGTATATATATATATATATATATATATATATATATATATATATATATATATATATATATATATATATATATATATATATATATATTTTTTTTTTTTTTTTTCAGAAAATAAAGCAGATACACTCAAAAACAGTTTAAAAGCACAGAAAAAGGATAATTATTGTTATATATCAGAGATCAGAGTTGTAGTCAATGCCCCCAGTAATAAAATAGGAAGAAACACAAATACAGTAAAAGCAGATGAATAAAGTGCAATTTTATATATATATATATATATATATGTATGTATGTGTATATATATATATATATATATATATATATATATATATATATATATATATATATATATAAATAACAATAGAAAACAAACAAACTGTTTTAAACAAGTTACCCAATTAACCAGAAAAAAAGCTCAAAATTGAGCCCTGTTCCAGCAGCCTTTAATCGGACAACTTCTAACTGCACACCCCTGCTTACTAGGATGCAGGGGAACCTTCTCCAAAAAAGATGGCCTAGATCAGTGCCTCAAGTTATACAAACAAAGCTAGATTTAGCAGGCCTGTATCTGGTCTATGCTACAGCAACAAGGTGCACCAATTTCAGAAAGAAACAGTTCAAATAAGCAGTGACAATAAGCCTGTGACCAGAAATTCCCAGCTCAGAAGGGCAGAATCCAGCCTTTCCTCCCACTAGAGTGCTGACCACAAACCTTCTTAATGTAGAATAACTGGCCTGAAGCTCAAGTGCTTAAGCCAGAACTAATACACTTTTAGAATAGCAGACACTGGGCCTTCAATCAGCTATTCCCAGCTTAGAAGGATGTAACCTACCTGTCCTGCCACAACAGTGCAGACCAGAAAACTTCTTAATGTAAAACAACCGGTATGAAGCCCAAGTGCTTAAGCCAAAAGACTTAGAATAACAGTTCCAATTTAATCAGGCTACTACCAAGCAGTAATAAGTGCAGCAGAATAAATAAGATTGAGTACTTTTAAGAAGAGGTAAAAGCAAAATAAAGTAGGAGGAAACGCAAATACAGTAAAAGCAGATGAATAAAGTGCAATTATATATATACACACACAAAACAATAGAAAACAAACAAACTGATTTAAACAAGTTACCCAATATATATATACAAAACAAAAGAAAACAAACTGTTTTAAACAAGTTACCCAATTAACCAGAAAAAAGCTCAAAATTGAGCCCTGTTCTAGCAGTCTTTAATCAGACAAGTTCTAACTGCACACCCCTGCTTACTAGGATGCAGGGGAACCTTCTCCAAAAAAAGATGGCCTGTATCAGTGCTCAAGTTATACAAAGAAAGCTAGAGTCAGCAGGCCTGAATCTGAATCTGTTTCTACAGCAACAAGGCACACCAATTTTAGAAAGAAACAGTTCAAATAAGCAGGCACAATAAGCCTGTGACCAGAAATTCCCAGCTCAGAAGGGCAGAATCCAGCCTTTCCTCCCACAAGAGTGCAGACCACAAACCTTCTTAATGTAAAATAACTGGCCTGAAGCCCAAGTGCTTAAACCAGAACTAATGCACTTTTAGAATAGCAGACACTGAGCCCTCAATCAGCAGTTCCCAACTTAGAAGGCTGTAAGCTACCTGTCCTGCTACAACAGTGCAGACCACAAACCTTCTTAATGTAAAAAGGCCTGTATGAAGCCCAAGTGCTTAAACCAAAAGACTTAGAATAACAGTTACAATTTAATCAGGCTACAACCAAGCAGTAATAAATGCAGCAGAATAAATAAAATGGAGTACTTTTAAGAAAAGCAAAGTAGAGTAGGAGGAAACACAAATACAGCAAAAGCAGATGAATAAAGTGCACATTTGTTTTAAGTGCAACAAGAGAGGAAGGAAGTACCTATGTGGGCTGGCCTTGTCAAATCTTCTCTCTCTATGAACACTAGACTCGGAATATGATCTCACTGTATTCGGCTAAGTAAGCAAATGAGATGGACCCAGGAGGAGTGTTCTAATACAGACTTATAAGAGGGGCGGGCAATTCCAGAGCCACCAACACTAATACCAACACAAGAACAGGGAGGGTGTGTGGTGAGCATAAAATGATTTCTCAAACTTTATAGCTAGCACTTAAAGTAGAGAGGAATCCCTCTAGGCTATTAGAGATAACAAAGAAGTGATACCAACACCCCCTCTATAGCAAACTAACTGCAGAGAGAGACACAAGAGCACACTGTTCAGAAACGCACAATTAGGAAACAGAGCAAAATGAAAATACAGTACTTTTAAAACTGCAAGTTTGTACTTAACAAAATACTACAATTCACTACTGAAAGTTTCACTTAGCTTTAGCTTGTAATGCAGATGTTTGTAGCCAAGCAAGTCTTTCTGGTGTTGAGCATAAAATGATTTCTCAAACTTTGTGGCTAGCACTTAAAGTACAGAGGAATCCCTCTTAAACTAATGCTTGGTATTTAGTAATTCTGAAGCAGTGGAAATATAGCAGTATTGTTGTAAAACCAAACCAGTGAGGGATTAGGAAGGATGAAATAACAGAGGACTAAAAATCATTTAAAAAAACAGAACAGCTATAATTAAAAACAAAAAAGGACAATTACAAAAGCAGTACAGCAAGGCCAGTGATGTAGTCAGGTATTCTAGGTAAGTACTAGTCTAGCTGTAAAAAGGACAATTACAAGAGCAGGTCAGTAAAGCCAATGATGTAGTCAGGTATTCTAGGTAAGTACTAGTCTAGCTGTAAAAATGACAATTACAATAGCCGTTCAGTAAGGCCAATGATGTAGTCAGATATTCTAGGTAAGTACTAGTCTAGCTGTAAAAAGGACAATTACAAGAGCAGTTCAGTAAAGCCAATGATGTAGTCAGGTATTCTAGGTAAGTGCTAGTCTAGCTGTAAAAAGAACAATTACAAGAGCAGTTCAGTAAAGCCAATGATGTAGTCGGGTATTCTAGGTAAGTACTAGTCTAGCTGTAAAAAGGACAATTACAAGAGCAGTTCAGTAAGGCGAATGATGTACTCAGGTATTCTAGGTAAGTACTAGTCTAGCTATAGTCAGAACAATTACAAGAGTAGTTCAGTAAGGCCAATGATGTAGTCAGGTATTCTAGGTAAGTACTAGTCTAGCTGTAAAAAGGACAATTACAAGAGCAGTTCAGTAAGACCAATGATGTAGTCGGGTATTCTAGGTAAGTACTAGTCTAGCTATAGTCAGGACAATTACAAGAGCAGTTCAGTAAAGCCAATGATGTAGTCAGGTATTCTAGGTAAGTACTAGTCTAGCTGTAAAAAGGAGAATTACAAGAGCAGTTCAGAAAAGCCAGTGATGTAGTCAGGTATTCTAGGTAAGTACTAGTCTAGCTGTAAAAAGGACAATTACAAGAGCAGTTCAGTAAAGCTAATGATGTGGTCAGGTATTCTAGGTAAGTACTAGTCTAGCTGTAAAAAGGACAATTACAAGAGCAGTTCAGTAAGGCCAATGATGTAGTCAGGTATTCTAGGTAAGTACTAGTCTAGCTGTAAAAAGGACAATTACAAGAGCAGTTCAGTAAAGCCAATGATGTGGTCAGGTATTCTAGGTAAGTACTAGTCTAGCTGTAAAAAGGACAATTACAAGAGCAGTTCAGTAAGGCCAATGATGTAGTCAGGAATTCTATGTAAGTACTAGTCTAGCTGTAAAAAGGACAATTACAAGAGCAGGTCAGTAAGGCCAATGATGTGGTCAGGTATTCTAGGTAAGTACTAGTCTAGCTGTAAAAAGGACAATTACAAGAGCAGGTCAGTAAAGCCAGTGATGTAGTCAGGTATTCTAGGTAAGTACTAGTCTAGCTGTAAAAAGAAGAATTACAAGAGCAGTTCAGTATGGCCAGTGATGTAGTCGGGTATTCTAGGTAAGTACTAGTCTAGCTGACCTTGCACCCCATTTTAAGTGTAATCAGTCCCCCTTTTTGTGCTTGGATTAACCCTTCCTATTTAATAATAGATTGGTCTTACCCATCCCAAGGTCTACAGTAATGTCTTACCCCTAGTGGGAATAACTGGGATCATACCATAGACAATTTAGGAGTCTCATGCATGGGATAAAGCATTTAGTAGCTGCATGTATTAATTAGTAGCACAGAGGGCAGTCCTGTGTAAATTTTCTGCTACCCATCCATAGATCCAAGTTGTGCTTGAATATAGACAGAAATGAGCTTTGTTTTACAACTAGTTGGGGTCTGTTTTAGAGTAGTGGTATCCTCAGACAAATTATACATGTTCCTCAAACTGTTTGTTGTAGAAGAGGTTTGGGTCCCTGGACTAATGACTTGCTGATGTGCAGTTGACCCATTGGTATATGGTTGGGGGATGCCTTGTATGTCAGACACAGGTCACCTCTTAGCAAGACTGTGGGATTTAGAGTATAGTGACAGGGCTATGAGCCAGTAATATGCTTCATGTTCATACATATGTTTTTTTTTTCTTCTGTAACTGGAAGTGCATTGAACAGGTAAAGCTTTACGTACTGCAAAGAATGATGTTCTTAAAGTGGATGCCAAGATTCATCTCTCAGGCTTTGCTCAGGTGAATTTTTTGACATTTGTGTCTCAAATATATAATGTCTATTAAGGTGCTTACTTATAAATTCATATCTACTTCTGTTAAGAACTTGACCTTGTAACTGTATTAACTATTGCCTGCACAACTTTCTGGTGGTCAACAGCTAATGCTAAATATTTTTATAGTCTTATTAAAAAAATTCACACTGCTTACTGCAAATCCTGTGAATGATTGAGTGCTTCTCATAAAGGAAGAGGAGTCAGTAGATAGGGGTAATTATAACAATGCCTATGAAGACAGCGAATATATGCAAAGATTTACAGTAGAGGCATGTCACATTTTTGTAAGTTTGTTTGTTTAACATTTAATACTTTTCAACGTGACATCTAGAAAAAGAAACTGTGACTGCTGCACATAAAAAGAAGGATCAGATCTGTTAGAAACTTCCATAATTAACTTATTAGACAAGTGATTTTCCTCCTCTCGTATAAAAATCAGGTTGTTGATAAACCTGTGATATTTTATAACATAAATATTAAAAATAAATTAATAACAATGACCAAATGTCTTATGGATAAAACTGGACATTTGTTAATAACTCTGGTCCTTGGTCGGAGGTTTCAGAGGAATTAGGAATTGTTACACAAGTCAAAAATAGACATAATTAATGCAACAAGTTGAGGCCATATAGTCTCATGTCCAGTTGCAGATGGTGATATCTCATAAGCTGTTTATCTGTTTTATTTCACTGCTTTTGTTTTTAGTCTTCCTGTATCTTGCGTTTCTGTTTCTGCCTGTATTGCCTTGTGTGACAATAACTCCTTTGAAGGTGCTGTTAAAGCTCCAGAGTTGTTAGTAAATGCTCAGTTTTATCTGTAAGCCATTTGGTTGTTCTTATCCATTCATTGGTTTTGTTTTGTACTAATACTAAGTTTGGGTAGCTTTGCTGTATGAATGCACTAAAAAGTATGGGAATATCTTTGAAAACATAAAACTGGACTAAGAACACACAAAACAATTCTTAGAAGTGGCACTTTAGAATGTTACACTAGGAATGGTTGCTGGGATCAAGTAATCCAACAATTTGGACATGTTGATACTAACTGCCGACTTTTTTGTCTAATCATCTCCCATTTTACCACAATATTGACTCTTTTAGTGGTGTAGCTGCTGTGTTAAGTATTATAGAGACAGAGGTGCTTCTGGTTTGAGTCTATAGGTTTGTGTAGACCTTAGCATCACAGTTTCAGCAGACAAAACTCTTACTTGGAACAACAAACTAGGATTGCACCTGCTGTTGTGGAAAAAATTATGCAACAACTTTTAACGCAACCTCTGTGCATTCTTCACGTCAGTGTGCTGAAATCACACCTGAATGCCCTACTGTCTTAATAAAAATATTCTTTGGTTTTGCTTCTTTCGTATATGTCAACTGTTTTCTTTTAGTTTGCTGATAGGGCTCCCCAGTTTATTTATTTCACAGCAGTTTGAAATAGTAAGTGGAACGTCAGTGTGTCTGACTATATAGTCATCTATTACTAGTGTATCAGGCATGGTGTTTCGCTTTAAGGGCTGTGATTGTTTGGCACTCTGACTTTGTACTATGTGTTGCATGTGCTGTGTTTTGAGGTGGTGTTTTCTTGGGTGTCTGCTTTGGGAACCTCTGTTGTTTTGGTAAGTTTTTTATTAGAGCCTCCGAGTATGTATTTGTTTTTTTATGTGTTTGGTTTGCAGTTGTGGTTGGTTTATGTGAGCCTGGGTTTGTTGTGTGTGTGGTTACCTTCTCCTCATGTCTGGTCCTGCTAGTCCTGTGTTGAGAGAGTTCAGCCTCCAGTTTGGCTATATAGTTGCATCTCTCACATGTGTTTGTGTTTGTTGGGAGGAGGAAAGGGTTGTCTGTGTACATGAGACATTTGTAACATTGTCTCAGGATTCCCAGATTAACCAGCTGAACTGGAGAGGACGTCAGTAATATACCACTCGACATGCCAGAATAGTATAAGGGAGTGATGTGAAACTGAGTCAGAGAGGACTTTGATGGGAAGTGGGTATTAACACGGGTTGTAGGTGGATGTAGTGCTTACGTTAGTTTAAGGGTGCTTCACTTGAAAGAAAGGTTTTAGGACCAAGTGCTAGGCTTATAATATAGCGAATAGACTGATTTTGTTGAAAGTAGAGCTTTCTTAAGGGAAAAACTGAAGTGCAGACTTGGCGGAGCCAGGAATAGTTTACGCCTGTTTAACCGGCGCTGCGCTATGCGCACAATCGCGCAAAGCCACGCAAACGCGGATTTTAAACAGGGAACTTCAAAAGAGTTGGAAATGGTCCAAAATGACCAATTACTACAAGCTCTTGTGCTGAGGTCACTCCTTCAGGGACAGATAGGCTGCTCAAGGCTCCCCACGGCTCCCCACTCCCACTGGTGAGCAAAGAAACTTCCTTCTATCCAAGTAAGGCAATGGACAACACAGGAACTACACCACAGTCCAGAATACAGCAAAGCATGTATACTGGTCTAAACTAGTCGAGAAAAGGTGGGAAAACAAGGATATTTTTTTTGTTTTTTTTGTTTTTTGAGTTAAAAAGTACACAGAAATGCAGGAAACAGTAATAAATCAATTACACAGGCTAGCGCACTTTAGTGGGCAGCCTCAACAGTTAAATTTAACAAACAAACTTTCGACCAACTGTAACTTAAGTGCAGATAATGTACAATGCAAAAAACAGGTAATAAAGCAGTTTAAACTTGTTCAAAGTAAGAAAAAAGAAGGTCTCTCAGGTAAAACAGCAAAAAAATACTTGGATCAGGAAAGTAGTCACTTTTCTCAGTTCTCTGCTGCTAGCACCACTCTGCAGGACCACGAGGATCAAAGAGAGGGTAACGGTGAGCTGCCTGTCTGGTGCTGGGATCCGCCACATAACACAAGCACTCAGGTCACTCCAAAGCAAGTACAAATATGACTCCGTCATTGTCCATGCCGGCGTGAATGACCTGAGACGTACCTCCTTGGACTACATGAAAAGAGACATAGAGGAGCTCTCTGATTATGTAGCTCAGGCTGGTATGACCCTGACCCTGAGCAGCATCTTGCCGTCACCAAGAATGATGCCACAATACAAAGACAAGATTATCAGCTTTAATAATTGGCTCAATTACTGGTGTCATTCTAGGGGGATCCAATGTCTGTCTGCTTGGGATGACATGCTGGACAAGCCACGCTGCTTCGCAAGGGACGGCTTGCACCTGTCACCACTGGGCTTCCGGATATTGGCTAAGGCTCTTGCCACCCCCATAGTGCCTTTTTTAGGCAAGGCTCAAAAGACAAACCCACCACCTTAGAAAACAAAAAAGGAAAAAAACTAAGGGTAATGTTGCTCAATGCCAGAAGTCTAAATCTCAAGATGCAGGCTCTCGAAGCACTCCTCGGTATGGAGAGCATCGATGTCTGTGCAGTAACTGAAACCTGGTTCAAGGCTCCTGAGAGCACCCCAGCCCTACCAGGTTATACCTCGTATTATGCATTTCGGCCCCAAAACTTGGGCCGAACCACAAGGAGAGTGTCCATATTCATTAAAGACACCCACACCTCCAGGTTAGTGGCAACACACGAAGCATCGGAGACCATCCATGTGCAACTTAACCGTAGGCAAAACTGCTGTACAACTTGTAGCATGCTACAGACCACCCTCTCAATCTCAGGAACTCCATTCAGCCTTCCTGAAGACACTGGAGGATATGAATGTCTCACCAAATACCATCATATTGGGAGACTTCAAGTACCCAAACATAGACTGGGTGCATTATTCAAGCCCCAACACCCTAGCCCAAAGGTTCCTGGAATTCATCAACTCAAATGCGATGGAACAACTACTCACCTCCCCCACAAGGGGAAATAATATACTTGACCTGATCATCACAAACATGGGACAAAATGCTCAACACCGGAAGTATACCCGCCACTAGTGAGATCGGACCACAAACTAATAACCCTGGATATACATATCCCACCTCCACCCCCAGCACAAAAGACCACAGTGAGAAACTTCTCAAAAGCCGACTTTACACTCCTTAGGACTGAAATGGTATCCTTCAAGCCCCCTGGGCCAGTGGAAACCACATCCCACACTGCTGAATCCTTCACAAATGCTTTCTATGGACATCTCCAAGAATGCATGGATCATGCAATCCCAAATAAAACCAAGACACTTTCCACCAAAGGCAGGCGTCCTATCTGGTGGATTCCACCCATAAACAAACTTTATAACAAGAGAAGGAAGCTACTGCAAGACAGAGCAAAATCCCATAAAGGGAAGGCATCTCTGATCAGCACTAGCAAAAAATTACATTCGCTCATAAAATCATCAAAGGCCAACTTTGAGAGAAAAATCGCTAAGGACACTAAAGATAACCACAAGGCCTTCTTCAGTTATGTTAGAAACCTGGGCGGAAATCCTCAGATATGCTCAGAGTTAGTTCATAACGGCAAGAAATACACTGAACCCACAGATATTGCCAACATACTGGCAGACAGGTTCAGTGCAAATTTCTTCCCTCCCTCTCCCCCAAAAGATGAAATATTTATCCCAGCTGAATGCAACCTCCCTAACATCTCAGATGTCCAGGTGAGAGCTGCTCTCAGAAAAGCTAAAAATACAGCATCTATGGGACCAGACGGTGTCCCGGGTTGCATGCTACGCGAACTCCTAGAGCAGCTAAACCCGCACATAAGAATGCTGTTCAATCTTAGCCTTATTACAGGATATGTCCCTGAACACTGGCGTACAGCAACAGTGGTCCCACTCCACAAAGGAGGCACCTCTACAGACCCTGGAAACTACCGCCCCATAAGCTTTACCAGCCTGGTCTGCAAAGCTATGGGAAGGATCATTATGGAACTCATAAACAAAGACATCGGGAACCTACAGACAATTGACCCTACCCAGTTCGGCTTTGTAAAGGGCAGATCCTGTCTTCTAAACCTGGTGGACTTTTTTGAAACGGTCACTAGAACCATCGATGAAGGCAAAGCAGTTCATACAGCCTACCTGGACCTGGCAAAAGCCTTCGACATAATACCCCACTCAGGCATCATAGACGAGCTCAACAGCTTAAATGTAAACCCGTATGTCACAAGATGGGTTGCAAACTGGCTAAAGGACAGAACCCACAAAGTCAGAATAGCTGGAGCTATGTCAGATTCTAAGCCAGTCACAAGTGGAGTCCCACAGGGCTCTGTCTTGGGACCCCTCTTGTTCGGCATTTATTTCTCAGATGTGCAGGCAAACATAGGGGGGTTGTGGCTGACAAAGTTCGCAGATGACTGCAAACTAGGCGCCATAGTCGATACACCAGCTGACACATGCATCCTTCAGAAGGGCCTTACAGAAACAGTCGACTGGTGCCAGAGTCATGGCCTTAAACTAAGTGCCAAAAAATGTATAGTCATCCCCTTTGGGAAAAACAAAGTACCCACAAATTACCACATAGGTGGTAATCCATTAAGTACAGAAAAAGTAATCAGAGACCTGGGGGCCCAAGTTGACAGTGACCTCTCATTTGACACCCACGTCGCCAAAGTGGTTAGAAAGACCTTCTACCTTGCCCACCTTATCATGAAGGGATTCACATCCAGATCAAAGGATGTCATTGTACCCCTATATTCCTCCCTTATCAGGCCTATGATTGAGTACAATGCCCCATTTGGTATGTACCTCACCCGGCACCTGCAGCAGCTGGAGAGACCCCAAAAATACCTCACCAAGAGGATCAAAGGTCTCCAACATATGTCATATGCTGCCAGACTAAAGAAGTTCCAGCTCTATTCAGTAGCATACCGCCTGCTCAGAGGTGATCTGTGCCTGACGTACAAGGCCATGTCCAATCCGGAATTAATGGACATGCTCCACCTCAAAAAATTCAAATCCATCAGAGCCACGAGAGCTAAAGATCTAAACCTCAGCACAAACATGAATAGGACATGCTGGAGGGACAGATTCATAACCCAGAGGCTTCCCGCACTCTGGAACAGGATCCCAGTCCATGTTAGGCAGAGCCCCTCACTGACTCTCTTCAAGAGAAATCTTGACAAGTGGATGGGTGATCGTAGGTTTACCCCGGGGGTCATCTCTTTGCCATTACTAGACAGAGGCACAGTAAACTAAATTTATTTTGTACACTTTTGTATCATTACACGGGGTGGCGAAAGCCACATACACTATGGCTAGGCTTATAAATGCCCTAGGGCAGATAGCCTAGTACTATACTATGAAACTATGAAACTAATAAAGCTCATCAGCAGGGTTGGGCTCCTGCAAAAAAGCAGTAACACTAGTCTCATTTGCAGATGGAATCTGTTTTACTATAAAAAAAAACATGGTTGTAGAAGAAACTGAAACTGTCTAGATTTTTGCATAATGTCCAGATTTTTGTATTGTATTGTTTAGTCTGTTCATAAAATTTGTGATTTTCTGTTAAATCACTGGGATGATCTGAGGACTGAAGTTACTAAATAATGGTACGTACTTGTGTTTCAGACTTCATATCCCTCAGAAAAATCTGTGCTAAGACAAATCCTGATATTTTAGCAACTTTCTCAGCAATACTTAAAATCTGTCCCTATTTTTGGGTCTTTGTCCCCCCCCCCATTATGTCAGGCTTTGTCCAGATGTTTTGCACTAACAGATTGAGAGGTATGAGAACTGTTCATTAAGAAAGCAGACGGAGGAAGCAGAATTGGTGGTTTTCTGGTAATTCAGAGTCATAAATCTTTTACTCTGACTCATTTGTATTTTTGTTCAGTTGCTTGTGTCACTGTCACTTCATAGGGAATTCCTGAAGTACAGATGAGTGATTGGAAGTATCTGACATAACAGTAACTTAGGAACAAGTTGATAATAGTATATCTTTTATTATAGATCTTAAAACTTTCTGGAAAAAATAGTGTTAACAGCTTTTTAAAAAAAATGCTCCCTGTATGTTAAAGTTATTACCGTTCTTATAGTTTAATAATACTATATAAGTAAACTGTTATAAACCAGAAATTATACAATGACTCCCTCCATTAATATTCCAAAATGTGCATGCTGATTGGCCAGCATGCCCATTGTAAATCCCATAATATACCAATGGAAAAAGGTCCGGTTTCCTGATCTTTTTCTGTTGGTATAAAGTGTCCAAAATCTTTTTTTTTTTTTAATAAATACAAAAAATAAAAAAGGATTAACGGAGACTTTCTTTTCTCCGTTGCTTCCATTTCAAAGCATTGATATACTGAGTATGCGTAGGAATGCAAATCCCATACGCATGCGCAGTACATCAGTACAAGGAAGCAGTGTACCACCACCGGTGGAAGAACCGTAATGCGCCGTTATACAAAGACATTAATTAAAAAAAGTAAGTATTTTTTTTATTAAATAGTGTCATTGTGTAATAGCAATAACCGACTCCGTGGTTGTGGTATATTGAAATTTACCCACGGTTGGTGTGGCTTAAACACGAGGGTGAAGTGATTAAATAAAGCCAACCATGGGTAAGTCTTCAATATACCACAACGTGTCATCGGTTATTGCTTAAATACTTTGCACTTTGGCATTACAAACATATACTCCATGCTTCCTATGTATCTTACTGATATTTGCAGCCACACATAACCCAGAAGTAGGAAAAGAAAAGGAACTGCAGGCACGTCATTCATAGGTTCATAGAAATAATACTACAAGTAAACTGGTATAAACCAGAAATTATACAACGACTCCCTTTTATTCACCATCAGCTTCTTTTTGTTTCTATTCCTTCATAGGTTCATAGAAATAATACTACAAGTAAACTGGTATAAACCAGAAATTATACAACGACTCCCTTTTATTCACCATCAGCTTCTTTTTGTTTCTATTCCTTCATAGGTTCATAGAAATAATATTACAAGTAAACTGGTATAAACCACCAGGTATAAACCAGAAATGATATGACGACTCCCTTTTATTCACCATCAGCTTCTTTTTGTTTCTATTCATTCATAGGTTCATAGAAATAATACTACAAGTAAACTGGTATAAACCAGAAATGATACGACTCCCTTTTATTCACCATCAGCTTCTTTTTGTTACTATTCATTCATAGGTTCATATAAATAATACAAGTAAACTGGTATAAACCAGAAATTATACAACGACTCCCTTTTATTCACCATCAGCTTCTTTTTGTTTCTATTCCTTCATAGGTTCATAGAAATAATAATATAATAAACTGGTATAAACCAGAAATGATACGACTCCCTTTATTCACCATCAGCTTCTTTTTGTTTCTGTCATTGTTGTGTATTTTTATAGTTAAAGGTTCTTTCGACCAAGTGCATATTGTTTTATTTTTTATAACTTACCATAAACGCTGCTTGATTAAATTACCTAATACATACAATTAATATATTCCATTATTTTTATTTAATGGAGGTTGGTATTTGGTGTTTTCAGGACATTCCTTTAATCAAGAGTGAATTGTTAAAGTTATATTTACTATGCTGGGCGTAGATATTGATCATAATATCAATAGCAGGTATAATAATTTTCTAGCTACTTTACCAATTGTATGGTGTACACTAAAAGGTTTATTTTTTCTGTTCAAGAATTGGCAGGTTATGGAACTCCTTACCTAAGTGCATTAGATGTGCTGAAAAACGTTTAATTATTTAACGTACTAGTAGCCTCTTGGTTTAAAGATATTCATTACACAACAGGGATGGTAATAAAGCAATTTCTTAAATAGCCTCTGTAGGCCCTGATATTGTTAAATATTTCATTGTATCATTGAAAACTTTACAAAATATACAATTCTTAACTATATGCTACTTACCTAAATTAAATAGTGTATGCTACTTACCTAAACAAAGTAGTGTAGTTAATGTAGAAAGTAGTGTACAATTTTATACACTATATGCTGCTTAGCTAAACAGAATAGTTAGCTAGTGTAGAAAGTAGTGTAAAATTTTATAGCATATTTGCTAATCTAAACAAAATATTGTTTCTCTTGTATTAGATCATACCTGATTAAGGTTCACACATTTAGCAAATTTGTAGTAATTTCTTTTAAAACATTGTTTAACAACTGTTTATGCTTTTTTGATCAGATATGACATACTTTATTCTGTTCCATTATGTATATTGTGTGGTGATTTCACTGTATGTATTATTAATCTAGACCTATACAGAGCTGATGTTAGTAACAAAAAAATCTCTTTCTGTCTCTACATACTTATAGTATATCAAAGCTGCACGTTCATCATTGGGAATGCATGATGTATAGTATATGAAAGCTGTACGTTCATCATAGGGAATGCATGATATATACTATGTCAAAGCTGCACGTTCATCATAGGGAATGCATGATATATAGTATATCAAAGCTGTACGTTCATCATAGCAAATTCATGATGTATAGTGTATCAAACCAGCATGTTCATCATAGGGAATGCATGATATATAGTATATTAAAGCTGCACGTTCATCATAGGGAATGCATGATATATAGTATATCAAAGCTGCATATTCATCATAGGGAATGCATGATATATAGTATATCAAAGCTGCACGTTCATTATACAGAATGCATGATATATGGTATATCAAAGCTGTACGTTCATCAAGGGGAATGCATGATGTATAGTATATCAAAGCTGCACGTACATGATAGGGAACATATGATATATAGTATATCAAAGCTGCACATTCATTATAGGGAATGCATGATATATAGTGTATCAAAGCTACATACCCATCTTAGGGAATGCATGATATATAGTATATCAAAGCTGCACATTCATCATAGGGAATGAATGATATATAGTACATCAAAGCTGCACGTTCATCATAGGGAATGCATGATATACAGTATATCAAAGCTGCACGTTCATCATAGGGAGTGCATGTTATTTGGTATATCAAAGCTGCACATTCATCATAGGGACTGCATGATATATAGTATATCAAAGCTGCAAGTTCATCATAGGGAATGCATGATATATAGTATATCAAAGCTGGACATTCATCATACGGAATGCATGATGTATAGTATATCAAAGCTGTATGTTCATCATAGGGAATGCATGATATATAGTATATCAAAACTGCACTTTCAGCATAGGGTATGCTTGATATATAGTATATCATAGCTCTACATTCAGCATAGAGAATGCATGATATATAGTACATCAAGGCTGCACGTTCATCATAGGGAATGCATGATATATAGTATATCAAAGCTGCACGTTCATCATAGGGAATGCATGATATATAGTATATCAAAGCTGCACATTCATCATAGGGAATGCATGATATATAGTATATCAAAGCAGCACGTTTAGCATAGGGAACGCATGATATATTATAGAATATCAAAGGTCCACGTTCATCATAGGGAATGCATACTAATAGATCTGCCTCCCCCACTTGCAAGACCCATTTTTAGGAGTCTTTTTCTTAGGTTCATGCACATGGGAGAGAAAAATAAAGAACCTGCTAACCCTGCATAATCCATGTAAGTGCTTTTCACGGGGGAGAGCTTTTATTCATTTATTTATTTTACATTTTATTTACACTTTGTTGACCAGGTTAGTCTTGCTAGGCCAATGTCTTCTTTTCATGGGAGACCAGTGGTGGTATTTAAGTTGTATTACTCTGAGCAGTTGCAAGTTGACGAATCTGCAACTCAAAGTTTTGCAATCAAAACCTTTAAACGTAAAAACACAACAAAAGCACCTGCAACTTGATGAAGTAATATTGGTCATACAGATGCTGATTAATTGATTGCTGTCATCACTGCAGATGTTTGTCTGAAAGTAACGGTCAAGCCCTACTGCAGTCATTCCCCCACAGCCACACTGCTTTATTACAACACTGGACAACAGTGGGGAAAAGAAAACGTCATTAACCCACTGTCCTCTGATCACTCACTAAGTCATTTCCCCCACAGCCACACTGCTTTATTACAACACTGGACAACAGTGGGAAAAAGAAAATGTCATTAACCCACTGTCCTCTGATCACTCACTAACTCAGAAATGGCACAACACTCACCACCACACATGCATGTATTATACCAAAGGTAAGTGCACACATATACACATAACCGTTAATAACCGTGCAGCTGCAGCTCTGAATGCCACAGACCTGTATGTAGACGATCTGAAAGTAACGGTCAAGCCCTACTGCAGTCATTTCCCCCACAGCCACACTGCTTTATTACAACACTGGACAACAGTGGGGAAAAGAAAACGTCATTAACCCACTGTCCTCTGATCACTCACTCACTCAGAAATGACACAACACTCACCACCACACGTGCATGTATTATACCAAAGGTAAGTGCACACATATACACATAACCGTTAATAACCGTGCAGCTGAAGCTCTGAATGCCACAGACCTGTATCTAGACGATCTGAAAGTAACGGTCAAGCCCTACTGCAGTCATTTCCCCCACAGCCACACTGCTTTATTACAACACTGGACAACAGTGGGAAAAAGAAAACGTCATTAACCCACTGTCCTCTGATCACTCACTAACTCAGAAATTGCACAACACTCACCACCACACGTGCATGTATTATACCAAAGGTAAGTGCACACATATACACATAACCGTTAATAACCGTGCAGCTGAAGCTCTGAATGCTACAGACCTGTATCTAGACGATCTGAAAGTAACGGTCAAGCCCTACTGCAGTCGTTTCCCCCACAACCACACTGCTTTATTACAACACTGGACAACAGTGGGAAAAAGAAAACGTCATTAACCCACTGTCCTCTGATCCCTCACTAACTCAGAAATGACACAACACTCACCACCACACGTGCATGTATTATACCAAAGGTAAGTGCACACATATACACATAACCGTTAATAACCGTGCAGCTGAAGCTCTGAATGCCACAGACCTGTATCTAGACGATCTGAAAGTAACGGTCAAGCCCTACTGCAGTCATTTCCCCCACAGCCACACTGCTTTATTACAACACTGGACAACAGTGGGAAAAAGAAAACGTCATTAACCCACTGTCCTCTGATCCCTCACTAAGTCATTTCCCCCACAGCCACACTGCTTTATTACAACACTGGACAACAGTGGGAAAAAGAAAACGTCATTAACCCACTGTCCTCTGATCCCTCACTAAGTCATTTCCCCCACAGCCACACTGCTTTATTACAACACTGGACAACAGTGGGAAAAAACGTCATTAACCCACTGTCCTCTGATCCCTCACTAAGTCATTTCCCCCACAGCCACACTGCTTTATTACAACACTGGACAACAGTGGGAAAAAGCGTCATTAACCCACTGTCCTCTGATCCCTCACTAAGTCATTTCCCCCACAGCCACACTGCTTTATTACAACACTGGACAACAGTGGGAAAAAGAAAACGTCATTAACCCACTGTCCTCTGATCCCTCACTAAGTCATTTCCCCCACAGCCACACTGCTTTATTACAACACTGGACAACAGTGGGAAAAAGAAAACGTCATTAACCCACTGTCCTCTGATCACTCACTAACTCAGAAATTGCACTACACTCACCACCACACATTCATGTATTATACCAAAGGTAAGTGCACACACATGCACACACACACACACATACATATATATATATATATATATATATATATATATATATATATATATATATATATATACACATACACATACACACACACACACACACACACACACTAATCTCAGCAACAGCACACACACACACACACACACATATGTACATATCATAGCACAGATAAGTGCACACATATATACACTAATCTCAACAACACACACATGCATGTATCGTACCACAGATAAGTGCACATATTTATGTACTAATCTCAATGACACACACACAACACACACACACACACACACACACACATGCAAGTGTCATACCACAGATAAATGCGCACATATATACACTAATCTCAACAACACACACACCATACAGATAATTAAATGACAACCATATATGTAATATAATATGGCATTATAAAAATTCTGTGTTCACTAGCTACACATCTAGTTTGGCAGCCATGAATTCTTATAATTTTAATTTTAGTTCATCTGAGCTCTAAACCCATCCAAGTTTGGAACTGCTGGTGGAAGGCTTATTGTGTGTTTATTTGATTGGTCTGAGGGTTTAACTAAAAGTTTTTCATCCTGCCACTATAAAAGCCTCACATTTGATTGGTGCGCAAACGCTGTTACCCATGCCTTGTATACAAGCAAACCTTTCCAGTTTAAAATCCTGTATAGAAAGACTTTCCGTAGTCTTCCACTGTTCACAACTACTCAAGGAGCTGCCAGTCAGTGCAGAGGGCAGCACCATTACAGGTCATCTAATGGTATACAGTTCATCTAATAGTATACAGGTCATGTAATAGTATATAAGTCATGTAATAGTATATAGGTCATGTAATCGTATACAGGTTATGTAATAATATACAGTTCAGGTAATCATATACAGGTCAGGTAATCATTTACAGGTCATGTCATCATATACAGGTCATCTAATAGTAAACAGGTTATCTAATAATATACAGGTCATTAATCATATGCAGGTCATGTAATAGTATGTAGTCATCTAATGGTATGCAGGCCTTCTAATAGTATACAAGTAATGTATACGGGTCATGTATTCGGATACAGCTCATGTATTTGTATATGGGTCATGTATTCATATACGGGTCATGCAATCGTATATAGGTCATGCAATCGTATACAAGTCATGTAATAGTATACAGGTCATGTAATAGTGTACAGGTCATGTAATAGTATACAGGCCATGTAATCATATGCAGGACATGTAATAGTACATAGGTCATCTAATAGTGTACAGCTCATGTAATACTATACAGGTCACATAACAGTATACAGGTCATCTAATAGTATACAGGTCATGTAATATTATACAAGTCCTCCAATAGTATAAGGTCATGTAATCGTATATAGGTCATCTAATAGTATACAGGTCAGGTAATAGTATATAGGTCAGGTAATAGTATACGGGTTATCTAATAGTATACAGGTCAGCTAATAGTATACAAGTCATGTATTCATATACAGCTAAACACTCTCACTTAGACCTTTAAGTGCCTCTTCTTTATTCCTTCCCTTCTACTAATGATCAAAAATAATGGGTAGGTGCTTCCTTGTCATCTGTGTTTCTGGCCTGGTGGATATGGGCATCCTGAAGCAGTGTAGTAACTGCCCTGCCTTATTTTCACTGACAACCATTTAATTTCACAACAGACAAATGCAGTGTGTGAGAGATATAGATACACTAGATCATTGGAGGCAAAGGTCTCACATACACACATGAAAAGTACAAACAAGGTTGTAAGCTTTACACCCAAAACAATCATTACCAACATTAAGTAACAAACACACAGACCCACATATGCAAAGGTACTTACTTGTGATTTACCCAAACTTCCAAGGCCTCCTACAAACATCTCTCAACAGTTCTGCATACATTCAAAAAAGACAGCACCTCACACAACATATAACTCTGAAAATCGTAGTAGCCCTGATTCCAAGCACATAAGGCAAAACACCCTGCAATAGTTATTGGGGATTCTATTGTAAGACATATTGAAGTCCCCCTTACCAGACTAAACAAAAAGATCACAGTTAGCTGTCTGTCTGTAGCCAGGATCCACCAGATCATTCATGCACGTAGGTCTTTAAACCACAAATGCCAGTATGACATGGTCATAGTCCATGTGGGCATAACTGACCGAAGACATACCTCACTAGACTATGTGAAGAGAGACATATGTCTGAATATGTGTCCTAGGTGGGTATTAATCTAGCCTTGAGCATCACCTTACCTTCACCAATGATGATGCCACATTACCAGCAAAAAATGATTGACTTCAACAATGGGCTTACTTTCTGGTGTCACATCAAGGGGATCCAATATCTATCAGCCTGGGGAAACATGATCAACAAATCACTATGCTTTGCCAGAGATAACACTTGTCACCCCTTGGCTTCCAGATACTGGTAAAAACTTTGTCTATCCTCATAGTGCCTTTTTAAGGCTGTGCCAAGTTGTGAAACCCTCCAACTTAAGAAAAATTGCTCACAACTACCTAAAGGTACTGCTGCTCAATGCTAGGAGTTTAAATAAAAAATGCACTCCTTGGAAGCACTCCTTACTGTGGAGAATGCAGACATTTGTGCATTCATAGAGATCATTGTTCAGAACCAGAGAAAACACCCCAACTATCAAAGGCTACAATGCCTTTCATACACTTCAGTCCCCTTCAGCTCAGGAGAAAACAAAGGGAGGAGGTGTCTCAATGTTCATAAAGGACAATTATACTGCTAGACTGGTCTAATAACATAACTCTCTTAAGCCGCTACATGCCCATTTAACTATTGGTGTGACCACATATCATATCCGTGCTAGCTACAGATCCCCTAAGATGAGTCTGAACAGCCACACCTCCTACCTAAACCTACAGGAATCTCTTAAAATTCAGCCTAATTCCATATTTATGGGTGACATCAACTACCCCTGCATAAACTGGAAGACTTGTATGACCCATAATTCATTTGCTGTGAGGTTTTTGGACTTTTATCAGCATAAACACTATGGAGAAACTAATTAGGTCCCCAAGTAGAGGTACAAATATCCTAGACCTATTACTCATGAACATGGAGGGATGCTGCTCCCTTCTGTGCATTAACTACTCTCTGGTGAGATCTCAACACAAAATGTTCTCCTTTAGTATTAAACCTAACCCAAAACCCCCAGTAAACTCCAAACCTGTTAAGAACTTTGCTAAGGCCAGTTACCTCAAACTAAGTGAGAGCTTATTAAACTTCCAAGCCTCTCTGAACCCAGATTACAGGCCCACTCTGAACTGTACACAAAAACACTGTATAACCACATTCATAGCTGCATAAAAGAGGCAGTAGCTGTCCGAGTCAAACCTATGATTACTGGCAAAAATAAATCACCCTGTTGGACCCTTAGCCTTAATAGGCTGTTCAACAAAAGAAAAAAAATCCTGCCCAAAGCCAAGAAGGAAAAAACAAAGCAGTGCCAAAGCATTGACCCTCACCAATCTAAACAAACAAATTAGAGAACTGGTAAAATCTGCCAAAGCAAAATATGAGGCAAACATAGCTTCCCAGGTGAAAGATAGCCATAAGGCTTTATTTAATTATGTTCATAACCTCAGGGGAAATGCTCAGTAATGTGCTGAGTTAATCATCAATAGCAACACTTACACCAACTATCACTAACTACCACCCCAAAGAAATAAACACAACCATTCCTCTACTGGTCATTCCAAGGGAACAGGTCATTACTGTGCTCACTAAAGCTAAAAACACAGCATTCGTGGGTCCTGACAGCATTCTAGGATGCCTCTTAAATAGCTGAAGTTATCAGGGCCACTAGAAATCTTGTTTAACCACAACTTCTGGACGTCATTGTCCCAGAGGAATGGAATAATGCAACAGTCATCCCTCTGCACAAGGGGAGCTTATCAACTGACCGAGGGAACTACAGACCCATATGCTTGATGAGTCTTATCTGCAAGACCATGGAGAGAATTATCATGAGCTGATAAATAATGACATAGGTGCTATCAAATAACTGGATCAGGCCCAATTTGGCTTTGTCAAAGGGAGGTCTTACCTGCTCATTCAGGTGTACTTCTTTGAGTAAGTTACCAGGAACATGGATGAGGGCAAAATAGTGCACACCGCTTATCTAGACCTGGCCAAAATTTCAACAGAATCTCTCACTTGGGGATCATAGATAAACTTACTGAGTTAAGCATAAACCCCTGGCCTACATCATTAGATAGATAGCCAGTTGGCTCACTGACAGGACAGATGTTGAGTCGATACATGAATCCAGTTCTGATAAAAAAGCCATTACTAGTGGTGACCCACAGGGTTCAGTGTTGGGACCCTTCCTGTTTGGTGTATATTTCTCTGAAGTGAAGGCCAATGTAGGGAGCCTCTGGCTAATCAAGTTTGTTGGCAACTGTAAGCTGGTAGTAGTCATTAAAGGGACAATCCCAGGGATTTTTTTGTTTTAATTCTGCCTTTGTTTACATTTCATGTTTGCCTTTCTGAGCGTGCCCACGTTTGGCTGAGTTGGATGGGGAAAGAGTGCCTGCAGGAAGTTTCAAAGGTGTGAGCCAAATTCCATCTCAAATTGCAGTTGTACTGACAACAGTTTTCCCTGTAAGCCATTCGTTAGTGTAATCTGTGCATTTTACCCATTGAGAAAAGCAGCCTTTCAGGCATTTTATGACCTGACAGCTGCTGCTACTCTACAAAGCACATCAGTAATGCAAGGCTTTTAAAACATTAGTAAACAGAATTTTTTGTTCCTTTCATATTTTATTGTGTGTTGACTGTAAATTCTGGCCAACTACAAAAAAAATTATGATATGGCTTCTACCTATAGAAAGAATATGAGTGAGGCAAACAGTAGTGGAAACCATATTTCTCTTTCTTTCACTTCATGTTTGAGTGTGTTCTGGTTTTTGAATACTAGCCTGGTGCAGTAACTTTCTGACCTGCTAATAATTCCATGGAAAGCCAAGTGTGTGACAGAAGGTTGAGGCATTAGTAGGTACACGCTTCTGTTCCTTTTTCAGCTTCTAGTTTGATATGTGCTGATTTCTGAATACTACTAGACAAATACACTATTTTTACAAGTGTGCTGCTTGTACATCTGTAGAAGCATGAGTGATGCAAAGTTTAAAAATTAGTATACACTCATCTTTTCCTTTCACTTCATGTTTTATTTTTGCGGATTTCCAGCTACTAGCCAAATGCACTTCGTGCACATGCTAGATCTTAGTGAGTTGCTGCATTGCATTATGTTTTCTTTTAACCTTATATCTGTATGAATCTGTTTCAAGTTACGCTGTTATTATATATAAACAAATAACTGAAATGATACTGTACAGCTTTTGGCCATCATTCTAACAGTTTGCAGTACCTAACAAGTGTCTGATTCGTGGTTTGACAACGATTAGTCCTACAGGCTAACATTTAAACTGTTTCTATTCCAACTTATTCACATGATACCATATCTCTCAACCTCTTAGCACAAAAAAATCTGGACAAAGCCTAAAATAATAAGGAACACATGCCAAAAATTGAGACATTTTTAAATGCTGCTCTTATAAATTAAAAAGTTGCTAGAATAACAGGATTTCTTACTGTGCATTTTCTGAAGGATATGAAGTCTAAAACTCAAAATGTGTGTCATTATTCAGTAACTTCAATCCTCAGTCATTTGCCAGAAAATTAAAATTTTTATGAGGTACAGACCAAAAAATGAGGCAAAAATCTAGCCATTCTGGGAAAATCTGGACAGATGAGAGGTATGTATGGTAGTGATGAGGGAGCAAGTGACAGAAAGTACAGCTGTGTAAAATCTTACTATAAAAGTTGATGTCCTTTACTTCTGTACTGAATACTGCACCGGAGAAGAGATGTGTTGCTGAGGACAGCCCATCACTCGGAGAAGAGATGTGTTGCTGAGGACAGCCCATCACTTGGCCAGTATAAATAAGCTTAAAAGAGATCTTGGTTCTGTTGTATGTCAAATTTATGATCCCCGCACAGAACATAGGGCATAAGAGGGACTTACGGATGCAACTATCTAGAACTGTATTGGTCCAGAACAGAACAGTCGTCATAGGACAAAGGAGTCCATACACATCTAGAATAAAAAAACTGCAGAATAAACAACAGAGGATTGGAAGGAGGGGAGAATACTGCAAGAATGTAGAATAGGACCTCTACTGTTATGGTAAGATTTGCATAAGTGTACTATGTCCTTCTTTATCACTGTTGCAGTATTCAGTACAGAACACAGAGTAAACAAGCTCAAGAACAGAATGGGAGGTGGAAGGCTGAGAAGAGCCCTCATAAAACCCACATAGAATAGTTTCAACTGGCCGTAGAAACCATAGCCAACTTTTAATGCTTAGTAACAGTATGCATTGAAGACCAAGTAGCAACTTCAAGGATGGAATTGGTGTCCAGCCCCTTGAAGAAGGCACCAAAATAGGCAACAGCCCTAGTGGAATGAGCTCTAACAAAAGGAAATATTTGCTGTGAAAAGAATAACAAAAATAAATGGCCTTTCATATCCTGGTGGAGATGGTTTGGAAACGGACAAACCCAAAGACCTGGAATGACAGGAAACAAAAAGTTGATCAGACTTATAGTCCTAGTTTTATCCAAATAACACCTGAGCTGTCTGTGCAATTCCAAGGTATGCAGGACCCTCTCACTAGCAGACTGAGGAGAAGGAAAAAGGAAGGGAGCTGTACTGCCCGATTTTTAAGGACAACTCATCGACTACCTTGGGCATAAAAGGAAGACTGGTACACAAAGACTCCCTGTCCCTGTGAAAAAACAAACAAACAAGCAGGAATAGCCATAAGGGCCTGGAGCTTAGAAACCCTCTGAGCAGACGTAAGAGCCAACAACAAAACAAGTCTTCCAGGTACAATGCTGCAAAGAAGCAGAACCTACAGGCTCAATAAGAGCCCGAGTCAATTTTTCCTAAACAAAATTAAGGTCCCAAAGAGGAAGAACAGGCTTTCTTGGGAGCCTAATATGCAGGATGCTTTTACTAATTTTCCCTCCACACCCCCTGCTAATCATAAATACTAATTCTGCGATCACACACTCCACATGGAAAGGACATATTTCCCTACTCAGGGATTGACAATCTTGCATACCTGTCAAATACCTGTCTGCGTCAACCAAATGGTGTCACGCTACTGGATGTTGGAGCACTTGTTCACTCCAAAGCTTGGCACCCATATATATCAATGTCCTTGGTATACATACCCATACCCACACACACACATATATATATATATATATATATATATTTATATATATATATATATATATATATATATATATATATATATATATCTATATATACGTACATACATACACACAAACACAGATGTAGTATATATACACAGACACAATCATATAAACACACACACACACACACATACACAACACAGATATATATACACACAGAAACAACCATATACACCGCACACAGACACACACAAATGCATGCTAACATAAACACACAACCAAACCATTAGTATAATCTGTAAAATGTGCAAGGTGTAGAACAGGAATATTGTACTTGTTCAGGTAGACACGGGTGGCCTTTTGCATCCAGATAAGAATTATCCTGTCATTATGAGATAATTGGTCACTGGACAAGACAGTATCATGACATATCAATAAATACACATTAATGATAAAAAAAAATGTCAATGAACTCCGACAATAAAACCAAACAATGAGATTTGGTCATTACCAGTATGGGCCAGTTTTGCACCCCACCAACTGTAATGTCTTCTATGGTAAAATCAGACCACAACCATAACCCAAGAAATCTGAACAAAGTCTACAATAATGGGTGACAAGGGCACATAAATGGAGGCATATTTTACATTTTGCAATTACAAATTTAGAAAGTTGATAGTCACAGATTTTTGCAGTAACATGCATTTTTCTGAATGATATGAAGTCAGAAATTCAAATGTATATCATTAATTAATGACTTCAATACTCAGTAATTTCTCATTTTATGAAGAGCAGGTCAAAATACAAGTCAAAGATCTGTACATTCTGCAAAATTCTAAACAGTTGAGAGAAATACTGCAAATCATTCACATTCTGCATAAGACTGAATTCTGAATCAACTTTGAATACATCAGTATGCAAAGGCGTATCTACTAAAACTGAGTGATGACCTGCTAATTTCAAAAAAAAAAAAAAAACTTCCATCCTTAGAACCCCAGCATATCTCTCTAGTGTCCAAACTTTATTAGCATATCCAGATTTTTGCCTCATAGCTTTGGTCTGTTCCACATAAATGTTCTGGTTTTCTGGTAGATCGGTGAGACACATTTGAGTTTCACACCATGTTATTCAGAAAATGTATGTTAATGCAAAACCTTTAAGTCTCACATTTTTAACTTTAGAATAGTAATTTTTTAAATGTTTACCTATTATTGGGCCTTTGATCCTACCCCATCCTCCGCCCCATGCTTTGTCCAGATTTGTTATTCTAAGAGGTTGAGAAGTATGAACCACACTGCTTATGTGAAATCCTTAACTGGGAAGTTCTAATCACATGTAAACAGTTGCATAGATACATTTCTCTCCTTCAAAAATTATTACAATGCCAAATTCAAAAATAACCACCCTGTAGCATAACCCTAATATAAACAGGTGCTATAATAAAACAGAAAAGTTACTGCATGTGAAACAAAAACATTTACTTTCAAGGTACAGAAATGCTTTTCTTAAACTGAACAAGGAACTCCAGACCTTAATGAAATCAAAAAGCCAAATATGAGATAAAAACAGCCGCGTCTATATTAGATTATCATACTATGAAAATAGCAAATGATATGTCATCGTACCGGTAATATCTAATCAACAAAATATCGAACAAATGGAACAGGAAATTTTTTCCCAGGGAAAAAATTCGCTGCTCCGTTAAAAAAAAAAAAAAAAAAAACTTAAACACAAATTTAAGTTTGGGGGCATCACCCCCACACCCCCCTACTTAAATATACCAACTCCGAGATCGCAGCCATAGTGGAGGAAATGGCAACGTCCCAAAGACGGCCCACCGAATATTTTCCTTGGGAAGAAATTGAATTATTCCGTGGCTTCGCTATTTTGCCATTTTGACAGTATCGGATCGACTAAATAGCATTCGCTATTTAGTCCATTCGATACTGTCATATAGACCCAAACAGCCACACAGTTGAAGGATAACAAGAAATCATTCTTTAGCTATGTTAGAAACCTTTGAAACAATGCCCAGCACTGAGTATCCTTAACAGCAAATGATATTACATACTCAGACCCAGAAGCATTACAGTATAGTTTCATAGGTAAGTACTAGGCCAGCTACTCTTGTAGGCCATTTTAAGCCTAGCCAAGTTCCCTTTCAAAATATGAGAATCAAACACTGTACCTTGTGTCTGTGAGATCAACACCTTTACCACTATACCAACCCACATACTTCCAAATATTTCCCGAGAGTAGAAGTTGATTGTTAACAGCTGTGGTGGAGGTTATGCTTACCTGACTGTATAGTCAGGTAATTATGGAAGCGTGTAGGTGACATGGTTCCTTTCTGCTTGAGAGGAGGCATGGAGATATGTCTGGCAGAAAGTGAATTTAGCAGCAGATAGTAGCTGATGTTAATGCAGAGGGAGGACACAAAAAGACATATGACCAAGTGCGCTATAGGGCTACTGACATGATTTTATCAGCCCGGAGGGGACCACCTGGAGTGGCTAGTGACCTGTCTACTGTCGGAGAGGCACACAGATCACAGGGAAGTGCACAATAGCATGTCATTGATGTCTGTACTGCTATTTCAGAGAGGACAAATATGTCCCAGGAGGAGCTTCCAGGTAGGTTTAACTATATCAATTGTTAAATGCATCTTGGATAGTAAAACAGTGACAGAAAATGGAAAGTAAAATATTAACAGCAAATACAATTTTATATTTATTTTGGGGGGTACAACTTTGATAAAGTTAAATCATTCAGGTTTGTTATACATGGGCTTGGCCTGGACATGTCTGCAAGTACTTGTTAAAAGTATGGTTAATCGACATATAAAAGGCAAAATTTTAAAACAGCATGTGTTAATCTTCATTGTGATGCTGGTGTCCTTACCTTTTGCTTATCTTCTTATAGGACCATCACATGTATCAAGCAGGGTTGGGAGGGTGGCTTAATGGTTAAGGTGTTTTCCTTTCAAACACAAGGTGCAGGGTTTGAATCTCACAAGGGGTAATTGGCTAGGCTTAAAATGGCTCGCAAGGGCAGTTAGCTTAGTACTAACCTATGAACCAAAGACAAGCATCTATAGAAGATAAGCCAAACATATTTTTCTCACTACTGTTGAGGAGTTAAGACATTTTTATTTTCCCATGTAGGTGTCAGGACTGTTGTGTGCATTTCTGTACTGTCTGTAATAGTGGCACCACTGTTAGTTTGTTAGCATATATTGGACTGTAGTAGTGTAAGTATTAATTTCTTCCTGTGTTTGTTGCTTATTATCACAGGTGATCCTGACAGTGAAAATGTGGGACTCCAACCACCTAATGTCAGAGTATCAGCAGACTCTGATGATGGCGGTGGCCAAACAGAGGCACAGTGAGGGGTGCACAGGGTGAATTTGACACTGAGGTTGACATCATCTGTAATTCCATCAGACACAGCCAGTAGGCCTACACCAGCACATTTCAGTGAGCCCTCAAATATTGGACAGGTGGAGAGTGATGCTCTCAATCAGACTAGTGTGGTTACTGCGACTTCAGTACCTGTTGACTATGGACGTAGCCAAAGTGTGGACAAGATGCCACACAGGAGGGTTGTTAGGGGGTGCTTGTAGGAGACCTGCTGTCCAGCCTCCACCTGATGCAGATTTGTCTTCCAATGCCACTCAACGTATGTTTGGATCCATCATGGAGGCACAGGCATGTGCCAATAACTAGTCCAGAGCTATGTTAAGGTTTGTAGATGTTTCCCAGGCTGACTTGTGTGACTGGCTCCACCATGTTGCTGATTCTTTTGATCAGATGAATGACACATTGGAACAGGAGGTGTCTTTGATGGAATGGCAGATGTGAGGGGGATGCCATCCAAGTAGGCATAGGTCAGCAACATCATCTGATGTTGGAAGACGTGGCCATGCCAGATCACACTTCCATAGTGGGTCTACTTCGACTGCTCCTTCACTGGTTGAGGTATCCACTCCCAGATGTTGCAGATCAGTGGTCACCCCCTCATTGGTCAGGTCTGACCATAAGCAAATCACCCTTGACATCCACATCCCACCCCCCAGTAAGGAAACCTCCTTAAAAAACTTCTCCAAAGCCAACTTCATGCTACGGAAGTCAGAAGTGACAAACTTCACAATACCCACGCAGACGGGATATGGAAGTTTGACTGCAGAATCCTACACTAAGGCACTGTACGAGCACATCCACTCGTGCATGAATCGTGCCATCCCAAATAGAACCAAGATACTCTTCTCCAAAAAAAGGAAGCCAATCTGGTGGTCCCCTGCTATAAACAAACTATACAACAGAAGGAAGAAACTGTTGCAGAAAAGAGGAAAATCCCAGGATGCAAAAAACTCTCTCACCAGCCTCAGTAAGAAGCTGAGATCCCTCATAAAGTCCTCAAAAGCTAGTTACAAAAATAAAATTGCCAAAGATTCCAAAGACAATCACAAGGCATTCTATAGTTATGTCAAGAATCTAAATGGCAATGCTCAGATCTGCTCTGAGCTACAACAGAATGGCATTAAATATACTGATTCCAAGGATATTGCAATTATCCTGGCAGATCGATTTAGTGCCAACTTCACTCCCCTCTCACCCCCTAAAGGGCCCATCTCAATACCAAAAGATTTCCAAATTCCGATAATCACAGCCACACAGGTAGAAACAGCACTCTCCAAAGCTAAGAATACAGCATCCATGGGACCAGATGACATCCCAGGCTGTGTACTACATGAACTACAAAATGAACTGGCACCCCACCTACGTGTCATGTTAATTCATAGCCTCACCTCAGGCTTCGTGCCCACTGAGTGGCACACAGCTACAGTTATCCTGCTCCACAAGGGAGGATCTACCTTGGATCTCGGGAACATCCGTCCCATCAGTCTGACAAGCCTGATCTGCAAGGGCATGGAATGCATTATCATGGAACTTATAAACAAAGACATTGGCAACCTCCAGAAACTGGACCCCACCCAGTTTGGGTTTGTGAAGGGCAGATCTTGTCTTCTGAATCTGATTGACTTCTTCAAGTCGGTCTCCAGAGCTGTGGACGAGGGTAAGGAGGTCCACACAGCCTATCTGGACCTCGCCAAGGCCTTCAACACCATCCCCCACTCTGGAATCATAGATAAACTTACTAAGCTGGGCATAAATCCCTACGTCACTTGATGGATTGCCAACTGGCTTACTGACAGAACCCAGACTGTAAAAGTAGCCGACTCCAAATCCAGGTCCAGACAAGTTGAGTACCTCAGGGTTCAGTCCTGGGACCACTCTTGTTTGGCATCTCCTTCTCTGAAGTACAGGCCAACACTAAGGGACTCTGGCTAGCAAAGTTTGCAGATGACTGCAAACTGGGAGCCATTATTGAATCCCCAAATTATGTGGATATTCTACAAAAGGGCCTTACAGAAACAGATGCCTGGTGCCAGAGCCATGGGCTCAAGCTTAATGCCAAGAAATGTATAGTCATCCCCTTTGGAAAAAAAACATGTACCCATGAACTTCCACATAGGTGGCAGGACACTAAACATTGAAAGTGTGATGAGAGACTTGGGGACACAAGTGGGCAGTGGTCTCACTTTCGATAACCACATCGCCACAACAGTCAGGAAGTCCTTCTTCATGGCACACCTCATCACTAAGGTCTTTTCATCCAGAAAAAAGGAGGTCATTGTCCCACTGTACACATCTCTCATCAGACCCATTATAGAGTATAATGCCCGATTTGGTATGTACCTCACAAGGCATCTGCAACAGCTGGAAAGGCCACAGAAATACCTCACTAAAAGAATCACAGGCCTAAAGCAGATGCCATATGCTGACTGTCTAAAAAAACTCCATCTATATCCGAGGCGATCTCTGCTTAACATACAAGGCCGTGTCAAACCCTGAGCTGTTGGACATGCTCCACTTAAAGAAATCCCAATCCCTCAGAGTCACACGCTCCAGGGATCTAAACCTTATCACAATGAACAAAACATGCTGGAGGGATAGGTTCCTGACCCAGAGACTCCCCATACTCCGGAATAGACTGCCCATACATGTCAAGCAGAGCACCTCATTGGCCCTCTTCAGAAGGAACCTTGATGATTGGATGGGAGACAGGAAATTCACCCCGGGGATCATGTCAGTCGCCCTGCTAGACAGGGGCCCAGAGAAGTAAATATTGTGGGAAAAAAATTCCAGGGAATTGTTATGGCTAGGCTTGCATAGGCCTTAGGGCCAATAGCCCAGTACCAACCTATGAACCTATGGTCCTGGCTGTCCTCGTGAGGAGATGTCATCCAGCAGACATCAGTCACATTCAGGCAGCAGCAGTGCATGGACATGCCAATCCAATTCCTGGCAGAACCAGGTCTGTTGGTCGGGAATGACAACAATGAACTGGCATCTCAACTCGGTCACAATAGTCATCTGTTACTTTAGCCAAATTTTCACCTGTTTCTCTTTCTTACTCACATACACTGTCTTATCTTTCCTGCCCCCCCCCAAAAAAAAAAAAACACCCTGTGTAAATGATGATATCATGCCATATACTTGTTTTTTATCATTTGAATTCGGGCATACATACATTTTTGTGTTTGATGATCAGGGTGCATATCTGCCTTAGTGCTTATTATTATTTCTGTTTGTGAAGATATTTTTCTAACTGTACACTTCACATATTTTGATGTTGGAAAGTAAGACAGTTGACTGAATCAAAACATTTTTTGCATCAGAATGTTGTGAGGGTTATGAAGTCTGAAACTGAAATTTGTCTCATTACTGAAACTGAAATTTGTCTCATTACTTTCTAACTTCTCTCTCTAATGATTTTCCAGTACAAGAGTAGGAAGGCAGATTGAGGACATTCATTGACCATCAGTACTTTTGACAAGTATGAATGTATGAATCTTTGTTGCATGAGGACTATTACCTGAATGAGGACATGTGTATTCACACAAGTCTCTGCTGTCACATTTGAAAGTCATTGCTGTAAAAAAAAACAGTCAACTCTTACTTACATGTTCATCATGTTTCACTGTTGCAGTCATTATACTTGGGTTATCCTGCTGGCAGGCTACCCGCAGTCGGCCCGAATTCCAAAGTCTTGGTCCGGCGTCAGTTGCTGTCACCTCATAGGTTCATAGGTTCATAGGTGACACCTAGGCTATCTGCCTAAAAGGCATTTGTGGGGTGTGCCACCAATTTTGTATGTAAACTACCCTTATATGAAAAATTTGCTGTTTATTCTGCATTTTGTGGTGTGTTCCAGCAGTGACACAGTGAGATGTGTTCGATCCTCCCCTCCACAGGTCCATCCCACGGGTCAGTTGTTCTCTGTGTGGTGTGCAGTTCTGGTCCCTGCCTCATTCCTTGCCAGTCCTGAGTTCTGAGTGATATAGAATCTCTGGTGATAATCTGCTGCTCCAGCCACGTCCTATTGTGGTTCGTGCTAAGGGCTAAAATGGTTTTTGTGGATTTGGTTTTGGTGGTTGGTTTTTTTGAGAGAGAGCAGTTCCATTAATGCTGGTTGGACAATAAAAGGTGTACATGTCACCTCTGAGCAGGCCCGGTATCTGACTGAATGGGTCTTCAGGTTGGGCCAGTGGGCGGCACTCATGACAGATTTTTTTTTCCTTAGTCCTTTTGGTGAGAACTTTTTTTTACTCTCCAGTGCTGCAGATGTCGGGTGAGATACATCCCGAATGGGGTGGTCTTCAATCATTGGTCTGATGAAGCTTTCTGAGTACAGAACAATGACAATACTAGATCTGGATGTGAATCAGGTCATGAGTGAATTGGAGCGATATTAGGGAGCCTATTAGCGTGTGTGAATAGCGTGTGTGTGTCAAAGAAAGGCCACAAACAACAAGCATCCCAAACAAGTGATATTACTCTTCTTTGCTTAGTGGATTGCCTTAGGGTTATGAGGTAGCTTGGGGTTACAGTGTTTTTTCGAATTAAATATATAGGCACTATAAAATTAACACCAGAAATTGGCAGCCTCTGAGCCTTTATCTGTTTCGTGAGTCCCTTCACCAGAAGGATATCCCACTCGATGCACTTTCACTAAATATTGGCTGCACGGCAATAAGCCCAAAACCAGAACTAATACACTTCACAGTAAAAGTACTTCAAGCAGTTCATGCCAAATAGAGACCAGGACCAAGCCCTGTGGGACACCACTTGTGACGGCAAAGGTCTGACATCCTAAAACAACTCTAACCCTGAAGGTTCTGTCCCATGCTAAGCAGTTTGATATGGGTCTGTTTTAGCCGGGGTTACAACCAAGCAGTAATAAATACCATTGAATACTTTAGAGGTATTGTGTAACTTTGCTTGCAAACAAACAAAGGCTGTGTATGGACTGCCTTCCCTCACATCAATGCGCCAGGGTATAAAAGATGCAGCCGACGCCATTTTCTTCAGTCTTTCTTGTCGCATGGTGCCAAGCAAAAGTAGTTTGCAAGTGCCGGTCGGCTGACTCCTGAGATTTTCAAAATCGAATTTCAGATCCGAAGTCTTCATTAAAGCTAAGTACCCCATTGGGGAAACTTTTTTCTTGCTCCAGACCGATGTCAGAAAAAGTTAACAATTGTATTTCTTGGGGGAAGCAAATACCTCATAAGGATTTTCACTCTTACTGTATTCCTTGCCTAGGCCCTGACCACAATGTTGCTAGCTGTCGGTTTTGTGCTAGATTTAACCAACGCACTATTAAGTGTCGGTACGATTTCGCCTTTCATTGCTTTGGCCGAAGATTTAATTATATAATGCCGTCGGAACGGCTGATGACTGGAGTAAATAAAAAGCCCAAAGAAAAAGAAAAGGACAGGCATCCAAGGTCCAAAACCGACGAGGCTTCCGCTAGGCCAGTTGCCGGTTCACCAGTTCTCAGTGAGGCGCTTTCGCAGTCCCTGACACCCGCTACCTCAGAGCCACAGGCCACTTCCGACTCCCACATGGAGCCGACTAGGCCTCTGGATACTCAAGGTATTATTCCCTCAGATGGGTCCAGAGCTGCTGAGCAGGCATCAGCTTCTGAGGGTGTTTTTAGATCTACACAGTTATATGTAAAGCCAACCTCAGTTTCAAAGGCAAAGACTAAAGCAGCTCTAAAGACAATAAAACGAGTACAGCATTCTCCTGCACAGACTTCCATGCCTAAAAAACAGATGCTCAAAATGGCCGAAGACCTAATTACTTTGATGAGGGGTTCCCATCCCCCTCCTGATAAGAGGCCTAGGCAAGAGACAGAATATGAATCTTCAGATCAGGTTTCCATTTCCTCTGACTCCTGTTCTGAACTGGAATACTTCCTTCCTCCCTATGAGGATTCTGATGCTGAAGAGTCTCTTCCTTCAGCCTCTCCTCCTGAGGATTATTCTTTTGGGGAAACCCTTCATACCATGAGGGAGCACTTTCAATGGGAGAGCCAAGATTACTCAGAATCTAAGAAAAGGCTCAGAGACTTTCTTTTACTACCTCAGCACAGACCTCTTGCTATTCTGCCTGTTCTAGACATAGTAGATGATGTATTTTCAGAGTCCAGCCTGTCTCCTGACTCTTTATCCCCTGCACCGGTTAAGCCAGACAGATACTACAGGGTTCCAGATTCCCACAAATTTCTATATAAAAACCCTGCTGCTGACCCAGAAACTATATCTCAGGGTCCCAAAGGGGTCAAGGCTTCCACTGCAAAAAACCCTGTCCCCTCTGATAGGGATTCTAGGGCACTGGACAGATGGGGGAAAACATTTACACTTCTGCTACCTTGGTTGTAAGGGCTTTAAATTGTCAGTTTCATATGCTTAAATATCAGCAATATTTAATGTCACTGCTAAAACAGAAAATGTTGACAAATTCTGAATGTCCAGATAACAAGGAAATGCAGGATTTATTGCATGCAGCTGAGCAAGTGGGAAAGCATACTTTGCAATATGGTTTTGATTCACTGGAGGCCTCTTGCAGGGCCGCTGTTACAGGTACTCTCATTAGAAGGCATGCTTGGTTAAAGGAACAAAATCTGCCTGATCATGTTAAAGCAAAATTATTGGATGCTCCTTTACAGCATGATACTTTGTTTGGTGTTAAGGCAGAAGAGGTGTTGAAGAAAATGGAGGATAAAGCGAAATCTATGCAGACAGTTAAGGATTTCTTACAGGTACAGCCACCCAGATTTAGCAGGAACTGGCCTTCAAAGAATTGGTCCTTTCCAGTGTCAGACAGGCCACAAAGAGGCAGATATAGACACCCTAGAGGCAGATCCCAGCCCCAAGGCTCATACAGGCCTAAACAATGGGGTGCTTCTTCCTCCAAAAGCGGAGAAGACAAATCACAGCCATATAGGAAACAGTCCCAATGACTTTCCTCTGCCAATACCAAGCACTTATCTTTTGGCAGCCCCCTTAGGGGGAAAACTAGCATTTTTTTTCACAAAATTGGCATATAATCACCCAGGACAAATGGGTCTTGAATATGGTGTCCCAGGGCTACAGGTTCCACTTTCACACCCTGCCAAAGGCAAAAGGTATGCCAGACCTGCCACAAAATCAGTGGGCAGAGGCACAAAAGCAAGTTACATCCCTCATGGACATGTGGGCCATTCAGTCAGTACCACAGCAAGAGCAGGGACAAGGATTTTACTCAAGACTATTCCTGGTACCCAGAAAGGACAATGCCTGGAGACCAATACTGGACCTGTCTATTCTAAACACTTTTCTGGACGTTCCAAAATTCAAAATGTTGACTCTGCAGCAGCTTCTGCCCATGCTGGGCAAGAAGGCTTAGCTTGAAACTTTGGACCTAAAAGAGGCATACCTGCATGTCCCAATCAGACAATCTTGCAGACGATACCTCAGATTCATAGCTGGCTCAATGCACTACCAATTCCCTGCACTGCCCTTTGGCTTATCTACTGTGCCCAGGGTCTTCACAAAATGCCTGGCACCAGTAATTGCTTTCTGCAGACAAAGGGGAATTCAAATATACCCTTACTTGGACGATTGCCTTATTCAAGCAGAGAACAAAGACATTCTATTGAACCATCTGGCGTTTGTAAAAAGATTACTAATTTGCCTAGAGTACACGGTAAACGAAAAGAAATCAAAACTAGTACCCTCTCAAGAGATAATATTCTTGGGTGCAAGCTTAAATACAACTGCCCAGATGGCTTATCTCATGCCAGACAAACAAAGACAACTGACTTCTTACTTCGAAATATTGGTGACAAAGACCCAGTTATCTGCAAGAAAAATTCTGCAGGCTTTGGGCTTCATGGTATCCTGCATTCTACTAATTCCATATGCAAGACTGCATATGAGGAAGCTACAATGGTATCTAAAAAGTGTTTGGACTCAACATTGCCACAGCCTAGAAACGTTAATTACCCTCATTCCCTGCCTGCAACAGGAGTTTCGATGGTGGGCACAGACCTGTCACCACAACAAGGGACAGCCATTCACTCTACCCACGGCCAGGCAGACACTAACAACAGATGCATCAGATTATGCCTGGGGGGCCCACATGGCAGGAAAATGTATTCAGGGCGCATGGCCCACAAGCCAAATGCATCTTCATATCAATCAAAAAGAGATGCTAGATGTTCAGAATGCCCTGACAGCCTTCAAGGATCTACTTCATCCAGGACAACTGCTGATAAAGACGGACAATACTACAGTCATGTGGTACATAAACAAGCAGGGAGGCACACGTTCCTACCCCCTTTGCAGACAAGCCATTACTTTGTGGAAAACAGCATTGACTTATCAAGTACACCTGCAAGCACAATTCCCGCCAGGAAAGACAAATACTCTGGCAGACGAACTAAGCAGAAATCTCACGGACCCTCATGAGTGGAAACTAGAGCCACAAATATTCAGCATGATAACAAGGAAATGGGGATGCCCAGACGTAGATCTATTTGCCTCCCTTCACAACTGCCAACTACAGAAATTCTGCACAAGGACTTATCACAAGCAAGCATGGAAAATGGATGTTCTATCATTCAGCTGGAAAAACCTAACAGTATATGCTTTTCCTCCACTGCCTCTCCTCCCCAAGATACTCCTAATGGTCAGACAAGAGAAGCCAAAAATGATACTAATTGCCCCAGACTGGCCACGCCAGCACTGGTACCCAATCCTAAAGTGCTTGTCTCAAGGCCCAGCCTGGACATTACTTCAAATTCCTCATTTACTGACCCAACAAAATAATCAGATCCTGCACAGCCAACTCAGAACCCTAAATCTGGCCACATGGCAGATAATGTAACCATTCAGAACACACCTCTCTCTAAAGCAGTTATAGATGTTATTTTGGAGGCCAGGAGGCCCAGCACCAGAAAATCTTATGCAGAAAAATGGAAGAGATTCTGTGCTTGGAACCAGGCACAAGGAATTGACACACTTGTACCAAATATTTCTCAGATTTTACAATACCTAACTGAGATGCTGGACAAAGGCCTATCCTTCTCATCAATTAAGATCCATGCCTCTGCCATTTCAGCTCATTACAATACGGACCCAATTATGTTTTTCTCATCCACTGCTAAGGCAGTACCTCAGAGGGGCCAAAAACATAAGACCTCCAAGGAGAGTGCCAATTCCTGCATGGGACCTCAATATTGTCTTGGAAAAGCTCACACTGCCTCCTTTTGAGCCAGCCAATACAGCTGAGATAAAATTATTTTAATGGAAAACAGCTCTGCTCCTGGCTATAACTTCAGCAAGAAGAGTCTCAGAGTTACAAGCACTAATGGTTGTGGAACCTTTTATAATTTTCCATCCAGACAGGGTTTCTCTGAGGACAAACCCAATATTTATGCCTAAGGTGTAGTGTCCAGTGTGGCTCTTAACCAAACCATTAATTTGTCTACCTTTTATCCAAACCCACAGAATAAGGGGGAGAGACTTCTGCATTCTTTGGGCATACACAGACAACTACGCTTCTACTTGGACAAAACCAAAGCTTTCAGAAAGACTGAGCAACTCTTAGTGGCATATGCTGCAGGATCGCAAGGCAAAGCTATCTCAAAGCAGACTATTTCTAAATGGATAGGCCACTGCATTCATTTCTGCTATTCACAACATGGCAAATCAGTGCCTAAGGGCATTAGGCCACATTCAACCAGAGCAGCAGCCACTTCAGCAGCGTGTCTCAAAGGAGTACCAACCAAGGACATTTTGGAGGCTGCAACTTGGACTTCAGTGCACAATTTTACAAAGCACTACCACTTGCCTCTTTACTCTAAATCCAGAGCAGGCTTCGCCACTGCAGTTCTGCAGGGCCTCATAGACACTCCTAATTCTATCTAGGCCCAGCCACCCGACCTCAGCTTTGGGATTCAACCCAAGTGTAATGACTGCAACAGTGAAACACAATGAACATAGTACAGTTGTGTACCTACCATAAATGTAGTTGTTCGAGTGTATTCACTGTTGCAGTCCAGGTTACCCACCCACCATCCCCCTTTTCTTTGCTGGAACTTATCTATGCTTCTCTATCCTATACAACCTATGTGGTGTATTTGCTTGTAGATGAAGGTAATGTTTATGTTATTGCATGCATTTTTATTTGCAAAATTTTTAGCCTACCCTTTTGGGGGCACCTGACATCTGGGGCAAGAAAAACTGAAGAAAATGGCGTTGGCTGCATCTTTTATACCCCTGGCGCACTGACGTCAGGGAAGAGGCGACAGCAACCGACGCCGGACCAAGACTTTGGAATTCGGGCCAACTGCAGGTAGCCTGCCAGCAGGATAACCCAAGTGTAATGACTGCAACAGTGAATACACTTGAACATCTACATTTATGGTAGGCACACAACTGTACTTTACATTAGCAAGTAAGATGCAGAGGTATGCCATTTGTTGGTATTATTACCCAATTCTGGTTTAACACTACAGGTTCAAGACTTACCTTGTAAATCCAGAAGTTGATTCAGGTTTAGTTCAGAGTGGAGTCTGTCTAATACCAGGAGTACACAACCATTACATGGGTAGGTAAATGTAGTGAGCATTGCCTGGCATCAAGTGTATGTATGTGCATAGAATGAATGTTTTAGCTCCTTAGGTGGTAAGTGACTGTGTGTGCTATGCATTGCCTCTTAGCCAATGTGAGGGCATACTGAGCATGTCTATGTCTGCTATGCCCACAGCAGCTGCCAGTTCCCCCTATGACTCCTCACCTACGTGTGGGTGTGGTGGCCTTGCCGTTGGTGGTGGGATAAGTGCCCCTTCCCCTTGTTGATCCTGCTCTGCTGTTTTCTCAGGATGATGTGAAGCATGGCAAACATGGTGAACATTTCTGTACGTGTACGTGGGTTGTACTGCAGGGTTCCCCAGATGTTTCTGTACATGCATGTGGGTTGTACTGCAGTTCCCCAGATGTATCTAGGAACTGGAACAGTGACATCAGTAGCCCAAACTCGCGCTCTATATTTCTAGTTTGAGAGTATGCCTCATTCTAGCATTCTTCTGCAGGTGTGTATGCATTCCTGATGGTCATCATCATCAGCCATGGTTCCAGCGCATAACCTGCATCCACCAGTAAATGGCCCCATGGGATATCACCCCTACTAAACATCTGATACAGTTGGGAGGTGTGCCATACATGTGAGTCATGGTAACTGCCTGGGTTGCCAGCACACACATTCAAAATGATTCCCTTAGCATTACACACAACTTGGCAGCTGATGGAGTGGAGGCCTTTCTTAATTATGTACACCCTGCCCTGTTCCCCTGGTGGTGCCTTGATTTCTACATGTGTACAATCTGTTGCACCGAGTACTTCAGTTTAGAGTTCTACAGGGTAGGACTCTTGCATTTTTGTGGCCCTGTCCTAAGGAGCTTGTGGAAATTGTATTTGGTCACTGGAATGTTGGAGCATAACATTCAGAAACTGAAGAAGTATCCTTTGTGCTGATGCATGTGAAACCCCCAGCATATCCCCTGTTGGCCTCTGAAAGGTTCCTGTAGCTAAGATTCTAAGGGCTACAAATACCTTTGTCTCCACTGGTATTTGTTCCCCTTGGTTTGCCCTGGGTCTCAGCTTTGGACGACAGAGGTTGCAGAGTTCCTGTAGTGTCTACCTGTAGCACTCGAATTTCCACATCATGATAAATGAGGTCTAGAAACTTTACTCCTTCTTGGCCGTGGTCTATTAGCAGCAGCAGCATCGACTTCAGCCTGTTGCACATACACATGAATTAATCACACAGCAGCCCCTAACATTGTTTCTGTGTAGACTCTTTCTGTGGCTGTATTCTAATAAGTTTTGGAATTTGCAGAGAAAACCAGCATTGAGTCTACAAGGTTGCTTTATAGCTTGTTGTATTGCTCCTCCATCTTGGATTCATTGATTTCCATACAATTCAGTTGTTTATGTTGCAATTTGCATGCCACAATGTCTGCTGTGCTGAATCTAGATACTTACCGAATCTACAAATGGTGTACTGTTGTGTGCTCATCTTGCCAAGATGTGCAGAGTAGACCATGTAGGGTTTATTAAATCTACCCTAATAGGGAAAAAATATAAGAAACGGAAATGGGGTCAAACTGTAACTTTGCAGACAAGAAGGGCATTATTGCTCATGCCTGAAATATTTGTAGGTATGTACATATGTAAATCGTATAAATAGGAATAAGCTGTTTAATAGAGTGGCTATGTTAAGTATAGAAGGATGTCTCCATTTTTAGTTATTTTTTATTTTTATGTGCAATGGTGTTCTTCAAACTAATGAGTGTATATTACAGACGCCTTGCATTGTTGCGATTCATCAGCAAATTGCTTGCAACAAAATATCACATTTGCTCTCAGATGCCGTTTACACTGTTTCACTGCAAAATTGTTTCATTATATCAAAAATAGCGGTCTATGCCTAGATATATCATTAGTTATGAAACAGTCAAATAAATAAAACTATGACTTCACATGGAACCTGTATGTCTGCTTCCTGGTTTATTTATATTGTAAAATAAATGAAACTACAATTTCACATGGAATATGTGTGTCTGCTTACTTACTTATGTATGCATGTATACAGTTATACAGGCCAGTTCTAATTAGGAAAAAATGATTGCCTAGTGCATAGGAATGTACATGCAATAAAACCCATTAATTTCTTGCGATTTTATGGCATTTCAGTTATAATTGAAGGCATGCCTCTCACCCTCATAGTATATAGAGAGAAGCCATGACAGAAACATTTCATTGGCTAAAGTATTTCCAAAGTCCAAGATAAAAGAGTAGAGGACTACCTTTACTCAAAAGTGCTACACAAGAACAATAAGGTACAAGCAGAACACAGGGTCCATATGACTTGAAGATGACCAGTTACTCCCCAGGAAAACCCTCTGCCATTTATCCCCCAACTATTACTAAAGAATGGGTCCTCACTGCACTTGACAGAGTTAAACACGCTACAGCAATGGGCCCTGATAACATCCAGGGATGACTTCTAAATGGTCTGAAACTTGACATGTCAGGGCCACTAGAATCTCTTTTCAGCCACAGCCTCCAGGCAGGCTTCGTCCCTCGGGAGTGGAGAACTGCAACAGTCATCCCTGTACATGAAGGTGGACTATCAACAGACCCAGGAAACTACAGACCCATAAGTTATGCTAGTCTTATATACAAGGCCATGGAAAGAATTATCATGGATCTAATAAATAAAGTCATGGGAAATCTTCAAATACTGGACCCATCCCAGTTTGGTTTTGTCAAGGGTAGGTCACACATACTAAACCTGGTAGACTACTTTGAGAAGGCCACTTGAGCAATGGCTGATAAATAGTGCATGTTGCCTAATTCAACCTAGCATAGACATTTGACACAGTATCCTATATAACCCAAAGGATAGTCAAATGGCTCATGGATAGGACACATGAACCTTAGGGTGGGGGAAATCACCTCCACCAATAGATCTGTTACTAGTGGTGTTCCACTGGTCTCAGTACTGGCACCTCTCCTGTTTGGACTATACTTTGAAGTCATAGCAAATATAGAGGGTTTTTTAGCTGACCAAATTTGCTGATGACTGCAATATGGGTGCAATGGTCAATTCCTGCAAAGATGTAGATATCCTTGAGAAGGGTCTGACAGCCACGTAACTGGTACCAGAACCATAGCCTAAAATTCAATGCAAAAACAAAACAAAAAAATGCATATTTATACCATATGGGAAGATGACCACCCCTGCAAATAACAACATTGATAACACTCTCCTAAGAGTAGACCCAGAAGTAAGGGACTTGAGAACTCTGGTTGACAGTAACCTCAGCTTTGATTAACATGTGTCCATGGTGGTGAGAAACCCCTTCTATGTGGTGCAAGTTATAACTTATAGCATGGCAGCCAGATCAAAGGAGATCATAGTGCCACTATGCTCAGCCCTCATTAGACCAATAATTGAGTACAATTCTGTCTTCGGCATGAACCTAGCCAGATATTTGCAGCAACTATAGCAGTCACAGAGATTCCTCATTAAAAGAATACAGGGTTTAAATAACATGTCCTATGTGAACCACCTGAAAGCACTGCCCCTGTATTCATTCTCCTGCAGACTACTGAGGGGCAGTCTATGCCTAACCTACAAGGCATTCTCCGCTCCAGCCCTGATGGATTTGCTGCATATTCACAAAACAAACAGCACTATAATTACCTGATCTAAAGATCTGGACCTTGTTTGTGACATAAAAAAAATATGTTTGAAGAATAGGTGCATGTTTCACAGATTACTCCTTCTCTGGAACAGACTCCCCATTTATGTAAAAACAGAGCTCTTCTTTATGTCTGCTCAAATGTCATATGGACCAATGCATGGGAAATCATAAATTCACCCCTGGTTGCCACCTGTGGCCTTTATGGACAGAAGCAGCTTGTAGATGCCCTAAGGCAAAGGTATATGCCAAAGTCGTTCTAGTTTTTGGGCACTCATAATTATGAGAATTGTGGCTTGAATTGCTAGGTTAAAAAAGCTCTTAGGTCATTAGCCTGGTAACCTTCTACGCAGATTACTTCTAGTGAGTTGCAAATGTATGAAAAGTACTTTCCTCAGAAATCTATAAAATAAGAACATGCTGGAATCCAGGAATAAATATAACAACCAAAATCGGGTATAGTGGAATGAAGGGAAAGGTAGGATACTGTTTAGCTATGAGCTTCTCTTTAAATAAGCTATACTTTACTGGGTACAACAGTGATGTATATACTGTATTTTATATAGCATATATCATAGACAGAAGTTGGTTAAAAGTAAAAACAAAAAAAAAGGACAACTAGGTGCACAAGTCCCAGGATAAAAAAGTACCCAATCCTCATATGCACAGTGGTTCCAGGACTTGAAAAAATACAGTGTAGAATCTTCAAGACAAACAAACATTCCGACAATTGGGTTAGGCCAGGCTGAGGGGGGGGATTCCCCCACCCCGTTGTAAAAGGAAGTAGTAGTCCACAAAAAAGGATAGGCCGGAAAAGAGTCATAAAGATGATAGAGTGGACTACAAAGGACAAGAAAGAAATTATATATTGTTACTATTATGCAACAAGCCCAGAATGTCAAAAGAGAAGATAGTCAAAAAAGATAAAGAGAACTTGGCTGAAAGAAAAGCACTTACACAACAAAAACTGCCAAAAGCTTCAAATGCACATTTGTGTTCATTAATACAACAGATACAAGAAAAATATTATATCGACAAAGAAACTTCAATGTTTGGAAAGCAACCGAGGAAGTACAAAAATATAGGTTATGTACAAACAGAAAAGCAGGACAATGGTTAAATACAAAGGTATAGTTAGTCCAACTGTGAAATGCATCTCTATCAATGTCAGTGGCTTAAATAACAAGTGTAAAAGAGGAAGCTTACAAAGATATCCTAAGCTATGTAAAGCACAAGTAGTATTTTTGTAAGAAAAGCATCTTATACAGCAAGACATTAATAAAATTAATATTTATTTATTTATTGGGAAACTCCACTGGGTCAGTTGTACCCATTTTCAGTGGAGGCCCAGGGAGAAAAGCTCCATAGTCTACTTAGTACAGAGTATAGTGTAAATGAACATGCAGAGAACAATATAGTAAACAGAGTACAATATGTACAAATGTAAAATATATAATAACACATATCCAAGTTAAAACAATGACAAAGTCAAAGCATATAATATATACAAGTTGAATATGCATGATTACACATTACCAGCAAGTTCAGAATATAATAAAAAGCAGAGAGGTGTGGCAGTATTATGGAGAAAGACTACCTTAATGCCCAAGATTATAAATACAGTCAATGATAACTCAGAAATGTTTTGTTTAGTGTCAATATTAATAAATGGATTGGCTTATACCCTGGCAAACAACTACTGGATACCAGAGCTGGGTGTCAGGGTAGCCAAACAACATTTAGAGAACATAATACAACATTCCAAAGGTAATACAATAATTGCTGGAGACTTTAATTGTATAATGAAAGAAGAGGGCACAGATGCTAAAAACACATGCAAGAAATCTCCACTATCAAAGTTACTTACAGAGTTTACTGACTCATAATTTAATGGACATTAACACATATGCTGAACAAGATTCATTGATATTCACACATTACTCACATAGACATAACACCTTTTCTAGATTAGATAGAGTGTTTATAACAAAAGATCTTACCACAAAAATAAGCAAAGTTAAAACAATCACCTGCCCCTTCTCAGACCATTATGCAATAACTTTTGAAATGGATTTTAACTTTAAGAGAAAACTTACAATCAAAAGAATTCCAGCCTATATAGCAAACCTTAAAGAGTTTAAACAATACTATACTGCAGAGATGTAAACATTTCTAGATTTAAACCTCATAGATGAGGTAGCAGACACACACACACACATATATATATAGAAGGAAGTAGTAGTCCACCCTACGAGGTGGTGCAGCGATGGCATAGTCCCCCTGCTAGCATTTAAAAAGTTTTTGTTGGTTTTTATTTTCACATGTTTGACATTTTGAAAGTCGAACATATGGTCTCGGCCATATGGGTTTCGGCTTTCTAAAATTTCAAACATGTGAAGTAGACCCATATATATGTGTGTGTGTATATATATATATATATATATATATATATATATATATATATATATATATATATATATATATATATATATATATATATAAAATGCAATGAAACCATATTTATATGGGAAGACAGTAGCCTGGTATAAAAACAAACAAGCTTTGGAATAAAGAACTGGCAGAACTACAAACTAAAATAGACAAAATTAAATTAGATATTTATAAAGGCAACTTAGCTTCAGAAAAAGAATTAGAAGACCTAAACAAAAAATACTTAGAGATATTGAACCATGAAACAATGATTAATCTAGAGAAGGTCAAACTATGCGCTTACTCTATGAATCCAAAAAATCAAAGAAGAATAGCCAACAGGACAAAAAGAATGATAAAGGCAAATCAGATAAAATAAATGTACAACATCGACAAAAAAAGAAATGTATCAGACTTAGAAGGAATTCTACAACCTTTAGAGTGTATTTTAATAAAGTCAATAGTCAAGAAAATAAAGTAGAATAAAGTGAAGCAGTTAGAAAAGTCCTTAAGGAAAATATAAGACTAGGACTATCACACGAATACAGAAAAATAATAAAGATATAACTATGACAGAAATTAAAGTGCAAATCAAGAAACTAAAATGAAACAAAGTCCCTGGTAATGATAATATGTCACCAGAGATGTCTAAACTGCTATCTAATAATGCTTTAAATCTATTACTAAGTGTGTTCACATCAGTTAAAGAAGGCAATAGATGTCCTCCTTCTTGGAAATACACTCAAGTAGCACCAGTTCTGAAAGAAGATAAAAAACCTGATGAGTGTAGTTCATATAGAGCCATAGGTTTATTAAATATAGATTATAGAATATTTATGACAGCTTATGCAAACAGAATAAAACAAATATTGCCGTTATTGATGCAGAACGATCAAACAGGATTCATTAAAAACAGAAATACTCATGACAATATAAAGAGAATTTTGTCCCTTATTGCTTTCATAAGCAAAAGAAAAAATAAAATGAATGTCATTTGCCTAGATATTAACAGTGCATTTGATTCCATGAATTGGGAGTATCTTTAGCTTGCACTAGTGGAGTATGGCTTGTTGTAACATTTTACCTCACTAATAAGGTCTCTTTACAATAGATCTTCGACGTACAAAATATCGGATCCTGTTTGCCAGAGTCTATTACCATTACAAAAGGTACAGAACAGGGTTGTCCACTTCCCCCTTGTTATTTGCATTAGTAATACAACCATTATCAAATTTCCTATGGGCAAACCCAAACACTCAAGGAATTCAACTAGATACTGACCTTGAGTTAGAGATTCAACTATTTGCAGACAGCATTTTAACAACTTTAAAAGAAGATAATAACACAATAAAAGAACTATGAAAAGCAACAAAACAGTTTAAGTAGCTTTCTGGACTATCATTTAATGAAAATAAAACCAATATGTTGCTAATAAATATGGACAAAGAAGTATTAAATAAAAATATCATAAATATCTATCTAAAAATGATACATTCAAATTCTTGGGAGTTAAAATTACAAATGACATGAATACAACAGTACAGCTAAACCATAAAAAGATTTTAGATGGTATCAAAGAACTCATACAAAAATGGAATAAGCTATTTTTTACCATTTAGGACGTACGACATAGAATTAAAATGATTATATTCCCAAAATTTCTGTATTTTATACAAGCTTGCTCACTACCTCCACCTAAATCATATTTAAAACAATTTCGAAGGGTTAAAAACAAAATTCTTATGGTACTCTAAAAAACCTAGAGTTGCCCTAAGACATCATTTTGACAAATGGGAAGAAGGTGGAATAGGCCTATCAGATTTGGAAGGACACATACAATCAGCTTTAAAAACAGTTTCTCTATGGTTAAACAAAGAATATACTTCCAAATGGAAACTAGTACATAAAAAAATCTGGTTAAAAAACACTCATGATGCAATAAATAAACTTATGGAAATAGTACCAAATAATCCAGCCGCTGGGGATGCACAAGCCAGTGCATTTCTTTGTGCCGGTCCCAAGCCCGGATAAATGGGGAGGGTTGCGTCAGGAAGGGCATCCGGCGTAAAATTTTGCCAAATCATACATGCAGACAACAGTACAGAAATACATACCGAATCGGTCGAGGCCCGTGTTAACAATGACTGCCACCAGTACTGTTGGCCAACAGGGTGCTGGCAGAAATTGGGCTACTGTTGGACGAAGGAGGAGAAGAGGGGGAAGGCATGCCCGAAGGCAGGTAAAGGCTAGGACTGTGATAGTGAGGGTCGGAACTTTGAATGTAGGTAGTATGACTGGTATAGGGAGGGAGCTAGCTGATATGATGGACTGAAGGAAGGTTGGTATATTGTGTGCACAAGAGACCAGATAGAAGGGGAGCAAGGCTAGGTGTATCGGAGGCGGTTTCAAATTGTTTTATCATGGTGTGGATGGGAGGAGAAATGGCGTAGGCATTATCCTGAAGGAACAGCATGCTAAGAGTGTTTTGGAGGCGAAAAGAGTTTCAGATAGAGTGATGTTTATGAAGCTGGAAATTGATGGTGTAATGATGAATGTTGTTAGTGCATATGCTCCACAAGTTGAGTGTGCGATGGATGAGAAAGAAAAATTTTGGAGGGAGTTGGATGAAGTGGTGATGACTGTACCCAAGGGTGAGAGAGTAGTGATTGGTGCCGATTTCAATGGGCATGTTGGTGAACGGAACAGAGGGTATGAGGAAGAGATGGGGTAGGTATGGTATTAAGCAAAGGAATGCAAAAGGTCAGATGGTAGTGGATTTTGTGAAAAGGATGGACATGGCTGTGATGAATACATATTTTAGCAGACGGAGGAGCATAGGGTGACATACAAGAGTGGAGGAAGATGCACACAGGTGGATTATATCTTATGTAGAAGGGCCAGTCTATAGGAGATTGGAGACTGTAAAGTGGTGGCAGGGGAAAGTGTAGTTAGGCAGCATGGGATGGTGGTTTGTAGGATGACATTGGTGATCAAGAAAATGAGGATGAGTGTGAGGGCAGCATCATGGATCAAATGGTGGAAATTGAAAAAGGGTAATTGTGAAGTGATGTTCAGGGAAGAGTTAAGACAGGCACTGGATGGCAGGGAAGAGTTACCAAATAGCTGGGTAACTACAGAAGAGCTAGTAAGAGAGATGGCTAGAAAGGTGCTTGGTGTAACATCTGGAAAGAGGAAGGAGGACAAGGAGACCTGGTATTGGAATGAAGAAGTACAGGAGAGTATACAGAGAAAGAGGTTGGCGAAGAAGAAGAAGTGGGATTATCAAAGAGATGAAGAAAGTAGACAAGAGTATAAGGAGATGAGGTGCATGGCAAAGAGAGAGAGGTGGCGAAGGCTAAGGATAAGGCGTATGAAGAGTTGTATAAAAGGTTGGACACTAAGGAGGGAGAAAAGGACCTGTACCGATTGACTAAACAGAGGGACCGAGCTAGTAAAGATGTGCAGCAGGTAAGGGTGATAAAGGATAATGAGGGAAACGTACTCACAAGTGAGGAGAGTGTGTTGAGCAGATGGAAAGAGTACTTTGAGGGGCTGATGAATGAAGAGAATGAGAGAGAGAGAAGGTTGGATGATGTGCGGATAGTGAATCATGAAGTGCAGTGGATTAGCAAGGAGGAAGTAAGGATAGCTATGAAGAGGATGAAGAACAGAAAGGCTGTTGATCCAGATGACATACCTGTAGAAGCATGGAGGTGTTTAGGAGAAATGGCAGTGGAGTTTTTAACTAGATTGTTTAATGAAATCTTGGAAAGTGAGAGGATGCCTGAGGAATGGAGAAAAAGTGTTTTGGTACCGATTTTTAAGAATAAGGGTGATGTGCAGAGCTATAGTAACTACAGAGGGATTAAACTGATCAGTCACCACATGAAGTTATGGGAAAGAGTAGTGGAAGCTAGGTTAAGAAGGGAGGTGATGATTAGTGATCAGCAGTATGGTTTCATGCCAGGAAAGAGCACTACAGATGCGATGTTTGCTCTGAGAGTGTTAATGGAGAAGTACAGAGAAGGTCAGAAGGAGTTGCATTGTGTCTTTGTGGATTTAGAGAAACCATATGACAGGGTGCCTAGAGAGGAGTTGTGGTATTGTATGAGGAAGTTGGGAGTCAGAGAATTATGTAAGAGTGGTACAGGATATGTACGAGGGTAGTGTGAAGTCTGTGATGGGAGTGATGGATGCATTTAAGGTGGAGGTGGGATTACATCAAGGATCAGCTCTGAGCCCTTTCTTATTTGCAATGGTGATGGACAGGTTGACAGACGAGATCAGACAGGAGTCCCCGTGGACTATGATGTTTGCAGATGACATTTGTGATCTGTAGTGAAGGTAGAGAACAGGTGGAGGAGACCCTGGATAGGTGGAGATATGCTCTAGAGAGAAGAGGAATGAAGGTCAGCAGGACTAAGGCAGAATATATGTGTGTGAATGAGAGGGAGGATAGAGGAATGGTGAGGATGCAGGGAGTAGAGGTGGCGAAGGTGGATGAGTTTAAGTACTTGGGATCAACAGTTCAGAGTAATGGTGAGTGTGGAAGAGAGGTGAAGAAGAGAGTACAGGCAGGATGGAATGGGTGGAGAAGAGTGTAAGGAGTGATTTGTGACAGACGAGTACCAGTAAGAGTAAAAGGGAAGGTCTACAAAAGGGTAGTGAGACCAGCTATGTTATATGGGTTGGAGACAGTGGCATTGACAAAAAGGCAGGAGTCAGAGCTTGACATGGCAGAGTTGAAAATGTTAAGATTTGCACTGGGTGTGACGAGGATAGACCGGTATTAGGAATAAGTATATCAGAGGGTCAGCCCAGGTTGGTAGGTTTGGAGACAAAGCCAGAGAGGCAAGATTACGTTGGTTTGTACATGTGTTGAGGAGGGATGCAGAGTATATTGGGAAAAAGATGCTAAGGATGAAGCTGCCAGGTAACAGGAAAAGTGGAAGTCCTAAGATAAGGTTTATGGATGTGGTGAGAGAGGACATGCAGGTGGTTGGTGTGACAGAGCAAGATGCAGAGGACAGGACGAAATGGAGACCGTTGATCTGCTGTGGCGACCCCTAATGGGAGCAGCCGAAAGAAGAAGATGGAAATAGTACCAAATAGCTGACTTTGGTTATTGAAGGAATATATGGCAACAGGGAAACACAAAAATATAAATCCAAAATACATTCTCAATACCCTAAAGTGTTTTATGCACTTTGTAAACAAAACTCCGGATATAAAAGCATGGTCTTTTTTCTTATTCCCAATAGCATATACACTAAATAATATTATAATTCAGGACTCAGTAGCAGTTAAAACACTTAGTAAGAATGGTCTAATTTACTGGCATCAGTTGATAAACCCTAATAAAGTACTAATGACAGAGCAATTTATAAGTGAGTTAAACTTTGAAAATAATATGTGGTTAACACTGCAGGGATAAAGACAAACAGTTGTAAACCAACAGGCAATAATGCAGAAGTCTGTTAGAGAAAGGTTCCTAAGTCCATAGGGCATTTAATAACACTGATGGAATTTCCCACAAATGGGAAAGGAATTTTATCAATATTGTACAAATTAGATAAAGAAACAAGAGTTCATAATAAACTAAATATACAGAAATACTATGAAACAGTCAATGGTAAAATCCTAGATGATAAAGATAAAAAACTAATACTTACATCTCCAAAACTAACATCTTTATCACTATACTGGCAACTTTTCACATAGCAATTTATACATAGAGCATACGTAACACCACACAAATTAGAACTAATATATAATAAAGAAAATGCATGTTGGAGGTGTAAATCACAATCAATAGCCAATTGGCAACACATGTTCTATGAATGCCATTTACTTAAACAATATTGGGAAATTATTGATTATTTGTGACAGGCACTTTTCACTGATAATTTTCAGCTTACAAAATCTCTAGTTTTGTTGAATACATCTGTGCCTTCTTGTGTTCCAAGGCAAAAATATGCAATTTTGTGGAATCTCCTTACTATTGCAAGGAAAAATATTTCACAGAACTGGAAAGCTGTAACTCCTCCCAGTTTTAAGCATTTCAGGAACATGGTTTTATCAGTCTGGCGGTTGGAATTGAAAACATTAAGGGAAGAGCAAAACAACCTACTGCCTTAAGCAGACTTGGTCACAACTGCATTAGGAAACAGCAACCAGGAGGACAATCAGACTGGCAATGGAGATGTACCACCCTCAGAGAATGGACAGCTCCACCTTTCTGCAGAGGACTTAAAAATCCATCTGGAGCTAAAGAGACTTGAGCTGGAGGCCAGGCATTTGGAAATAGAAGCAGCTGAGAGACTGGAATGTCTGCAGGCTGAGAAGAATGAGAAACTGCCATGCCTGGAAGCTGAGGACAAGGAGAGGCAGATGCAGTATGAGAAGGAGATGCTGACTCTTCGCCAGAGTCATGGAGGTAATGAGGAAGGGAATAACTGATCCCCAGAAGCACAACAGGTCAGTAAATTTCTTCCACAGTTTACAGAGGGGGATAATTTTGATAGTTTCATTCATATGTTTGTGAGGGTATGTAAACAGTATGATGCTGACCAAAGGCTCTGGGTACTGCTCCTGACCCCCTTACTCCATGGTAAAGCTGCAACTGTTTTGTCAAAAATGTCTGACATTGAATATGTTGATTATACTGCAGTTAAAAGTCACATGTTAGAATGTTTTAAGCTAACACATGAAATATATAGGAAAAAGTTTTGTGAGCATAGACGCAAGGCAGATGAAAGTGTGTGTGAATATGTTGCTGAACTGAGCACTTATTTTCATAGCTGGGTTTTGAAGGGATGGCATACCTTTTGGTGAGGGAACAAGCCCTTAACACTTTGCCTGAGGACATGAGGATCTGGTTAGTTGATAGACAATATGCTACTTCAGATGAGTTGAGGAAGAAGGGAGACCTGTACCTAGCAAGCAGGTCAGCCCTGCACAGGAAAGGGACCCCCAGTACTGCTCATGGGTCTAAAGGAACCCATGGTGGCCAGCACAGACTGCCCCAACAGAATCTGCCAGTAGCAGGGGAAGCCACTAGGCCAGGTACATGTTCAGGACCTAGGGTTAAATGTTTTGAATGCAACCAGTGGGGCCATGTGGCATACAGATGTCCATGGAGGCAAGGTGGGGAACAAAAGGTGAGGTAGCCAGTAAGTGGGAAAGACAAAATGCCAACAGTAGGTTGTCTTGGGACAACCAGGGTACCAAACTACCACCACAGGTTATATCCTATTGTAGTGAATGGCAAAGAGGCCATTGCTAAGAGAGACACAGCCTCTGATAATACCATTGTGAAGCCTGCAATGATTACAGAGGAGCACTACCTGCCTGGGCAGTCTACTCCAGTCAGAGCTTTAGGAGGGATCCCATTCCAAATACCTTTGGCTAGGGTTCACCTTGACTGGGAGGGTGGAAAAGGAAGCCAGCAAGTAGGTGTGTTTGAGGATATCCCTGCAGATGTCCTGATCGGGAATGATTGTGATAGTGCAGTACCATGTGCTTGCGCAGTTACACGCAGTCAGGCTTGGAGACAAGCATGCAAGTCTGGTAGACTGGGGGAGATCCAGACAGACTGCATACTTGCAGCCAGGACTGGTAAGGTGAGGGAGCTTCTCTGTAGCAGTGAGACTGAAGGTGAGCCACAGCTTCTTGTGGGTACTGATGTTCCCTTGGACAGAGTGACTGCAAAGGTAGAGGTGAGTAGTAGTATCCAGGCTGACATTGATGCACCACTGTCAGAGGATGCCAGACTTCCTTTGGAAATGGAGCTGGGAAGGGTTACAAAGAGAGAGTTGAGACAGTCTCAGCTCTCAGACCCTACATTGTAAGGCCTGAGGCAGGTAGTTAGGGAGGCACCTGATTCTCAAGGGAAGTGGGAGTCTGTATACTGGGACAAAGGGTTACTGTATAGAGAGTGGACCCCTAAGGGAGGGCTATATGGTGAGAGAGTACAGCAGTTGGTAGTGCCTAGAGCCTACCATCTGGCGCTTCTAGCTGTAGCCCATGATATTCCCTTTGCAGGTCATATGGGCATAAAACGGATTATGCAGAACTTCTATTGGCCTGGAATTTCCAGAGATGTAAAAGGGTACTGCAGGACCTGTGAGCGGTGCCAAAAGTTAGGTAAGACATGAGATGAGGTGACAGCTCCTTTGATGCCTTTGTCTGTGATTGAGGAGCCATTTCAGAGGGTAGCTATGGATATTGTGGGGCCTCTGAGTACCCCAAGTTCCACAGGGAAAAAGTATATCCTAGTGGTAGTGGATTATGCTAAACAATACCCTGAGGCAGTGGTTCTGTCCTCCATTGAGGCAGATAAGGTGGCAAATGCTTTGTTAGAGATTTTCAGCAGGAAAGGTTTCCCAGAAGAAATACTGACTGACAAAGGTGTTAATTTCATGTCAGACATGCTGACTTGTCTGTGGAAGTACTTGTCTGTGGAAGTACTGTGGGTGAAGTACCTGAAGACCTCCCCCTACCATCCCCAGAAAAATGATCTTGTTGAGATATTAAACTCTACAATCAAGTCCATGCTATGGGCATTTGCAGACCAGTTTAAGAGGGATTGGGACACATTTGCCCCATCTGTTGTTTGCTTACAGAGATGTTCCCCAGGAATACACAGGTTTTCCCCCTTGGTGAGTTGCTGTATGGGCATAGGGTGAGGGGACCTCTTGATTTAATTTGAGATGAGTGGGAATGTGAGTGCAAATCTCAGAAGGGGTCTGTTGTGGCATAAGTCCTAAACCTCTGGACAAGGCTCGGGGAATGCATGGGCTTGGCCCAGGAGAACCTGGCAGAGGCCCAACAACTGAAAAAGGTGTGGTATGACAGGAGTGCTCGAGCTAGAGAGTATGCTGTAGGGCAGCAGGTAATGGTTCTCATTCCTGTCAGACACAACAAGCTACAAGCAGCTTGGGAGGGACCCTACAAGGTGGTAAGAAAGGTTAGTGATGTTAACTACATGGTGGAACTGCTAGGCAGAAGGCAGGGGCACAAATTGTACCATGTTAGCATGATGAAACCTTACCATGACAGGGAGGCTGTTGTACTGAGAATTTGCAGTGGGTTGCAGGAGGAGTCTTGAGGGAGATCTGGTGTGAAACCTTACCATGACAGGGAGGCTGTTGTACTGAGAATTTGCAGTGGGTTGCAGGAGGAGTCTTGAGGGAGATCTGGTGACTGATCTCCTCAGTGAGGCTCGGGCTGACACCTCGGTGGAAGGGGTAGCAATGTCCCAGCAGCTATCTCCCTCCTACCCAGGTTCGAGAAATCTGAGCAGTGTTGCAGGAGTTTGGGGAAATGTTCACTGGGAAACCAGGGTGCGCCCACCTGGTGTAGCACCAGGTGGATACAGGACCCCAAAGGCCTATTAGGCTGGCCCTTTATAGGGTGCCCTGAGAGAGTCAAACAGACACTTGGGGAGGAGATACAGGAGATGTTGGAACTGGAGGTGATTCAAGAGTCTGACAGACCCTGGGCCTCCCCAGTGGTGCTGGTGCCAAAGAAGGATGGCAGCACCAGGCTCTGTGTGGACTACAGGAAATTAAATAGTCACACAGAGTCGGATGCTTACCCCATGCGTAGAACAGATGAGGCCCTAGAGCAGCTGGGTGGGGCTAAGTATATTACAACCATTGATCTTGCCAAGGGTTACTGGCAGGTGCCCTTAACTCCCAGCGCTAAAGAGAAGTCAGCCTTTGTGACTCCTTTTGGCTTGTATCACTTCACAAAGATGCCCTTTGGGATGAAAAATGCCCCAGCGACTTTCCAGAGGCTGGTAGATCATATCCTAGCAGGAGCAGTAGGGTTTGCCCTTGCTTACCTAGATGATATTGCCATCTACAGCCATTCTTGGCAAGAGCACCTTCAGTATGTCAGGGAGGCCCTGGGCAGACTACAGAGGGCAGGGTTAACCATTAAGCTGAGCAAATTTCCGGTGGGTATCTCAGAGGTCTCCTACCTGGGACATAGAGTGGGAGTGGTAAGATCAGGCCAGAACCTGCCAAAGTAGAAGCCATTCAGGCATGGCCTGCACCTGTTACCACAAAGCAGGTGAGGGCATTCTTAGAGACAGCAGGGTACCACAGAAAGTTTGTACCCAGTTATAGTACCATAGCTGCTCCCCTCACAGACCTGAAGAACAGGCCAGATAAAGTAGTGTGTACCACAGCATGTGATCAGGCATTCCAGAAGCTAAAGAAGCTTTGGGAGGACCCCATGTATTAGCAAGTCCAGATTACAGCAAATAATTTGTTGTGCAGGTGGAGGCTTCAAACCATGGGGTGGGGGCTGTACTTAGCCAGATTTCTTCAGAGGGAGAAGAGGACTTAGTGGTTTATCTCAGTCATAGGCTCCAACCCAGGGAGGAATACTATGCAGCAGTAGAAACGGAATGCCTAGCCATAGTGTGGGCACTGCAGAAACTTCAACCTTATCTGTATGGAAGAAAATTCACTGTAGTGACAGAACACAACCCCCTAACATGGTTAAACAGAGCCAGCCAGCACAATGCCAAGTTGCTAAGATGTAGCCTGGGGTTGCAAGTATAGGATATGTCAGTGCAGTACCGCAGTGGAATTAGCAATGCCAATGCAGATGGGCTCTCAAGATAGGAAATGGGGTAAGGTATACTCAGATAGACCTAACCCTCTCAAGCAGCATTTCTCAAAGGTCACTTGAAAAACTAGCTTGAGGTCTCCAAGGCGGAAGATGTGTGATGATAGGTAAAGGCTAGTGAAGACAGGTGAAGGCTGCCAGCCTAGCCAGATAGAATTGTTATAGATAATTCTGTCATTTGTAAATATTAATGTAAGCCACAGGCTTGTTGTCTTAAATGGAAAAAAAATGTTATATGTGAAACTGCAATAATGCACTCTGCTGACCAAGTAAAGCATGTTGTGACCCTTTGATCAAAACATGATGCCAAAAAATGTAGATGAAGGAATTCTTGCTATTGTTTTAAGGCCAGAGTTAATGGCCAGAATTTGCATGCATACATGTCCTTTATGGCGTTGCTTCCTGAGCAGGTATGAGCTTACAAAAGAATGTAGTCTGTTAGCCTGGGAACCCCAGGAAAGTCTGAAAAATGATGTAATGTGAATCAGGACTGGAATATCAATTTAAACAGATGGAATCAGAGAGCATTAAGCATTTTGTCTTGAGACCATCCAACTCACCACTCTGCCTGTTTCTATAAGTAATTTTATTTTAGAACTGTATTTTCTCTTAGAACTAGCTAGGTTCATAGGTAGGTACTAGGCTATTGGCCCTAGGGCCTATATAAGCCTAGCCAAAAAGGTACCCTGGCTTTCGCCACCCAAGAAAATTATTGTCTTGTGTCCTTATCGAGCAGAGCCACATAAATGATCCTGGGGGGAGTGGGATTTCCTATTTCCCATCCAATCATCAAGATTCCTCTTGAAGAGTGCTAATGAGGAGCACTGCTTGACATAGGTAGTCTGTTCAAGAGTATGGGAAGTCTTTGGGACAGGAATCTATCCCTCCAGCATGTCCTGTTTATTGTGGAGACAAGGTTTAGGTCCCTAGAGCATGTCGCTCAGAGGGATTGGGATTTCTTTAAGTGGAGCATGTCCAACAGCTCTGGGTTTGACATAGCTTTGTATGTTAGGCAGAGATCACCTCTGAGTAGGCGATATGCAGCTGACTAAAGCTGGAGAATTTTGAGACGGTCTGCGTATGGTATCTGCTTGAGGCCAATGATTCTCTTTGTGACGTATTTCTGCAGCCTTTCCAGTTGATGTAGATGTCTGGTGAGGTAAATACCAAAAGGGGCATTGTACTCTATAATGGGTCTAATGAGTGATGAGTAGAGGGGAACAATGACCTCTTTTTTCTTGGATGAGAAACCTTTTTGTAATGAGGTGTTCTATGTAGAAGAATTTCCTGACTACTGTGGCGATGTGAGTATCAAAGGAAAGACTACTGTCCACCTGTGTCCCAAGGTCTCTTATCACACTTTTGGTGTTAAGTACACTACCGTCTATGTGGTATATCATGGGTAAAGAGTTTTTACCAAAAGGGATGACAATGCACTTTTTGGCACTGAGCTTGAGGCCATGGCTTTGACACCAGGCAACTGTCTCAGTGAAGCCCTTTTGTAGGATGTCCACATCGTAAGGAGTTTCGATTATGGCTCCTACTTTGCAGTCTTCTGTGAACTGCTTTGGCCAAAGACCTTCTTTGTTAGCCTGTACTTCAGAGAAGTAGATACCAAACAGGAGAGGACCCAGGACTGAACCCTGTGGTACTCCACTTGTCACGGGTCTGAAGTCGGATTTGAAGACAGTGTGGGTTCTGTCAGTGAGCCAGTTGGCAACCCGTCTTGTGATATATATTCATAGATTCATAGATTAGTACTAGGCTAACTGCCCTTGTGAGCCATTTTAAGCCTAGCCAATTATCCTCTGTGAGATTTAAACCTTGTGTTTGTAAGGCAAACACCTTAACCATTATGCCACCCTCCCAACCCCTACATAGGGATTTATACCTAGTTTAGTGAGTTTATCTATAATTCCAGAGTGGGGGATAGTGTCAAAAGCCTTGGTGTGATCTAGATAGGCTGTGTGAACCACCTTACCCTTGTCTATGGCTTTGGTGACTGCTACAAAGAAGTCTATCAGGTTTAGGAGACATGATTTGCCTTTTACAAACCTGAACTGGGTGGGGTCTAGAGTTTGGAGATTATCAGTGTCTTTGTTTATAAGTTCCATGATGATACAGATACATTCCATGGCCTTGCAGACCAAGCTTGTCAAGCTAATGGGGTGGTAGTTCCCAGGGTCCGTAGTTGCTCCCCCTTTGTGGAGTGGGATAACCGTCGCTGTGCACCAGTCAGTGGACACAAAGCCTGAGGTGAGGCTATGATTGAACATGGTATTTAGGTGCCAGTTTGTTCTGTAGTTTGTGTAGGACGCAGCCTGGGATGTTGTCAGGTCCCATGGATGCTGTGTTCTTGGCTTTGGAGAGTATGTTTTTTACCTGTGCAGCCGTGATTACAGGAACTTTCCATTCTTTTGGTATAGAGATGGGCCCTTTAGGGGGTGAGAGGGGGGTAAAGTTAGCATTGAACCTATCTGCCAGGATGTTGGCAATATCAGTTGGTTCTGTATATTTAGTGCCATTGTGCTGCAACTCCGAGCAGATTTAAGTGTTACCATTGAGATTTTTGACATAGTTATAGAATGCTTTGTGGTTGTCTTTAGAATTGGTGGTGATATTGTTTTTGCAATTAGCATTGGAGGATTTTATGAGGGATCTTAGCTTCTTACCGAGACTGACCAGGGAGTTCCTCCAATCATGGGATTTTACTCTTTTTTTGCAGCAGTTGCTTTCTTCTGTTTTAGAGTTTGTTTGTAGCAGATGACCACCGGATTGTCTTCCTTTTTTTAGAGGGTAGCATCTTGGTTCTGTTAGGGATAGCACGATCCATGCACTCGTGTAAGTGCTTATAAAGTGCATTTGTTTAGGATTCAGCAGTCGTACCTCTATTGTCCGTCTGCATGGGTGTAGTGACATTTGCCTGTTCTGTCTTAAGAAGCGTGAAGTTGGTTTTGGAGAAATGTTTTACAGTGGTTTCCCTAATGGGGGGGTGGGGGCGGGATGTGAATGTCCTAGGGTGACTAGCTTGTGATCGGATCTGACCAATGAGGAATTAACCTAAGGTGTGGAACACCGGTTGCCCATGTTGGTAATAATCAGGTCTAGGACATTGCTGCCCCTGGTGGGGGCGTGGATAAGTTGATCCAAGGCATTGGAATTTATGAATTCCAGAAAACATTGAGCAAAAGAGTTGGTACATGAGTAGTTTTTCCAGTTAATGGTGGGGTAGTTGAAATCGCCCACTATTAGGGTGTTGGGTTGTACCATAATATTTTCCAGTGTATCAAGAAATGAGGAGTGGGAATCCTGTGGCATGGTGGGGGATCTGTAGCAAGCTACAATTTGGATTGCGGTCTTGCACAGAGTTAGTTCCACTTGGATAATCCTGGATGCATTATGCTGAGCAACTAGCCTGGAGGTGTGGATATACTTGATGAATATGGACATGCCTCCACCTTTAGTGTTTCGGTCCAGGTTAAGTGGCCGATAGGTGTGGTATGAGTTATAGCCTGGTAATGCAGGGGTGCTCTCTGGAGCCTTGAACCAGGTCTCTGTCACTGCACAGATGTCGATGTTCTCCATTTTAAGGAGTGCCTCGAGTGAGTGCATTATGAGGTTTAGACTTCTAGCATTACCCTCAGAATTTGCTTGCTTGTACCTATTACTGTGGTGAATTTGTCATTTGAACCTTGCCTAAAAAAAGGCACTATAGGGGTGGCAACAGCTTAGCCAGTATCCAGAATCCCAAGGGCGACAGGTGCAGGCCATCTCTGGCAAAGCTTCGTGGTCTGTCGATCATGTCATCCCAGGCAGACCGATACTGGATCATCTTTGAATGACACCAGAAGCTTAGCCAATTGTTGAAGTCAATCATTTTGTCTTTGTACTGTGGTATCATTCTGGATGATGGCAGGATGCTACTCAGGGCTAAGGTCATACCTGCCTGGGCTACAAGATCAGAGAGCTCCACCATGTCTTTTTTCATGTAATCCAGGGAGGTACATCTCGGGTCATTCACATCAACATGAACAATGACAGAGTCATATTTGTATTTGTTGTGGAGTGACCTGAGTCCGTGAGTTATGTGCCGGATCCTGGCACCTGACAGTAACTTTCTCCTTGTTTAGCCTGGTGAGTGGAACATCAGTGTGCCTGACTATAGAGTCACCTATGACTAGAGTTTTGGGTACGTTGTTATGCCTTATGGGCTGTGTTTGAGTGGCACACTGAGTTTGTGGGCTGTGTGTCATTTGGGTTGTGCTGGGGGGTGGAGGTTGCTCGCATTTTTGCTTTGGAGGTCTCTGTTGCTTGGGCAGATTTTTTATTGAGAGCCTCTGTGAATGTAGGTGTGCGTTTTGTGTTTCTATGTATGTATTTTGATGGTGTAGGTTTTGAGGGACTATGTGATGAGTGTGGTGTGGTGCAAGTGTTTATCTTCTCCTCTTGACGGTCTAGTCCAGACTTGGGTGAAGAGAGTGTTGCTTCCAGTTTGGCTGTATAAGTGCATCTCTCACAGGCTGTAGTGTTGAGTGGTAGGAGGAGAGGGTTGTCTGTATACATGAGGCAATTGCTGCAATGCCCCAAGATGCCCAGATTCATCAGGTAGACAGGAAAAAACACCGGGAGCTGACCCTTAGACATGCCTGGATAGGTGCTTATATATTAAGTACTAAAAACTGTCTTCTTTTAGACAAGTGAGGAAAGTTGAGTGCTGTAGTAATTTATAGTTTATTTAGTGCTTACAATGAGTTTTGAACAAGTGCTGAGCTCAAAGAAACAGATTTGAGTGCTAAAACTAAAAAAAAAAACTGGCTAGTTGTAAGGGAAAATTTGAAGAGCAGACTTTATGGTGCCAGGAGTACTTTAACCCAAGATAATCAGCGATGCATAAAGTATTATTTTTTTTTTTTAGTATAACAGTAGCAAATGAGCAAATTGATTTAAACAAATTAACCAATAAAAAGCTAAAAACTGAACCCCGTTCCAGCAGTCTTTGCTCATACAAGTTCCCACTGTACACTCCTGCCACCAGGGCACAGGGGAACTCTCTCCAAAAAGAGTGCTCAAGTTGGGAGGGTGGCCTAATGGTGAAGGTGTTTGCCTTACAAACACAAGGTGCAGGGTTTGAGCCTCACAAGGGATAATTGGCTAGGCTTAAAATGGCTCGCAAGGGCAGTTAACTTAGTACTGACCTATGTACCTATAAGTTATACAAACAAAGTCAGATCCATCAAGCCTGAATCCAGTCTATGCTACAGCAAACAAGGTGCACCTATTTCAGAAAGAAACAGTTCAAATAAGCATGCACAATAAGCCTTTAACCAGAAATTCCCAGCTCAGAAGAAAGAAACCTTTTTGATGTAAAATAACTGGCCTGAAGCCCAAGTGGTTAAACCAGAACTAATGCACTTTTAGAATAACAGACACTGAGTCTTCAATCAGCAGTTCCCAACTTAGAAGGATGTAAGCTACCTGTCCTGCCACAACAATGCAGCCCACAAACCTTCCTAATGTAAAACAACTGGGCTGAAGCCCAAGTGGTTAAACCAAAAGCCTTAGAAAAACAATTACAATTGAATCAGGCTACTACCAAGCAGTAATAAATGCAGCAGAATAAACACAATTGAGCACTTTTAAGAAGAAGCAAAACCAAAATAAGGTAATAAACTGGAAAGAAACACAATTACAGTAAAATCAGATGAATAAAGTGCAATTTTTATATAACAGTTAAAAAACAATTAAACTGATTTATAAACAAATTACCCAATTAACCAGTAAAAAAGGTCAAAACTGAGCCCTGTTCCAGTTCCAACTGCACAGTCCTGCCGCTAGGGTGCAGGGAACCTTCTCCAAAAAAGATGGCCTGGATTAGTGCTTAAGTTATCCAAACAAAGCTAGATTCAGCAGGCCCGAATCTAGTCTATACTACAGTAAACAAGGTGCACCAATTTTAGAAAGAAACACTTCAAATAAGCAGGCACAGTAAGCCTTTAACCAGAAATTCCCAGCTCAGAAGGGCAGAATCTAGCCTCTTTTCCCACAAGAGTGCAGACCACAAACCTTCTTAATGTAAAGTAACTGGCCTGAAGTCCAAGTGCTTAAACCAGAACTAATACACTTTTAGAATAACAGACACTGAGCCTTCAATCAGCAATTCCCAACTTAGAAGGATGTAAGCTACCTGTCCTGCCACAACAGTGCAGACCACAGACCTTCTTAATGTAAAACAACTGGTCTGAAGCCCAATTGCTTAAACCAACAGGCTTAGAATAACAGTTACAATTTAATCAGGCTACTACCAAGCAGTAATAACTGCAGCAGAATAAACACAATTGAGTACTTTTAAGAAGAAGCAAAAGCAAAATAAGGTTATAAAATGGGAAGAAACACAATTACAGTAAAAGCAGATGAATAAAGTGCATTTTCTATAACAATAGAAAATGAGCAAACTGATTTGAACAAATTACCCAATTAGCCCATAAAAAACTCAAAACTGAGCCTTGTTCCAGCAGTCTTCAATCAGACAAGTTCAGGGCCTAAGTGGGTATGCCTACTCAAATGTTCTCTCTGTATTAGGCAGGATGAGCTAATGAGACTAAACTAGGATAGAGCTGGACAGATGGGAATGGTAGGAGTGTCTGAAATCAAAATATGATCTCACTGTACTCGGTTGAGTGAGCAAATGAGATGGGCTCAGGAGGAGTGTTCAAACACGAATTTACAGGAGGGGCGGTCAATTCCAAAGCCTCCAAGATTAATACCACAACAAGAACAGGGAGGGTGGGTGGGGAATCTAACTGCAGACAGAGAGCTCACAATATTCAGTGAAACTAATAGATAAGCAGATAAATGCAGTACTATTTTTAACACAATATTCAATGAAACAATAAAACAGAAAAAAATAAAATGCAGTACTATCTTATAACACTGCAAGTTTGCACTTATCTCAGCTTATAACAAAGTTGATGTAGGTATATAACAGGTAACCAACCAGCTCAAGTATGCAGCAGCAATACTTTCAGAAATAAGTGACCAAGACTTAAAGGCACAGAGAAACCCTCTAGGCTAAGACTGGAACACCGAATATCAATTAACTGAGACGAATAACCCCCACTAACTGCAGACAGACAGAAAGCTCACAATATTCAGTGAAACTAATAAATAAGCAGATAAATGCAGTACTATCTTAACACAATAGGTACAGCAGTAACTTTGTTGCCTCACAGCAAGAGGTTCCCCTGTTCGATTCTCGGCTAGAGTGCCTTCTGTGTGGAGTCTGCATGTCCTCCCCGCAGTCGAGTGGCCTCCGAAAGACATGCGTGAATAGGTGTGCCTTCGCTGAAGGTTGGGTGTCGGGCTGGCAACTCAGCACCATAAAAATCTACAGCCAGTCATTAGCAGACCGGAGTTCCGCTGTGGCGACCCCTTAAGCCGAAAAGACAAACATTCAATGAAACAATAAAACAGAAAAATTAAAATGCAGTACTATCTTATAACACTGCAAGTCTGTACTTATCTCAGCTTATAACAAAGTTGATGTAGGTATATAACAGGTAACCAAACAGCTCAAGTATGCAGCTATTCAGCAGAAATACTTTCAGAGATAAGCGACCAGGAATTAGGAAGATAAGACTAAGTGTTTTTCTGTGATGTCAGAACTTTACTACTGTATTGTTTTAAGTATTTCTTTGTGATCTCTGAACTCTTGACTAGCACTGTACAGTAAGAAGTATTGTCTTATGTTTTTATTATTTATTATTAAATATTTTTAAACCCTTTCAACTGTGGCTGTTTTGTGTAGCGATAATTTAAGCTCTAGAGTACATTGCATGTATATAGTGATCCTGTACCAAGTCACTCTAATAAGCCTTTTTAGCCACACTTACCATTTGGATAATAATATTCCACAGTAATAATTCGACACCCTTTTAAGGGCCTTAGAGTAGCTGATAAATATTAGTGGTTGGTGGCAGCTGATACTACCTTTTAGACTGGGCAGAAAAGGGGCACAGCTGGAGAACCTGTGCCAACCTTCCCCAGGGGTGTCTGTGTGGTTGTACAAACTCTTTTTGTATGTGTTTGTGTGTGTGTGTGTGTGTTGTATCAGCTACTTGGGCAGGGGCACAAAGCACTGGTTGGACAGAGAGGGTGCTGGAGGTTTTATCTTGCCCACTAGGCTGAGATCTGGACTTTATAGCTGTGCCAGTGGGGAGTCTAATTGTGGACCTGGAGAGAAAGGGAGAGACCAGCCCCAGACTAATTGTGATCTCTGTGTGCTCTTAAGGGAAATGTATTTTACTGTGTGTGTATTTATTATCCTTTCCTCTATATGGACGCCCCTCACTAGTGTTAGTGGTCAGAATTTAGGCTTCTTGATTGCTGGGCCACTGCACGGGAGTCGCACCATTCATATAAAGACAAACTTGTCTCTGGTGTGCACCATGCAGAAAGACTGCACTGTTTGTATGGTTATTCGAAGATTTACACACACAATTTCAACCTGACAGTAAATCCTTGCTGTTTCAAAAAAATCAAACAAGTTTTTCCATCCTCAAAACTTCAAAATCTCCAACTGAAGACAAGGCATGAACTCAGAAGAACTGTAATGCTATAATTTCTGTGAAAAGTATCCAATCAAGACATACTGCAAAGCTTAAGAAATGGACATTTGTGGTGAATCACAAACTTTCTGCCACTGAATGTCTTATACAAAAGTTCTTAAATAAGCCATTTTATACATCTAATATTAAAACACACGTCAAGCACTTCACATCTAATAAAACCACACATATATGTACATATGGATCCCCTTCTGAAGCTCAAAAACCCATATAATCAAAACTCATTTTCGTGAGATGAAAATCCCAAAACCTTGAATACCCAAATGGCAAATTTTTCCCAGGGTAAGTAAACATGTGCCCAACATGTCCTTTTTTCCACTGTACTGCTATCCCAGAGTTGATATATATATATATATATATATATATATATATATATATATATATATATATATATATATAATATTTGGGGGAGTAGGGGGTGCAGCCCTCCACCTAACTAAGTTTGATTTACTATGGTGTATGTTTTGTTTAACTTTGGGCAAGTGTTAACTTACCCTGAGAAAAATTTGCTGTTTGGGTGTTCAAGGTGTTGTGATTTTCATCTCATGAAAATAAGTTTCAGTTATATGGGATTTTGAGGTTTAGAATTAGATCCGTACATATATATCTAAAACCAAACACTGCTATAAGAACCATGGGAATACAGAGTAAATTAGCACTTTCATCTTTTTCATAAACAAACTTCTTCAGAAATGAGTGTTATAATTCAAAACCAGTTTTAAAAATGTGCTTAAAATTTCACGATTTAAAACATCAAATAAAAAATACTAATGACTACTCCTAACCCAACTGCCTTTCTCTTCAAAACACATCTTACATTAACCATTTCAATTAAACCTGAATTCTGATTAGCTCCGAGTTTCAACTGAGGAGATAATTTTTTCATTTCCAAAACAGTACCCAAATAAACACCTTTGTTCTCATTTTCCAAATTGTCCAACATAAAAAAAGGAAAATATTTCAAATCCTTAACATGCTGCTGAATGTTTAAACAAAGCATGTGTGAGTTGTTTGGACTTCATGCCATATACATGAGTGTCTATGTATTCGTGCACATATATAGATAGATAAGACAGCTAGACAGATATAGATACAGATATACATGGGAGTGCTTATAATAAGTGAAACTCTCAAATGTCAGTGTGTTTTGTCGATACACTTTGGTCAACAAAACAGATGGTTGACAGGTTTGCAACACTGATAATCTCTAGTGTTGGAGAATATGCCGCTTCACCAGGGACTGTGCAAAATTAGAGAAAGTATATATAATTAGCGGCAGGTGTGGGAGTGCAAGTTGTGCCTCAGAGCATGCAAGTTAAGGTGTTGATTTTTTTCTTTTAATACATGGAGATTGATATAGACAGATAGATATACAGATACAGAGATATAGATTGATAGTCTCTGTGTCAATTTTTGAGTAGTTAACGATGTAAAAACAATTGCATGTCACGTAATAAATAAACACCACCAGTAGAATAACAATCAAAATGTCTGTAAGCTCCAAGTGTTTTGCCAGTTATAATCCACACATCTCCAGTGTACCTTATTATGAGGAATGTTCAACATTTTAAGTCTTGAAGTCCATGTTCCTTACAGTTGCACACTAAAAGGGTCTGTCAGACATTCATTGTCAAGATTTTTTAAACAGATATCTATATTAAATAACACTAAATCATTAATTCATCAAAAAGTAAGAAGTAACACATTTTAACCATCCTATGAGATCCCTAGTCAAGGTTGTTAGCAAGACTTTAGCAAGAGTTCCACATGTTGCCCTTAAGTTCCACATTTTTGAGATGGAAGGTTGAGAGCAATGTTATTATCTGCCTACAAATATAATAAGCACTCACTATAGCAGAGAACCTCTTTTTTTTTGCTCCTAAGTTGAGAGGAGGCATCGGATTGGGGAACAGCTTCAAATGTTAGAATAGCTATATCTATGCACATACCCATATATGTGTGTGTGTGTGTGTGTATACACACACACACACATGTACATACACACACGCACACACAGTCGCACGTGCGTATGCACATGCACACACACACGCACATACACACACACACACACACACACACACACACACACACACACACACACACACACACACACACACACACACACACACACACACACACACACAAAAGCCCATATGCCTAGACAGTCTAGAGACATGATCCAACCCAAGTGACCATAACATTTCCTCAAAAAGAAGGCTAAGTGCCTGAGCTCCTTTGCTTATGTAGAGCACCTTCAAAAGCCTAAGTCTGTTCTTCGCCTCATACAGACTCCTCAACAGTGACCTCTGCCTAGCACACAGGACCTCAAATTACTGTTTCCAAAGTAATATCTATCATGATTTCAAAACCAGCAACATGAGGAGCACCTGCAAAAAATAACATAGCCTTCATTGATGCATGAATAAAACCTGCTGCCATGCTTGATACCTCCCTCTAAGAATGCCTGTTATCTGGAATATTAACAGCTGTCTCACCCTCTTCAAATGTAACTTCAGTGAATGGGTAACAGCAAATACACTGCTGGTCTTGCACCAGAATCCCAAGGTTCTGTCAGAAACCATTTAGCTATGCGTTGTACAATATAAGGATTTCCATTGTACAATATAAGAAGTCTATCAGTAATGCTTGCATTGGGAATAGTGTTAAAGGCTTAGCCAGGTCTAGATAAGTTGCATGCACTGCATAACCACTATCCAATGCTTCAGTTACTTTTTCATAGAAATTAATGAGGTTAAAGAGGCAATACCTTCTTTTAATAAAGCCAAATTGTTGAGGGTCCAGGGTTGAGATTTTCAGTGTCCAGAGTAATAAAGTCTGAGATATGCAGATGACGCAGTGGTGCAGCTTTAGCTTTGTTGCCTCACAGCAAGAGGTTCTCTGGTTCGATTCTTGGCTGGACTGCCTTCTGTGTGGAGTCTGTATGTCCTCCCTGTATTTGTGTGGGTTTTTTCTGGGTACTCCGCTTTCCTCCCACATTACAAAGACATGCATCTGGAGCAATTCTCCCTGGCCTCTGCTGAAAATTGGCTTTGTTCTAAGTCAAACTTTCCCAGTAAACAAATGTTAAATAAATAAGATATTGTGCTCCATAGCTTTACATATGAGGCTATGAGGCTAGTGAGACTAATGGATCTATAGTTACCAGGGAGCGTGGTGGAGCCACTCTTGTGTAATGGCATTACAATAGCTATTTTCTAAGTTTCAGGAATGTAACCATTGAAGAGGCTTAGATTAAAGACTTTAAGTGGGGGTTCAGAAATGGTATATCAGAGCCAAATATGTCCTAAGAACAGATCCTTTGATGTTCTGTAAGCTAAGCAGAGGTTCTTTTCTCAAAAGTCAGTAAGACAAAGAAAAGAGTGAGTGTGCTTTAAGGCATTCAGTTTAGCTCAAGGTGGATATGTTCTTGATTGTCTTAGTAAGGAAATGCTGCCATTGCTGTGGCCTGTCAAGCTGGGTCATGTGCTTAGATAACTACATAACAAAGTGGGGTATTATACTCTATAAAGGAACATTGAGAAAGCAAGAGTATTGGGAGATGATGCTCCAGAGCATCTTCCTGTGCTACATTCTCTTCAGTTTCATCCACTGTCATCCATTGCTCTTTCATATGGGAACTCACTGGCCTATCACTCCCGAACATTGACTGTGCCAGAGTTGCCACAGTTTCCAGTTCCTTCTCTTGCTGTGCAACTCCAACTGAGCTTTTGCACTGGTTTCCTATGAAAAGCTCCAAAATATCTGCATATGGAAACTGGTCATATGATCCACTGGTTTCTCCTTAATTTGGGAATCCATTGCTATAGCCTGCTATAATATCGAAGTTAGACTTTCTGCACTAAATCCTACACTTTGCAGGGAATCATAACCTCCCTTTATATGTCTTTAACTTCTCCATTACTAATCCTCTTTTCTGCTTTTCTTCTTTGTAGTCATATTTTTTATATTGCAAATTTTTCCATATCTGGATACCTTTGCCTGTATCACTTTTCAAATATCTTTTGTTGATTTTCTTTTTGTATTGATTATTTTTGCTTTATCCATTACATAAATATTGCACCATATTAAATCTCTTTCTCTCTCCCATGTCCATATTTCTTCTTCAGATGTCTCCTGCTCCTCTTGTTTATCCATACTGGAGGAACTCGTTCCACCATGCTGTGTTATAACCTGTGTTAGACGTTCTACACTAAATGCTTTGCAGGTATTCCATAACTTCAGCTTCTATTTTTTTAACTTCTACTTTATTAATCTACTGTTCCACATTTCCTCTTTGTGATCTTATTTTTTTTGTATTGTAAAATTGTCCTTATCTGGATGCCTTTGCACCTGTATTTCTCTTTCTTCTTTGCATGAATATTGCATCATATCAGATCTCTCTTTCTTTCCCATGCCCATATTTCATTTTTATACCCTTCAAAAGTCTCTAGATTTTGTTCTTTATATTTTCACACTTCCTCAGTCGCTTCTTTTTCCAAATGGCCTAAGGTTTCTTGGTCATTAGTTATTCATAAATCTGTTGTATTAATGAACACACATCTTGTATTTGAAGCTTCTGACAGTTTTTCTGTCATAATTAAGGAAATGATTCTTTTGTACTGGGACACAGGATTATTGTTTAAATGTAGTAAGCCTTTACTAAGTTTGATACAGTCAGATGACTGTTGCATGGATGTGAATACTCAGAACAATAAAAGCTGTAAAACTATAATGACTGGCATTACTGATTTGACAGTAATCCTCAGTAATTTACCGCAAAAAAACAAAATTAGTTAAAGGACAGAGCTTAAATATGAGGCAAAATCAATGATGATCTGCAAAATCAGAGACAGATACGAGGCAGAATATTGTAATTCACACTTAAGAAGTTAACAGAACAACATGTTTTGCATCAATATGCATTTTCTGAATATCCAAACAACAAAAAATATGAAACTGTAATAACTGGCATTAGTAACAGACTGTAAACCGAAGTGATTTTTAGGTTTGTCAGAAAAGGAAAATAAGTGTAGGTCTGGCAGTTAACGCGAAAGAATGACTAAGGCTCTAAACTCTTAGCGAGCTGCTGCCTGTAGTCAAAGCAGAGGGTTTGACTTCTTTCTACCACCATTCTCCAGACTGTGACTTTGAGTAAATTGCTTAACCAAATATTGCACCTGGGTTACTCCTTTACCTGTTTTAAAATATAGAAAAAAACAGGGCATATATATGTGGCTAAATACTCATGTGCAGTTTTATAACAATAAAAGCAGTGCCAGATCATGGTCAAATTGGACCACAGGCAGAGTAATGGAGCAGACCCATCCTCCACAGCCATACTGACATCCCATTACATGGCTGTCTCTTCACAGTCACCATAACACACTGTTGAAATCTGTTAGCATGCATACTATTTCCTGTTGTACTTTTACAATGTTCACAGACATTTAGATTTAATTTAAAACTTTTATTACTAATTTTGCAGCAAAATTACTTTCAGCCATTTGTAGAACAAAACAAAACACCCTCTCAGTGAAAACCGAGAGAATGAGAAATGGTAAATTTGTCTTCCTTTGACACTCACAGTTAGTGAAAATGCATCTGACAGAACATTAAGCTACAAGACACATGCAGGAATTCACAGTCAAATGGGCTCCTATTATGTAAGCGAATGCTGTTTAAGCAAACGTGTTTACCTGAAATGGCAAAATTCCGAAAGCATGGAACACCGATTTTCTTCCCAGAGAAAAAAAATCACTGTGCCGTTTTCGAGACTTTGCCATTTCCTCCACTCTGGTGTGATCTCGGAGTTGGTATATTTAAGTAGGGGGTGTGTGGGGGCTAAGCCCCCCACTTTATTTTGTGTTTTGATTTATTTATTTTTTTTAGGGATCAGCATTTTTGATTTTCACAGTGTTTGGGTCGATTATACAGTGTTGGCAATTTCAAGCATTCGCTGATATACTATAGACCCAGTCAAATAGCATATAATGATGCTTTAATACAAATCTTGACAATGACTGGAACTCCTAAAGCTATCCCCATTATGACTGTTTTTCCCTGTTGGAGACAGAAGGCACCCTATGAGGGTGGCTGTAAACAGCTTTGTATACACTCTGAGTATGCAAATGTATGCAATGGCCAGCAATTTTCTTTTGTTTATTATTTACTTACTTGTTTAACATTTGTTTACTGGGAAAGTCCAACTTGGAATGAGCCAACTTTCAGCAGAGGCCTGGGGAAAAACGCTCCAGATACATGTCTTTGTAATGTGGGAAGAAGCCGGAGTACCTAGAGGAAACCCACAAGAATGCAGAAGGGGCATGCAGACTCCACACAGAAGGCACCCCAGCAGAGAATTAAACTGGAGAACCTCTTGCTGTGAGGCGAGAACGCTAACCACTGTGCCATGTTATCATCATCATCATCATCATAGGATATGGGTAGCCAACTTGTGGCCTATTACAATGCATTCCCCTTAGCAAATGATCTCAGTTCTGAGTCAGTTGTCTCTAGTTACGTGTTACTATGACTTCGAAATGGAATCAGCTGACTATGAGACTGCTGTGAATGGTATGGCTGTGGATATTCAGAGACAGTTTTCTCTTTGCAAGTATCTTTTTTTTTTTTATTATGATAGGAAGCCAAATAAAACTATGGACAGTGGTAATTGCAGATGCTGATCACAAAAGAGCATACATTATTTTTAAATTTTACCACAATCAATATGGGGAATCCTGTATACCTCTCAACTTGTATGCTCAAGAATTATGGACTTTGCCAAAAATAATAGAGGAAGATATTGGAAGGGATTGGGAGGGTGGCCTAATGTTTAAGGTGTTTGCCTTACAAACACAAGGTGCATGGTTTGAGTCTCACAAGGGATAACTGGCTAGGCTTAAAATGGCTCGCAAAGGCAGTTAGCTTAGTAACTAACCTATGAACCTATGAACCATATCTGGAGCAATTTTAAATACTACTCTAATTCACTTAAAAGGTTTATCAGAACAACAGGTTTTGCATCAGTGTGCATTTCCAAAAAAAAAAAAAGTATAAAACTCTAATGTCTGCAAGTATTGACTTGTCTGTAATCCCCAGTGATTTACCAGGAAATAAGGGATAGAAGAGGAAAATATGAGCCAAAGTCCAAGCATACCTCTCAACCTGGAAACATCAAAAATCTGGACAAGGCCCATGAAAAATAGGTACAAATCTGTACGCTGATTAACGTATAATTTGCATACATAATTATGTAACCCCACCCACTCCAATGGAATTGTAGGATACCAACTTTCAAACGCAAACTGAAGAACAGACAACCAAAACATGGCACCAGAGTCCCCCTGCAGCCATTCCAATGTCCTGTTACCTGGCTATTTCGCCCCATTTACCATAAACACTAATGTATGCATACTGCTTTACTTCTACAATGATTTGGATTTTATTTTTACATTTTACAGCACAACAATGCAGAAACACTAAAAGACATAATCTGGTAAACAAAGCAATACTGTCTCACAATGAAAATAGGCTTGACATTAAAACTTCTTTGCCCTTGAAACTCACATTCATTGAAACAGCATTGAAACCCACACCACATCCAAAGAAAATGCATCTGGCCAGTGGTGGATAAAGATTACCTTTGGGCTGTTTTCAAATCATTGGCTCCTTGCACACAAAACAAGAAACATACATGTGTTCTTTTCTTTATACACCTTCCTGACTTTATTAAATTATATTCCTTGTATAATACAACACACGTTAGAGCACATTTTAAATTTATTGTTTGAACATTTTACCAGTAATCTGTACTGTAGGCAATGAAACAAAACACATGAACCAATAATGACAAAACTGCCCAATTCAGAACTTTTCCATCATAAAAGTCTGCTTCCACACCCACACTATAAATAGAATGACAGTAGTGTAAGCCATAAGCATCTTGCACAGCGTCTCGCACTTATTTTCAATTTAATTTTTTTTGGGGGGAGGGGGACAAAAGGTCCAAAACCAGGGACACATTTTAAACATTGCTTGTATAATTTTGTAAAGTCGCTATAATAAAATGTTGTGTTACCATCATGCATTTCACTGGCAGGTTTTGAACCCAGGACTCTATGCACTACAGTCAGAACAACATACCACTATGCCAAATCAGCAGCTGCCTGAAAAATAGGAAGACCGAAACTTAATAGCCATTATTTAGTGAATTCATTTCTCGCTTCTCAACATAACTCTTAACCTCAACACAAAAAAACATGGACAAACAACAAAGCCAATAATGGGGGAATACAAATTCAGTTCTCACGTCTCACTCACCATATCTCTGAACTGTTAGCACAAAAACAATAATGGGGGAATACAAATTGTGCGCTCACCTCTTATCATAGCTCTAAACTCTTAGCACAAAAGAAATGTTCTTACTTCTCATCATAGCTCTCTCAACTCTTAGTACAAAAAAATCTGGACAAAGCTCAGAGCATAACTTTCAACTGTTAGCACACATTCACTATAGCACTGTGTCAGTATTATTCCACACTTGTCCTAGGAGTCTTGCAGTTTTAAACATCCTCTTATCATGGCCCACTGTTAGTGGAGGCCTAAGAGGAAAAGATCTGCTTACAGCAAAAAGCAACAGACAAATCTCAATTATTTAAAAACAAAATGAAGAGAAAAAGATATAATAGACATGATTACAAAAAATGCAGTGGACAGTCATTAAAAGATGACCGCAAGTGGACGCTAGATGATTAGGCAAAGTAATATGTGAAGAGTACACAAAAATACACGGACTATATGAATGAAAGAAATGCTTAGAACTGAGTAATTGTAAAAGACCAAAATAACATAAAACAAAAAGTGAAAATAAAGTAAATGTAAGACGTTTGTTTTTGGACAGATAGAGGACAGGATCATTTACACAGTTCAGGAATTAGAACATTAAATTTTATGCTTTTATGGAGAATTTGGAGATACACAGACTACACATGTTTTATATGTCAAGGTGTGCCTCTCTTTTTCTGCCTGGTGGACTATCACAAGGAAACAACAAGCTCTAGAAGTATAGCTAATCTGGGTTAACAAGTTGTAAATAAAAAAAAACAAACCTGAACAATGCAATTACTAATTGAGTATTTATTCCAGACATCACATCACATCCATTACTTTTGTCTGCTGTATGTACCACTTCACACTGTTACATCCACAACCTAAAGTGTACACTGACTCACAGAGTAGTTCCCGTTCCTCCTCCTTTGTTGCTGCCATTAATAACTCTTCCCTGAGTAGTGCCCGGCTTAATCCCTGCTCACAAACTCTGCCCGCTTGGCGAACTGCTGTTTCAGCGCTGTTCTAGCAGTTCCCCATTCCCGCCAGCTTGCAATTCAATTCAGTCAGCTGGAAATGATGATGTGAGCTCCTTGAGCTCAATTCCGACTGGCTGGTAGCCTGACGGAGCTGACATCATTGCGCACGTGATGACGTCGGCTCCGATAGCGCGAAAATTTTAAAAAATCGGAAATGAAGGGGTGCCACTCAGGAATCTTGGCACCCCTTCATTTGGACCCCAAAACTCGGTAAAAACTGAGTAATTCGGAACGGTTGGGAGGTCTGAGTCGAAGACATTATGCAAAATCCAGGTCAAATGAGAGGTATGGCTCCTTGCACATTTCTTAACTTCATTGCTCAAGAATTGTAGACATAGCCAAAAATAACAGGGACAAAATCTGGTATACTTACTTTTAATATTATTCTATTTCAATTAAAAAGATAACAGAACAACAAGCTTTGCATCAACATCTATTTTCTGAGCAATAAGAAATATGAAATGCTAATGCCTGGTATTATTGCAGTTCCCGCAATTCTCGATGATTTAGCAGAAAACTAGGTACAGGGAAAATATGAAGCAAAACTCACAAGGGCATCTCAAAACCGGGTACAGTTGAGCAGTGTAGTTGCCTGCATACCTCTGGACTTCTTTGCTCAAGATTTCTTGACATAGCAAAAAATAACGGGGGAGGGGCAAAATCAAGGATTTTTTTTAATATTGCTTTGTTACTTAAAAATAATTGCAGTTAATGTAACAACAGATTTTGCATAATCATGCAGTTTCTGAACAATAAGAGGTAGAAAACTCTAACGTCTTGCGCTACTGACTTTTCTGAATTCCTCAGGAATTTATCAGAAAATCAAAAATTGTATAAGGGACAGGACAAAAATATGAGAACAAATCTGGGATGTACTGCAAAATCAGGAACATCTGTGAAATGTGCTTCTTCTTAACTACTGAGTTATGCAGAAATGCATGCACAAAGGTGCCCACCCACAGAGGCAGACAGACAGATATGCACACATTTGTGTGCAGTCATATACACACTCATGCACTTGCGTGCATGTACTGCTGTGCAGTCATATGTACACACTTATGTGAATTGCATTAAGAATGCTGGCAAAACGTTCAAAGTTGAAGCTGCACTTTGCTACAATAAAATACATTTGCTGTTAGTAAGTTTGTTTTTAAATCAAGTTAAAAATGCTAGGAACGTAGCTTAATAAGTGCAGTGTTCTTAGTGTTCCTGTTATAAGAACTGTAGTAAACTATATCTGCTGTGGGTGGAGTTAATTTGTATTCCGTTATTAGAAGAAACAGTTTGCTTCCGTGCATCCTAGGTACTTATAATCAGCTTAATACACAGTTTTGCATGCTTGTAATAACAAACAAACAAAAAAAGCGTTACTGCAATTGTGATATCGCAGTACCGGCAGTGGACTGCAACGAAGTGAGAGCACACTGACAAACATCTTATAGTTTTTTAGGAGCAATGAAAATAAGAAATAACAAGTTTGGAAGTCCGATTTATGTGCAAGTCTTACTGAAAATTATGAATACAAAGCTAAAGCTTAGCGCTTACAGGGACCTTAAAAAAGACTGTAATCTCTAAATATGCAGTGTAGGTGGGAATGTTCATGACATAAGGAAAGGGGATGTTATTTTGGCCAGTTTTAATTCATTCAGTCGCAAGTTTTTAATACTGGGATTGACCCTTTAAGTTTGAAATGTCAGTCTTACTTAAACGATAGGAACGTAAATCCAAAATGCAGTTATCAATGGGAGTTAAAACAAGGCTGGAATTGAAGAGACACAGGATATTTAAAAGAAAAATGACACTGTGGGTGGGAATGTGAGTGACATGCTAAGTGGGCGTTGCTTTGGTTATCTGTAAACTGGACCTGAATTTTAAACACTGGGATTGTCCCTTTAAATTCACAAATGATGTTGACATCCTACAGACAGGCCTAAAAATGACTAATGACTGGTGCCAAAACAATGGTCTGAGACAAAATGCTAAAAATGCATAATCATACCCTTCTGTAAATCAGATATCCCTTAAAATTATTACATTGATAGCACACTCCTAAAAGTAGACCCAGTGGTGAGTGACATAGGAACACAGGTAGTAACCTACACCATTGATAGCACACTCCTAAAAGTAGACCCAGTGGTGACTGACATAGGGAACACAGGTAGTAACCTACACCATTGATAGCACTCTCTTAAAAGTAGACCCACTGGTGAGTGACATAGGAACACATATAGGTAGTAACCTACACCATTGATAGCACACTACTAAAAGTAAACCCAGTGGTGAGGGATATAGGAACACAGGTAGTAACCTACACCACTGATAGCACACTCCCAAAAGTAGACCCAGTGGTGAGTGACATAGGAACACATGTAGTAACCTACACCATTGATAGCACACTCCTAAAAGTAAACCCAGTGGCGAGTGACATAGGAACACAGATAGATAGTAACCTACACCATTGATAGCACACTCCTAAAAGTAGACCCAGTGGTGAGTGACATAGGAACACATATAGGTAGTAACCTACACCACTGATAGCACACTCCTAAAAGTAGACCCAGTGGTGAGTGACATAGGAACACATATAGGTAGTAACCTACACCATTGATAGCATACTCCTAAATGTAGACCCAGTGATGAGTGACATAGGAACACAGATAGATAGTAACCTACACCATTGATAGCACACTCCTAAAAGTAGACCCAGTGGTGATTGACATAGGAACACATATAGGTAGTAACCTACACCATTGATAGCATACTCCTAAAAGTAGACCCAGTAGTGAGTGACATAGGAACACAGACAGATAGTAACCTACACCATTGATAGCACACTCCTAAAAGTAGACCCAGTGGTGATTGACATAGGAACACATGTAGTAACCTACACCATTGATAGCACACTCCTAAAAGTAGACCCAGTGGTGAGTGACATAGGAACACAGGTAGTAACCTATACCACTGATAGCACACTCCTATGACCCAGTGGTGAAGGACAGAGGAACACAGGTAGTAACCTACACCATTGATGGCACACTCCTAAAAGTAGACCCAGTGGCGAGGGACATAGGAACACAGGTAGTAACCTATACCACTGATAGCACACTCCTAAAAGTTGACCCAGTGGTGAAGGACAGAGGAACACAGGTAGTAACCTACACCATTGATGGCACACTCCTAAAAGTAGACCCAGTGGCGAGGGACATAGGAACACAGGTAGTAACCTACACCATTGATAGCACACTCCTAAAAGTAGACCCAGTGGTGAGGGACATAGGAATGCAGGTAGGTAGTAACCTACACTTTGACCACCAGGTAGCTACAGTAGTGAGTAAATCCTTCTGTGTGGCTCAGCCTATCAGTAAAGGCACGGCATCAAGATCAAAGAAGTCACAGTGCCATTGCACTCGGCCCTTATCAGGCCCATAATCGAGTATAATGCTCCCTTCTGCATGTACCTAACCAAGGACTTACACCAAATGGAGCAGCCCCAATGGATTCTCACTAAAAAAATACAAAACGTAAGACGCATGTCTTATGCAAACCAACTGAAGTCCCTTTCCCTTTTCTCTCTCATATTGTTTATTTTGAGGGGACTTATGCCTACAAGGCAGTCTCTGATCCAGCCCTGATGAAAATGTTACACATTCACAAGAAAAATTATACATGGGTTAAGCATTCTGTGGACCAGAACTTTATTTATGACTCTTAACAGGACATGCTGGACACCAGTTCATATTTCAAAGGCTAACTTGTCTAGGGAATAAACTTCCCATCTTCGTAAAATAAAACCCATCCCTTACTCTCTTCAAAAAAGAATTTGGATAAATGCATAGGGAGCCATAAATTCACTCCTGGGGTACTGCCCATATCCTTTATGGACAGAAACAGTCTGTAAAATGACTCGGGGCTCCAACACCCAAAGACCCACTACCGTGATGCTACTCCATACCATCTCCAGGGAATTAAGATACAATACTGTCATATCTTAGGTATTATTGGCTAGGCTTGTAAAGACTCTTGAGCCATTAGCCTAGTAATCACCTATGAGCCTATAATTAGCATATTATCTATAAACATATTATTTTTTTACAGAGCCATCAAACTAATTCTGCATACAAACAGCAGTTTGTTTGTTTGTGTCTTTCGGCTTTTCCCGGTTAGGGGTCGCCACAGCGGAACTCCAGTCCGCTAATGATTGGTAGTGGATTTTTACGTACCGGGTTACCAGCCCTGACGCACAACCTTCAACGAAGGCACGCCCCATTCATGTATGCCTCCACACAACATTCTAGCTGAGAATCTAACGGGACGTCTTGCTACGAGGCGACAATGCTACCGCAGCACCACCACCGCAGTTTGCATACAGACAGCAGTGTAAAGCTTTTTCTAGTGTTGTCATTCAAATTCTGTTGAGCAGAACAACAGCTGTTTTACATTCCTGATCTGTTTGTTCTCCTTGCCTGCTGTAGTTTATTTATGAAGTTGTCTATTCTATCCTTATGTTGTTCATTAGCCAGTAAATGTTTCAGATGCTGTAGCTATTTTTTAAAAGGTCAGACTTTGCTGTCCAGATGCAGTGACTCCTCCCTCTTGCAATCTGGCAGAGCTTCCCAAAGAAGGAGACTGCATTCCAAAAGCACCTTGTGATGTGCTAGTCTATGCAGCCTGTGAACTCTTGACCATGAATTCTAATAACAACTGTGACAAGGAAGTGAAATGAATAGTTATTTTCTCACTGGTAGGTACAAATCTGACTTGAATTTAAAACATTGCCAGGGTGCATGTTTCACATTTCAGTTGCTTCCAACAACATCTTACATTTAACCCACTTCCCTCAATTAGCATTTCTGTTGCATTATTTTTGTGAATCTTGCTATCTAGACTACTATCAGTAAACATACTTGTCACATTTTTGCATGCATTTCTGGACGTAGTACTTGCATTATTAGGACTAAAGTTTATATACCATTGTCTATTGGTTTCTGTTATATTGAACTTAACAGGCATGTTCTTTAATGTAATAAGTTAGTCAGGCACATTTATGGGCCTATAAATTACAATGAGCTATGAAACTCCTTGAACAACATTAATTGGATAACTCAGAGTTTCATTGAACAAATATGATTTTGGTTCTACCACTGTGGAAAATGTTTTGAATCTGTGGCCAAAGTGAAACATGGGTGAATCAACCATTAACAAATATCCTTTTTGGAGTTTGAGCTTAATCAAAATATATAAGAAAAATAAAAGAATTTTCAAACTTTATAAACAATCACCAAACAGAAAGCATAACTGTAGATTAAATCAAATTTGTAAGGAATTAAAGGCAACAATTAAACCAGAGAAAGCAGTGTATGAAAATAAATGAGTTATAACACCAAATATTAAAAACTATTTCAAGTAAGTTGACCTAGTAACCAATATAATCCTTGAGTAAGCTGAATATCAAATATCGGGATATCTCTAGCAACCTCAAGGTCTATAACTAGTGAATGTAATAAATACTTTATGTTAGCAGGCATAGAAAGCACATTTATTTATTTATTTTACATCTGTTTACCATGAAAGTCTGACTGGGTGTGAGCCCATTTTCAGAGGAGGCTGGGGAGAAAAGCTCCAACGTATAAAATAGACGAAAAGGTTTACGTGAGAACATTATTACAAAGACACGTTGGTCAATTTGTAAATAAAAATCTTACTAACAATAATTAAGGAGAACAGGAACATTTTTTCCTGTGCATACAAGCACAGTGACAAAAACAGGAGTGTAACAGTTGAGTAAAATACAAATAGACATAATAGTATTTTGTCAGGGTTAAAGTGCCATTGGATAGGAGCAGAAACGGAACTGAAAGTATAAGCCAAAATGAGCAGACGAAGTGTATCCTGTCAAATACATAAACATTGTTCGCAATATGCAGCTTCCCTCTTGCCTTTTGGGATAGGATCCCAGTGTAAAGAGGTGTTTTGTCTGTCCTTCCCATAAAATGTTAAATGGACATTGCATCTGCCTGAGTTGGTACTAGCTCAAATGGATATAAAGGATCCTACGGCTTCTGCTAAAAAGAGTAGTGGAATTTATGTCCTGGCTAAATTTTCCCTAATCAGTATAAATATCACCTCAAATCTCCACTGAAAAGAAGCAATCAGTCTAAGGGGATAACTGAGTCAAGAAAACTATAAATACGTTTAAAGAAAGGAAAATGTTGAACCATTTAGGTTCATAGGTGTGTACTAGGCTTATGGCCCTGGAGTCTTTACAAGCCTAGCCCAAAAAAATTTGCACAGGCACTTTGCCACCCGATGTTAACTCACAGTGCCCATATCCAGTAGGGCAACTGGAATGATTCCTGGAGTGAACTTTCTGTTACCCATCCACTCGTATAGGTTGCATTACCCATCCACTCATATAGGCAATGCCAGTATTATCTACAAACTGCAAAAACAGCCAGTTGTTTGGGGCAGTACTTTTGAAAATGGTAAGTTGTTAATTTACTTAGGGTGTGCCTTCTGTGAGCAGTATATCTCTTGAATTTGTACATTTCTAGGTGTTTGTCTTTACAAAGTTCTTTAACTGAAGTCCTAGTTGAATTGGTGTTCAACACGGCTTTGGAGTATGTTAGAATGCAAACAGATCTTGGAACCTAAGGCCAGTGAAACCAATGGACATCAGCAATGCTTTATGTAGGCTTTTCCTCACATTTAATGCTTGTTTGATGAACTGCATTAGATCATCTTTTCTACAAAATGTATTTCTCATAGTGCCCAGAAGTGAGTACAGGGATTCTTTTCTCTATAAGACTGTCTGTCTGCCTGCTGAGAAGTGAATGGTTTACCTTTATATCGTCGATCACACATGATCGACCGGCCACTTAATCGAACCATTTAAGCAAACCGAAAGCGTGAAAATGTTTAAATATTGAAATGATGTTGAATTCGACATTTCCGGCCACGCCACACCTCCACACCAGTGCTACCATGGGTCAAAAAGGGGCGAGGTTTTGCCGTTCTGTTATGTGGAATTCGACGTTGGAGACGTTCGCACTTCGGCATTCGCGGAAGCCGTTTTGCCCATATTGGGATTGCTGATATAAAGGTAAACCGTAGTGGACAAGTGGTGCCCTGTGCTTCCTATTTTACACATCAGTCACTTGTGATGCATGCTGACCACTTGAGCCCATGATTCATCTTAGGATAACTACCTTAGCTCATCCTTCTGTAGTTAAACATGAATCTCCTGTCTTCCTTTCTAGGTGTTCTCTGAACCCAAACTAATGTAGGTTATGCGTCTTTCTCCACTCCTGCCTCTTGGTCTGGAATACACTTCCTGGAAACGTCAGGACTGTTCCAGGTGTTATTTCTTTCTCACACACACTTCAAGCAGCATACCTTACTGAGAAAGGTAAGTATTGAACTTGGTGCTACTTAAGGAACTCTAACACCACTCTGAAATAGTTATCCACTTCATGTCTCATTGCAGATTACAGTTTCACTGACTTCAAGGTTTTGAATCATGACGGATTGTCTGAGCATTGTACAGTGTTGATATGTTTTAGTTTTGCATATGCCTCTTTATCTAGTATAATTTAATGAGTATATTGATCTCTTATTAGACTGAGATTTTCTTTTCCTATGGTTTTCACTATATATTTTTGTACCATACAGCACTTAGTTTATTTTCTTTATGCAGCTGACTCTGGGTCAGACTGAAGCGGTTGTTTACATCATTATATTTGCTGAATTACCAAAACGTAATAAATAAGTAATAAATACTGGTGGAGCTGTATGTTATTGACTCAATGCTACAAAATAAATATTATAGGAAGTTAACATATATATACACACACACACACACACACACACACACACACACACACACACACACACACACACACACACACACGCACACGAATAATAAAAGTTTAACAATATGGAAATTACTTGAGTTGACTTGTATTCATGCAAGGTTTTCATTCTTGCTATATCATTTTCCACCAGCTGTATTTTAAGAATAACCCTTTAGAAACTTAAGCATTCCCAGAAGAATACATTTTATCTTTAACTTTTGTCTCATTTTAATTTTTAGGGTATGACATCCCAGTGGAGCTCCTTTGGTCATTTATTTTGAAAGATAAGATGCTTCCATCTGATAATGGTGACAGAGGAAGGAATTTGCAGCAAAACCACCTTCCTGGTAACAGAATTAGCAGTAAGTACATGAAATACATTAAATTTTTCAAAACTTTCAATTAAGTGTAAATTAAGAGTCTGGAGGAAGTACAGGAGGGATTATTCTGTACAGACTTATATTCATAAAAACAAGTTTTAACATTAAAGGAAGTTAGACCTTGGAAAAACAGAACACCACGTATAGATAATACTATTTGTTACAAGAAGAAAATGTAATGAGCGTTTGGAGAAGAAAGAACTGAGATTTTGGGGACAAATAATAAAAGGACATAAGGTAATAAAATGGAATGAAGCTAGACAAGTTCTTGGGGTTCAAATGAATTTGCCCTTGGTGGAAGGTAACTGGAATAACTGAAAAAATACAGCAAAATAGAATAAAATCTTCTTCTTTAATACACAGAGGTGAGCGCTTTCGCAATGACAACCATTACTTCATCAGACGTTTCCTACAAATACTGAGCACACATAAATACAGTTTAAAATTCAAATCAACCAATCCTGTTGGTGTGCCATTTAATTATCTTAAATTACATATAACAACATAAGTGTGTTCTTAAAGCAACAATATACCAATATAGCTTTGTGTACTATTAAGTATGCAGTGCAGCTAGTTAATTTTCTGGATTTAAGGGCTTCAAGGGAACACTATCATTTAAACCTAGTCCCCTGTGTGCCCCCAATCTCAAAATCCGTTTCACTTTCATATTTTCTGTTGAATTTACAGTATCTCCAATTCTAATACTTATATTTTGTTCTTGGAAAACTTGAAACAAAAAATATGATCTTCACCATTAGCCAATGTATGCTTGGCTAAAGCACTATAGTCCTGCCCTTTCCTTGTGCTGTGTACATGGTCCCTAATTCTTTCCCTAAGGTGGTTGCTGTTTTTTCCTACATAGAAGTGGAAACATGTCTTACAGTGAGCTACATAAACAACATTTCTGGTGTTGCAGTCTGCTGAGCTTCTTAGTTCCCAAAGATGTCCTGTTTCTGGATGTTTAAAGAATCTAGATTCATCTATGTATATGCAGTGGGCACAATTCCCACATTTCTATGTACCTTTCCATATATTTTCTCCCATCTCTCTCTCTCCTCTCATCCTTGCTATTTTGGGGTAACATAATTGCTATTTCAAATTGTTTTTGTTTTTAAATACAAAATGTGGGTATTTGCCTACTATATTAGTGGTCTCTTCATCTACTAATAGCATGTGCCAATTCTGATGTATAATATCTTGAAATTTATTTATATCCATGGTATAGGGCAAAGTCGTGGGTGTATGGGAAAGGCCTTTGTTCTTATCATTGACTATTTTCCTTACTACTCTATCAGAGTAGTATGGTCTTGCTTTACCACCCCTTTTTTATTCACATGTTGGAAAACTCTATTAATTTCATACTCATTATACCCTCTTTTCAAGAACCCTGTTTTCAACTTACTAAGTTCACCCTCATACACTTTTTCCTGACAACATAGACGGGATACTCTCATTGCCTGTCCTTTTATAATATTAGGAAAAATACTTTGGCTATGCATGCTATCCCTATGTAAAAAAGTAGGACGATAGCATTGCTTCCTATATAGTTTGGTTAACCAATTAATGTCTTCCCTATATATGGTGACATCTAAGAAGTCTATACTTGTATTTGACTGAGTCATAGTGAATTTTAGAAAGTCATTGGTGGTGCTAAGATGGAAGTAAAAATACCTCAGTTCTTCCTCAGTACCTTTCCAAAGGACAGAAAGGTCATCCACAAAACACCTATAATAGGCTATCGGTGGGTTTGTTAACATGTACTCAAACTCCTATCCTACCATTACCAAGTTTGCATATGTATTGGCACAATTAGTGCCCATTGCATCTCCTGAAAGTTGTTTATAACATGCCTCTTTAAACATAAAAATATTGTTCTCAAGCACCACTTCCAACAACATACAAAGAAAATCTATTTTATCCAAAGATAGCTCACCCTGTCTTAACATCACCGATTTTACCATGTTAATTCCTTCTTCATTGGTTATGTTGGTAAATAATGAAAACCACTTGTAGTGTGACTAGCATGTTTCCATTGGTGTTATCCAAATCTTTCACTGTTTCATACAAGTCTACTAGAAACTGTTCAGTATCCTACAACACATATGTGAAGGCACTTAATACTTTCTTTAGTTCACTATCTAGATGAAATAGGTTCTGTTAACCAGCCTGCCCCTGCCACAATTGGTCTAAACTTGGGATTTATCGGGTCCTTATGGATTTTTGGGAGACCATGCATCTGTGGGATTAATATATATTCAACAGTAAAATACTGAAAAAGTTATTTACTTAATAGCCCCATGCACGTACTCTCTTGTAAGACATTTGTGATGCATTTTTTTATATCAAATTCAATTTATGTTGGTACTATCTCATATACATTTACATCTGACACTTCTTGCATGGTATCATAATAAAAATTAGAGTCTAAAACCACAACTGGTCTCCTTTATCGGAAGGCTATATAACAATGCTATCATTGTTTTGTAAATTATTCATTGCTTTTCTTTCATTTAACGATAGATTGTAGCTATGCTTTTTTAAAAACAATCATTACTATTATTATTATTGTAAATTGCATTTTCACAAGCTTTTAAAAATGTTTCTACGTTATAAGGCAATGTTGGTGCAAAAACACGATTTTTCTTAAAATTACTACCTCATGTACATTGCTAAATTGTAACTTCAACGCTACATTACATGTAAACATCCGTAGTCCTAACAACATTTCACTAACATCCATTGCATTAGCAGGAATAAAGCTCAAACCTTTGTTTAATAATGTTCTTTCTGCTGTAGTCCGTTCATACCTTGAAATACTCCATATTTTTATTTTAGTTTTATTTTATTTATTTTACATTTGTTGACCAGGATAGTCCGACTGGATGCATGTCCATTTTCAGTGGAGGCCCGGGGAGAAAAACTCCAAGGGTAAGCAGATACAGCATTACATATACCAGCATTACATATTACAAACAGACTATTTACAGTGATTACATAAGTAAGCAAGTTAAACAAGTTCCACAGGTTAGAGTTAATCCCGAGTTTAAATTAGGATTAAATTAAATTACACAGTAAGCTGGTTAACAGATTTTTACACATTCTAGAGAGAGTTAGCCAGGCTTGATACATTGACATAGCCAGTTAAGTGACAAATGTTGTTTGAGTCTAGTTTTAAATTGACCTAAGGTAGACAGTAAGGTAATATCAGCTGGAAGAGAGTTCCAGGGTCTACTTACAGAGTTTGCAAAGAGGGAGTCACCGGCTGTGTTATTAATTTTGCTAGTCTGAATTAGTAGTTTGTTAGAGGATCGAAGCGGTCTAGGATTGTTATAGGGGGTGATAATATTTTTAAGTGCAGGAGTATTGTCTGGATTATAGAGGATTTTATAGGCCATAATCAGTTGGTTATACTGGATTAGGCTGGGTCGTTCAAGCCACCCAAGCTGATTTAGATTGATGCAATGATGTGTCCTAAAAGGCAGCCCAGTAGCAAACCTGGCAATATGGTTGTAGCAAATTGAGAGTTTTTAAGGACAGTCTTGTTTAAATTTGAGAGTAGAGGGGATGCATACAGAAGGGTTGAAAGAAGATGATAGCGAGCTATGGCAATTTTAGCTGGAGTTGTTAGGTAGGCTTTTATTCTGTAAAGTGATCCTAGTTTTTTTATTGATGGTTTTGATAGTTTGGTTAACATGTAGGTCGAATTTTAGATTATTATCTATGATGATACTGCGGTAGCGTTGTCACCTCACAGCAAGACGTTGTCCCATTCGATTCTTAGCTAGAGCGTCTTCTGTGTGGAGGCATGCGTGAATGGGCATGCCTTCGTTGAAGGTTGTGCGTCAGGGCTGGTAACTCGGCACGTAAAAAAAAAATCCACTACCAAATATTAGAGGACCGGAGTTCCGCTGTGGTGACCCCTAACCGGGATAAGCCGAAAGACACAACAAATCTGTGATGATACCTAATAGTTTTGTAGAGGGGTCAGGGGAGATTTTTGTGCCATCATTTGAATTTATGGTAAAGGTGAAAGCGGTAGACCTACGTGTTGGTGAAAATAACAGCATTTTAGTTTTTTTGGGATTTAGGATCAGACGACGTTCAGAAAGCCAGTTTTCTATTGTATTAAAGGTGGTCTGGGTAGCTGACCATAACTCTATTGGAGATGTGGCCGAGCAAATCAGAGTAGAGTCATCAGCATATTGGATACAGCTGACTTTTGGGATGACAGTATAAAGGTCGTTAATGAAGATGGAGAACAGCAAGGGCCCTAGTATAGAGCCTTGTGGTACTCCAAGGGTGTTAGGTAGAAGACTAGAGAGTTTGTTCTGCCAGAGGACAGCCTACTGTCGACCATTCAGGAAGGATTGAAACTATTGAAGGGCTCTAGTATTAAGACAGAATGTTTGCAGGGTGTGGATTAAAAGTTGGGGATCAACCATATCGAATGCCTTGGAAAGATTCAAGAAGAGGGCTGAGGAACGGGCGTGGCCAAGGATGAACGCAGGATAGCAGCAGATTTCTTCAGCTCCACCAATTTCATTACACTGACAGGAATTAATTACTTAAAAAATTAATTCTTGAAGTAATTTTCTTTCTAAATATGTTTGTTTTATATAGTTCTTGAACTATATCTAAAAAAGAAAGGAAATCTTAATAATATTCCTGTCAGAAATTACTTTGGAAATTTTCCTGTCAGTTTATCAGTCTGAAATGAGTTCCAGTAAGACAAATTCTCAAGACTCCAGCATCAAGAAAGAACTTCAGTCTCTGATAATTATAGTCCAGCAACGTACTGCTAAGATGGATAAAATGGATACTAAAATAGACACTTTCATAGAAAAACTACAAAACAAATAGACTTGTTACATATGGACCTGCAACAACAGAAGATCCAGATGACAGGCATAGAAGAAGCTGTGAATGACATGGAAAATAAAATACAAGAAGAGGAAATCAACATTGAGTTTCTGCTGAAACAAAATACACATTTACAAACAAAGCTGGATGACCTGGAAAATAGATCTAGGCGCAATAACATTAGGATTTTTGGACTGCCAGAAAATATTGAAGGTAACAATATTACTTCTTTTTTAACAACATGGCTCCCTAAAACTTTAGATTTACCAGAAGCATTCTCTTTGGTATCGAAAGAGCACATAGATCTATAGCTAATACCAACTCTAACAAAACTATCCTAGATCAGTTATAGTTAGATTTCTATCATCTTTGATAAAGAGATGGTTCTTAAATCTGCTTGGGCTAAAGCTCCTGTTAAGTTTAATGAGACAACTGTGCGTTTTGACAATGACTATTCTTCCATGGTAATTGCTAAAAGAAAAGTTTTTCTGCCACTAATAAGGGAGCTTAAAAAGCACAGTTTAAAACATACCTTCTGTTTCCTGCCAAGCTTAAAATCTTCCTTCCTGATGGTCCTAAGGTCTTCGATGATTTAGACTCTGCTTTACTGTTTGTCAAAGAAAAAGGATTTTGGATAAAATAGAAGAAATGGAATGGGCTAGTTCTTCATTAAAGAGATTGGCAACTGAAGCTTCCTGGAAGACTTCAGAGAAGAAGAAGAGACTAAAACAAATGATTTGTTATATGTTTTTTCTCTCTCATCATTTTAGTTCATTATTAATCTTTTTGAATATAGTTCCTGCATTTCCAGAAAGCCACAAATATTTTGGAAAAGATTTAATCAAAGTTATTCTCTATGTGCAAAGAAATGTTTTGTTTCATAACCAGTCAAAATGCCTGAGGATTTAATGGCAGGCTGTGACTCGATTTGTTTTCTTTCTGAAAAAAGTAAGGTTAGTAATTTGATACATTTTTTTTATCTTTATCTTTTTTTTTCCTTCTTCTTTTATTATTTTCTTTGTTTAAACAATGACATTCTATTTAGTTTATGTAGTGGGTAAAGGGTGGGGGAGGGCAGGGAGAGAACAGTAATGAAAATATCATTAATAGAATAATAACATATTTATTTCTTGTAAAAGTTTATAAGTTCTTCAAATGCTATTTCTAATTATACTTCCTTGATTATACTGCTTATGCTTGTTTGTAAATAATCTGTCATGCTTTAACTAATAATAATCAGAACTAAATAAGAGTAAATAATATGTTTTATTTTTAACTCTATTAATATAAACAGTAAGTAACATTCCATTGTATATACTTCTTACAGCTTTCTCTTACATTTTTTATTTCAGCCTCACTCCCTTTTATTTTCTACTCTCTTTTCTTTTCTTTATTAATATATAGAAATGCTTTTGACTGTGTGGGCACAGTGAATAATAGGATTTGTATGAAAATTGAGTTGGGAGAAGAATGCTGAGTTTTATTGCTTGTTGGTAATTTTGAGTTTAATTTCACTTGCATAGAGGCTGTGATGATCTGTGGAATACATTGTGGAGGTTCTGTCATGTTTAGATGCATTTACACTGCTAAATGAATGTTTGTCACTAGTTTTTAATAAGTTTCCGCCAAAATGTTAAGAGAGACAATCTGGGATGTGGGCTGTCTTATGCACAATGTCCTTGAGTTACCTCAGAATCTTCAAATCACAGAATTCTCACAGAGAAACTGAAAGCAGTTAGTATAAACATTGACAAGGTTATCACACTGACACACCACAGATTCAGGAAAAATACTCTGTTCATAAAATATGTCAGTTATAATGAGTTTAAATGATGTAGTTTCTTGTAGTAAGTAAATGTCTTATTTTAGAAGGCATAAAAATGAAACATTTATTTAAATGTTTTGAAAATCTACTTAACAGCAGCATAATAATCTGTGTTAAAAATTTGTGTTCCAAACATATACTTTACTATAACTCATTTAATTCATCTGATTGACAAACATAAATAATCTTATAACTCTATTCTGGAAGAAATGTCATGTGATATATCTTAAAGCAGTAGGTTAGCATGATTGTAAAATCTGGTTACCAATATGTGTTTGCTGTGCATTGTTTTGTATAAAGCAGACAGATTTATTCTAGGGACAGCAAGTAGGATAGTGCTCTACTAACACACAACTCATTGAGATCAGATATATATATATATATATATATATATATATATGTGTGTGTGTGTGAGTGTGATGGCTTTTTTTTCTGAGAGTCTGCATGGCTATCCAATATGATTTGTAATGATTTCTATGAATACAATGTTTTACTCTATTAACAAAATGAATGTTTGCCACAAGTTTTAATAAGTTTCCCGCCAAAATGTTAAGGGAGACAATCTGGGATGTGGGCTGTCTCATGCACAGTGTCCTTGAGTTTCCTCAGAAGCTTCACTCACAGAATTTTCACAGAGAAACTGAAAGCAGTTAGTATAAACATTGACAAGGTTATCACACTGACACACCACAGATTCAGGAAAAATACTCTATTCATAAAATATGTCAGTTATGATGAGTTTAGATGATGTAGTTTCTTGTAGCAAGTAAATATCTTATTTTAGAAGGCATAGAAAATGAAACATTTATTTAAATGTTTTTGAAAATCTACTTAACAGTAGCATAATAATCTGTGTTAAAAACTTGTGTCCCAAACATATACTTTACTATAACTCATTTAATTCATCTGATTGACAAGCATAAATAATCTTATAACTCTATTCTGGAAGAAATGTCATGTGATATATTTTAAAGCAGTAGGTTAGCATGATTGTAAAATCTGGTTGCTAGTGTGTGTTTGCTGTGCATTATTTTGTGTGAAGCGGACAGATTTGTTCTGGGGACGGCAAGTGGGATGGTGCTCTGCAGGGGCACGGCTCGGTGAGATCAGATATATGTGTATATATGTGTGTGTGTGTGTGTGTGTGTGTGTGTGTGTGTGTGTGTGTGTGTATGTATGTATATATGTGTATGTGTATATGTGTGTGTGTGGGTATGTGTGTCTGTGTTTATGTGTGTGATGGCTTTTTTTTTTTTAGGTAATAACGCAGGTGTTTCTGAGAATCTGCATAACTATGCAATATGATTTATAATAATTTTTATGAATACAATATTTTACTCTATTGACAATAATGAGTTTAAGTAAATGCTCATATACAAACAATTCAAGATTTTTTGGAAGCTGTTGATAGAATTCACATGACAGAAAATAGATGCATCTTAATGCATGTAATGTCTGAATCATATTAGCCAAAGTTTTTGATTTAAATGAATGTTAGAACATAATTTTCTCTCCTCTTGATTTCTAACATTAAGATTATTTGAATGCTATTAGAATACAAGTGTTATATATTACATAGATCTATATAATAGTATGAACAGTTTTTAAAAAAAAAAAAAAAAAAAAAAAAAAAAAAAGTTTATTTTAGTTTATATGATGCTGTTTTACCAAATGTGTAGTTTTGTCTTGATAGATAATTGAATTGAAAACTGTTAACCTCAGTTAAATATAACTAGTATTAAATTGATAAGGTGGTAGCTGAGGTACTGCTGCTTAGGGTAGGGGTTAACTTGAGTAGTAAATACTGCTCTAAGTTGGAGTTTTCAACTCCAGGCGGGATGCAAGGTTTAATCCTTACATTATTTTCACTTGTTCATTGTTATATGTATATAGTTTTGACATCCACAATATATTTTGTACACTCATTGTCACTACAAACAAAATTGAATCCTATACAAAATCCCATAAGAGATTTAATAAATACAGCTATGTTTAAAGGTACACCTAAAAGAGGAGATGTAACATTATTTATCTTGTTATTTGTTATTTCGATCATAAGATTCTTGAGTTTTAAAAATGCCAAATGACATCTTTAAAAGGAATTTCTTTAAACATTAATGGATTGAATAATCCGTGTAAAAGGGCAAGCCTAATAAGATACATTAATCTACACAAGGCCAATCTAGTCTTCCTGCAAGAAACCCATCTCTTGAAAAAAATATTGATAAACTAGCCACTAATAAGTATACAGTATTGGTTAGTTCAGAGCACACTCAGAAAAAAAGAGGAGTGGCTATTTTATGGAATAAAAGTATGCCCATTCCTAAAACCATTAAGTCTTATCAGGATGACAAAGAAATGTTTTGTATGGTTACAATACAAATTAATGGGAAGACTTACACTTTAATTAATGTATATTGGATACCTGGAATTGGTATTAATACAGTGAAACATCATATTGATAAGATCATATCATTCTCTGTAGGGGATATTATTTTAGCTGGTGATTTTAATTGTATACTACATGAAAGTGATACTACCACTATAAAGAAAAGAAGAATTACATCTAATGCAAAACATTTAAATGATTTTGCTAATTCTTATCATTTGAATGATATTAATAATCAGATAGAGTCAAAATCATTACCATACACCTTTTTTCTAACAGATACAAAACTTATTCAAAAATAGATAGGGTCTTTATTTCTAACCAGATGGTAACAGATTTAATTAATTCCAAAATCATTTCATGTCCTATATCTGATCATAACTCAATTGTTTTCAATTCATGATAAAAATACTCATAATGTTCAGATCAAAAGGATACCAGCATACTTAACTCAGCTAAAAGACTATAAAGAATATATACTTTCAGAAGTACAGCATTTTCTAGACATAAATAATACTCCTGAAGTCTCCATTGTCTATGTTTGGGATGCCTTAAAATCATATCTATATGGACAAAGTATCAGATGGTATAATAACAAAAGGAAATCTTGGGATAAGGAATTGTTAGATATTCAAAGTAAACTAGACTCTTATAAACATAATAAAGAAAATATTATGGACAAGAAAGTTATTGAAGAAATAAACAAACTAAATGAGAAATACAAAGAAATTTTAACTCATAAAGTTAAAATAACTTTAGAGAAATACAAGTTTTGTCTTATTCAATAAGCCCCAAATACTTACATAGACTTAAAAAATAAAACAAAAGATTGAATAAACAAAACCATATCAAAGAAATCTTTTCTCTAAGGAAAAAGAAGAATGTTTCTAGTATACCAGAAATACTGGATGAATTTAGAAATCACTTTCACAAGATTAACCATAACAACATTAACATGGAACCTAAAGATAAAATAAAGGAGTTTATAACCACAAACATGAATAAAAGCTTAATAAACAACAGATTAAACTATTGGACAAGAGTATTTCATATACAGACGTTATTACACAAATAAATAAGCTTAAATCAAACAAAGCACCGGGTAATGATGGTATTATACCAGAGATATATAAAATCCTTTCTAAAACTACATATTCATTAATACATAAGGTTTTTATTCTGGCCCAAACTGAGTTAATAACCCCCATCTTGGCAATATACATTTATTTCACCAATTTTAAAACCTAATAAAGATCCAACTAGATGTTCTTCATATCGACCCATCTCATTACTTAATGTTGATTATAAAATGTTTATGAGTATTTTTGCTGATGGATTGAAGACAATTATCCCGCATTATAGACATAGATCAGACGGGCTTCATTGTAAATAGAAATACTTTTGATAATATAAGAAGAACTTTAACATTAATTGATTTTGCAAATAGGAAAAAGAAAGATTTAACACTTATTAGTCTTGATATGGGTTCAGCATTTGATTCAGTAAGTTGGGACTATCTGTTTACCTTACTGAAATGCACAAATTTCTCTGATGCATTTGTAAATTTAATTGAGCATTTATACAAAGGAACGCTGGCTTATATTAAGGTAGGAACATATGTTTCACAAAAAATACCCATTCTTAAAGGTACAAAGCAAGGATGTCCACTTTCTCCACTATTATTCACTTTAGTAATGGAGCCTTGGGCTAATTTGATTAGAAACAGTACTGACATAGAGGGTTTTGAAATAGAAAATACAACATCAAAAATTCAACTTTTTGCAGATGATGTTCTAATTACATCAGCAGGATCTAATTCTTCTATGCAGTCTTTATTTGATAAAATGATGAATTTTAAAAGTATTTCTGGTTTAATATTCAATGAAGAAAAAACTAAAATACTACCTATATATACACGAAAAAATACTCTCATTAGTGATTTTACTAAATATGTACCCAACTCAGGTCAGATAACTTATTTAGGTATAATACTGTCTAAAGATATTAAATCTATTATATATAATAACTATAATACCTGTTTTCTTAATATACAAAATCTTTTTAATACCTGGAATAATATGTTTTATACTATGGAGGAGAGACTTACAATTATTAAAATGATAATATTCCCCAAGATTTTATACTTAATACAATCAATAATACTTTCACCTACAAAAATAACTATCAAGAAACTGAATACACTAATGTTAAATTTCTTATGGGCACCTAATAGACCTAGGATTGCATTAAAGAAACATACTAATAGCTGGTCTCAAGGGGTATTTCTTTTCCAGACTTTAATTTATATATTATCTCTTCTATTATAAAAGTTATTACTTTATTAATAGATCGGTCATATGTCAAAAATGGAAAGATTATTGGGAGCTAATTAGTATGCACTTCATGAAAATCTCCTTAACACATAAAAATATGATTATAAATAACTCCATGTTGTGGTTGCTAAAGGAATTTTGTACTTCACCTATTACACCTAAACATATGGTCTGTTACCCATTAAATATTATTATTAGTTATCGTAACTTTATATTCATGCACCCTAAGTATAGGGAATGGAATTTTATTGTATTCCCTATAATTTATACTCAGGGTATGCTTATGTCATCTACTTCTGAAGGAGCTCATTTAGCTATAGATAATAATCTAAAGTACTGGTATCAGCTGATATCTGATAATAAAGTTAAAAATTTAGATTTCTTAACACAAGAATTTGATCTAAGAGAAATTTGCTGGTTAGAGGTTCAGATCTTTAGACAACATCTCATTGATAGAATAGATCTAATGTCTATAACAGTTAAAGAATCTATTCCAAAACTGATTGATTACTTGATAATAAATTTACAGCATAAAGTTTCTGATAAAGGTAAACTTTCATATATACATAAAATTATCAGACAAGAAACTTTTTACAATGTAGATTCATACTGGAATTATTTCACCTCTATTAATGGGGACCCACCAACTCAACAAGATAAACAATATATATTGGAATCTGCTTATAGAACTACATCTTCCATTGTCTGGAGACTTTATACATGGAAATTTTTACATAGATCTTTTATACACCTTTGATGATGAATAAAATTAATAATAAAGATAATCTATGTAAGAGATGTAATGTAGAAATTAATGCTGACTGGGCTCATATGTTTTATGACTGTATGAAGTTGAAAGAATACTGGAAGTCAATTAATGAATTTTTGCAGGCTCTTTTACAGATAATTTAATTATTTCTAAGTCTCTTATATTATTCAACACACCTGTACCTCAATGTGTTAAAAGATTAAGCTTCCCTTGTTATGGTCTATCCTAGCAGTGGCTAGGAAAATAATAACTAGAAATTGGATTTCAGATACACCTCCTTCGTTTAATGAATTTAAAAATGTTATGAATATAATGTGTCATATGGAAATAAGCACAATTAGAATGAGAACAACTAGAAAAACATCACATTTTATTGTATGGGATAATTTACAAAATTTGTTAAAAAAATTCTAATTTCAATAGCACAGTATTTTAGTTTAATTAATTGATCTGATTGTAGTGGATGTCTTTGTAAATACTTTAGTTGTTTTGTTGAATATTATAATAATACCTATTTTTATTTATTTGTATAAAATTGTTATGATATTTCTCTTATATGTTAAAACAATAAACTTGTTTTGAAAAAAAAAAAAAAGAAGAGGGCTGAGGATATATAATTATTGTTGAGATTATGGTTTTTGGTGTTGGTAAAGGCTAGGAGGGCTTAAGTAGTGCTGTGATGAGGACGGAAGCCATGCTGAGTGTCTGCCATAAGGTGATTCTGGATTAGATGGTGCATGAGTTTTCTACGAATACATTTTTCCATAATCTTTGCAAGTGGAGAGAGTATAGCTATTGGCCTATAATTGGAGAATTCAGTAGAGCTGCCTCCTTTGTGAAGTGGGATTACTTAGGATATTTTCCAGATGGTGGGAATTTCAGCTTCTACTATGGTTCGATTGAATAGTATTGAGATGTGGTAAGCAATAGCATCAGCTGATTTTTGTAGGTACTGGGCAGGGAGTTGATCAGCAGAAAGTGTAGTGGGTTTTAATTTTTTGATCAAGGTATGGATAAATGAAGTGGCGACTGGTTGGAAGCTGAACGAGAGTAGGTTTCTAGGGGTGGTATTTTCAGGACCAGGGGAGCTAGGAGGTAGTTGGCTAGCTAGGGCTTGAATTGTCTCAGTAAAGAATTGGTTAAAACTGTAAGAAACATCTTCAGGGGTTTTATTAATAGTAGCAGCAGGGATTGGGGTTGAAGTTTGTCCAGGATGTAGTAGATTATTTAAACCTGCCCAAAACTTCTGAGGGTTATTTTGATTTACTGTCTGTAAATTACAGTAGTATTGTTTTTTGTCTTTTAAAATGGATTTTTTAGTTTCGTTCCTGGATTGCCTGTATTTAATGTGATCTTGGTGGTCTTTAGAAGAATGTATAAAGCCCATGCTTTGTTTCTAAGGGTAATTTTGAGTTTAGACTCTTTAGAAAGCCATGGCACAGTTTTTGCCTTTGTTCTCTTTGAACGAACAGGTGCATGCAAATCAAGGATCTCAAGGAATTTGTTGTTAAAGTATGCTACTGTTTCCTCTAAGGGGAGGTGTTTTAGAATAGAGCAATTACATGAGTTTAGTTCTTGTTGGAATTTGGCAGGGTCAAAGTTTTTATTGTTTCTATCCTTTCTGAGCAAGGGTTGTTGGGAAGTAATGGCTTTGTGCTTAATTACATATGTCAGGTGATCACTTAGGCCATCAAGGAGGGTACCAGAGGTGTACAGGTGGGGGTGACCATTTATGAGTACCCAGTCAAGTATGCTTTCTTTTTGGTTGGATTTACCTATCCTGGTAGGGGTAGATATGATCTGTGTAAATGCATGCAGGTTAATATAGGTGGTTGGGGATTCTGAGGAACAGGTGCCCCAGTCGATGTTAAAGTCTCCAAGTAGTAGGGTTTCTTGGGGGTAGTGACATGATAGCCTGTGCAGGATATCTTCAAGTGTAGATATATTGTTACCTGGGGGAATGTACACACAGATGATATTAATGCATTTATTTTTATTAAGTTGCAATTTGTTGGCAAGAATCTCTGAGTTATTAATCTGAGGTGGCTGTATTACATCTATGGTGACATTCAACTCAGATTTATAGAGTACAGCTACCCCACCCCCCTTCCTGGAGGCACGATCCAGCCTGTGTATGTTGTACCCAGGTGGTAACACTTCATTGTCTGTAGTGTTAGGTTTTAACCAGGTTTCAGAAAAACAGAGAATCTCAGGGGAGTGGACATCCAGAAGTGCATGCAATTCATATACCTTGTTATTAATGCTTCTAATATTGAGATGACAGGCTAGGAGAGGGTTAGTTGGCCTATTAATTGTAGGTTTGTAGCTTAGATTGTAAGTAGAGGGGGTATGTGTATCTGAAGTGGGTGGGCTAGGGTTGCGGTGAATATCACCACCAAGTATTAGGTTAAGTCTATACTTGGTGATGAACTTCAGGAATTTGTTTATTAGTTTTTGGTAGTGTTTGGATCTAGAGCTAATGTGCCTGGGGTTGAGATGTTGATAGACTGAACAAGATGTTGGATAGAACCTGGTACTTTATGGTTGAAGGTGGGAGGATTTACAGCTGGGGTGATAGTATGGCCTTTCGGGACCTGAAATCCCGTGAGAAACTGGTTTTCATACAAGGTAAGGAGGTATGGTGCGAACAAGAGGGGTATAAAGAGGAGTATATCATTATTTGTGATTCAGCTAGTGAGTTAAGGAACTGTTTTACCTGGTGATGCAACACCAGAAGATAGAATGGTGAGGTAAAGGTACTGGAAGGGGGATGGGAAATTTGCCAGATGAAAGCTAATAGGTGCTATTGAAATGTAGGTAGAAGAATGGGGGTGGGAGAAATTATCCCAGATGAAAGCAAATAGGATCTAGAAAGTGGGGGAGTGGCTTTAGTACTATAAATTTAGAGGTACTGGGGATGGGAGGGAATTGGGGGCAGGGAGGGGAGCGAAGAGAGCCCGAGCATAGCGAGGGTGAACGTAGTGAGGCTTTTGCAGTTTACAAGGTTTCCTAAGGTGTCCTAAAGCTATAAGCTAAGTATTATAGGTCTTAAAGTAAGAGTCAGTTTACTTAAGTTACAGAGGAAGGAGGCAAACACTGAAGTAAAAAAAAGAGCCGTATGGCTGACCAAAATGGTGACCTGCTTAATTACACAGCACTGTAAGTGAAAGCTTAACAAATGCTTTTTGTGTGCAACCTATGCTATTTAAATGCTGAGAGAAACTGATTTTGTTATGGTGACCAATTGCAGTCCTGTAGACTCCATTTTGTAGGTAGATGTAGAGTTTAATCTGCTTAAATGCTGAGAGAAACTGATTTTGTTATGGTGACCAATTGCAGTCCTGTAGAGTCCGTTTTGTAGGTAGATGTAGAATTCAATCTGCTTAAATGCCGAAAGAAACTGATTTTGTTATGGTGACCAATGGAAGTCCTGTAAACTCCGTTTTGTAGGTAGATGTAGAGTTCAATCTGCTTAAATGCTGAGAGAAACTGATTTTGTTATGGTGACCAATTGCAGTCCTGTAAACTCCGTTTTGTAGGTAAATGTAGAGTTCAGTCTGCTTAAATGCTGAGAGAAACTGATTTTGTTATGGTGACCAATTGCAGTCCTGTAGACTCCGTTTTGCAGGTAAATGTAGAGTTCAATCTGCTTGATTGATATTAAGTCTCCTGACGACACATTTTCTTTAGGGTATGCATCTGCTACTGGGCTGGTGCCTCTTTCCATTTCTGGCCTCGATATAGGTCCTGCTTCACTGATTTCCTTCTTCCTGGGTGGATTGGTAGCGGTAAAACTGGAAAAACCTTTTGATATCCCCCTTCCTTGATCATTTTTCATCTAACGATATTCACAGTTGCCTGGTTATTTTGTTGAGCTTCTTTTGAAGTAATATCTGATGGAACTCCATCAGCGTTGAATAAACAGATGCCACTTGCCTTGGTGAGGTAACACCTCCTTCTAGGTGTTGATTTGATAATTCTCTTTCTTCATTAGCTCCATTGGTTGTCTCTTCAGACCTTGCTTGATACTCCTCCCTCTGCCTGTCCTGTCAATCAAATGATGGGGCACGCCCTCTCTACTGTTGATTGGTTCCACGAGACTGTTGCAACTTGCCATTGGAAGACCTCGTGGTTTGTGAGACATGATTGGTTGCTGGTTGCCCTATTTGCTGTACAGACCTCGGCCAGGTAAAAACATGCTGGTTCTCAAAGTCTATTACATCCCTAGTCAACTTTCTTTTCTTTTGATCCAATAGTCGTACCACATAATGTAGTACCTTGTCTATCAGATCTTGCAAAAATAATTCTGTGGCATCCTCTCCATATATTGCCATCAGTTCCTGCTGTTGTTGGCGAATTTTATCATTAAGTTCATGTTCTATTGGTTTAAAGAAATCCAATGGCAGCTGGATGTATGCTTTACTAGTGTCCAGGTTTATTTTCTACCATTGTGCCAGAAGGCTGGGTTATGTATTGCCATACGTTGGCATGTTTAGGACTCTAAGTCCTCTAGGTACAACATTTAGATTCAAGCAAGCTTCAAAGTGGAACCGTTGGCTTTGAAGCCGCTTGAATCTATACAGATCATTTTCAATGTCTCTCTTTAATGTTCGTACCTCTTGTTCGTTATTGCCGCTAATGGCTACTTCTTGGCTCATTCTTATTGCACACATTTCTAAGAGTGGATTATTACTGTTCGCCAACAAATTCATGAGTTTTCTATCAACATTTACATCCTTTCCAGTATTCTCCATGATGGTCACAGCACCTTCCGCCATCCCAACAGTCAGTAAAGAAGTAACCAAGCACGACTCAAACAGTCCAAAGCAGCCCCAGGATAAAAATAAAGCAGATCCAAATGAACTTGCCTTTGGTTGAAGGTATCTGGAATAACCGAAAAAAAACACCGCAAAATAGAATAAAATCTTAAAGTATTAAAGAAGATTTTATTCTATTTTGCTGTGTTTTTTCAGATGTTATGTGATCCTATCTCGCCTACATTCTGACTGATGGGTTCGGAGCCGATCCCTCGGCTCCGACTCGGCACGCTTATGCCAAAGAGCGAAGTCTCTTATTGGCTGAGCTTACTATATCCCAGGATGCACCACTACCAATCCCCCAGATCTCGTTTGCCGCTAACAAGCAAAGACGTGGTCTCGAGCTTGACTGAGCTAAGTAGTGTTTTTTTCACTAACTTTCTGTCAGGATTTTCTTTAAAATTCAACAAAAAGCTGTTTTAACAGCTATCTAGTGGTTTTTGTGCTTGAATGAGTATTTTCCTTGGTAAAATATTGTGTAGTGACTGTGTTTTGACAGACTAGAGGTCCCATCGGAGTTGAAGGGCCTTCCCCTGTCAGTTCGTTGTTGGCTAATTCCTGTTATTTTTAAGGTTATTGGATCTACTTCTTTTGGTGTTGTGTTAGTCCTTATTAAAAGGACAGAAAAGTAAAGAAGAAGAAGAGAGAGCAAGGAAAATTCTATAGTGTTAGTCATTGTGTTTCTTCTTGGCTAGTTTTCTGTGTTTGGATTGCCATAATGTCACAGGCTCCTAGGCCTTCAGGATTTAAAAAGTGCACTAAGTGCAGTTTTAAGATGTCATCACAGACCACTCTCTGTGTATATTGTTTGGGCCAAACATTTGCAGGAGTCCTGCAGTGTGTCACGATTTTCCTCGAGGGTCCTCCAAGAGAGGACAAATAAACTTATTTTGAAAGGCCTTATCAAACCCTCTTTTGAAGAAGCTTTAGCATCCTCTCCTTCTCCTGCTAAAAAGAAAAGGGCGTCGGCTCCGACCAGTCCGCCGGACCCGACCGCCAAAAGACATAGGCAGGCTTCTCCTTCGGCTCCACGGACTTGGAGCCGAGGGTGGAAGTCTGCCTCGATGCCTCCAGTCTCGACTCCTCTGGTCTCGGAGCCGACGGCTGGGGCATCGAGAGGCGGTCACCTTCATCGGCTCCACTGATCTCGGAGCCGATGAAGGTTGTCCGCCAGACACTTCCTCCTCGGCGCCAAGTCCTCTTCGGCACCGATGGAAATTGGTTGACACTCCCTCGGCGCCGATAGTTATCGAGTCGCCTCGAGCCGGTCCCTTAGTCCCGTGGAGCCGTTGGAGACCTACTCGACCCGCTCGGTCTCTTCCAGGTCATCAAGGATGTCAGATTCGACATAGACAGGGTGCTCCAAAGACTGTTCCAGTCCCCAGTCTTTCAAAAATTTGTTTCGGCTCCGACCCAATTGGTTTCGAGCCGATAGCCCACTCCATTGCCATTCCTCCTCCGACCGCTGGCCCGCCGGAGCAGGTGCTGATGGAGCCAGTAGAGATCCTAGGGTCGGCTCCGACCCTTACTCCAACCCCGCCTCGGGTCTGAGTTTAGCACGGACTTCTTCGGCTGGACCCGGGGTGACGTTTGGGACCAATGCTGTCGGTTCGAGCCTCCTCTCGGTGCTTCGCTGCGGGACATCCGTCTGCTATCATGGCTCGGGACCGGACACTCCCAGGATTCTGGGGGTCCGGCTTTCAGAGCTATGAGGAGTGCCTTGGCCAAGTCTTCTTGGCCATCTCTACAGCTTTACCGGCACCTTCCCTGGGCATGGAGACTGGGTCTTTGGCAGTTCCCTGTCTCTAGGCAGCGGAGCCCGGGCCTGAGGTTACCCCCACTGGGGTTCCTCCTCCTGAGGGTTCTTGAGTTGTCTTCGGAGGAGCCCCCAAGGAAGAGATCGTGCAAGAGGAAGCACGTGGACTCCCAGTCTCTTACATCGGACACTGATCTTGATGATGCGGAGGGGTCCCCAAAGTCGCCCTCGGATGATGTCTCATTTGCAGACATTCTAGAGATCCTTAACGAGGCGGCTGGATTTCCAAACCCCCTCCGCTGATGAGTCAGTGCTTCTCAAGGCCTTTGGGGCTCAGCCCTCCGCCTCCTGGGTGTCTCCGCCTTTGACGAGCTCCTGGATTTGGTTTGTCGGAGGGCGTGGGAACATCCAGATACTGTGGAACCAGTGCCTTCTCGCCCTAACAAATTTTTGTCTGCCCCACCCGAGAAGTTCTTGACGAAAGGCGTGGCTGTAGATGCCATGGTGGTGGCATCTGCTACACAGCAGGACGTGGCAGAGGCTTCAACGTCCGTCCATCCTCCTAATAAGGAGTCTAGGAGCATGGACCGCACGGAAGCGCACCCTGACTTCAGCGGCCTTTACTCTAAGGTCCCTGAATTATTTGGCACATTTCACCAGACTACAGAGGGATCTGATCAAGGAGCTGTCAGACTCCTCTCAGGTAACCTACCTGAGCAGCTAGCCCAGTCGGTTAGCTCTCAGTTGGCTATCCTTACCTCGATTTCTAACTCGTCCATGAGGCTCATTTCATATGCGGCAAGGGCGGGCAGAGTGGCAGGCACAGGCGTGGCTCACGGAGACAAGCCTGGCTCCGTTGTGTCATTTCGGGAGGCCTTCAAGTCTTCCTTCGCCGATGCTCCCTTTGATGGGTCCTCTTTGTTTGGGCCCAAGGTAAAAGACACTCTTACCCGCTGTGAGCAAGAGGGAACAACTTTATCTGCCGTGGGAGCACGTTATTCCACTCCTTCGGCCTTATCCCAAGGCTAAAAGAGGAGGGAAGATGTGGTTCCGAAATCACAGAAGTTCTTTCCTCAACAGCAGGAAGATTCCCTTCCAGAGGACGGGAAATGTTTCTGGGAGACGCCGTCCCAGAGGTGGCAGAGGGCCCGCAACACTGGAGACCGCGAGTCCTTTCGTGGCTCTTCAGCCTCCCACACTTCATGAGGGATTGCCCGGCTGTGCTGCTCGAGCCAGTCGGGTGCCGCTTTGCCAAGCACCTAAAAGCCTGGGAGTCTATTACTCAGGACAGATGGGTGCTTGGATTATTGCCGGAGGTTACACCATTCCCTTCACACACTCACCCCACCGTCCAAAAAATCCCGGACCCACCACCCAGTCAAAGGGAAATTGCAGCCAGAAGCTTCAAAGCTGCTAGAAAAGGAGTCATCCAACCGTCCCCACAGACCAGATCGGATCCGGAAATTACTCAAGGTTCTTTTAGTGCCAAAAGACAGGGGACCTGAGACCCATATTGGATCTCAGCAAACTAAACCAGTCCGTCATGAAGTCCAAATTCAATGGTCACTTTACAATCCATTCTCCCATTGTTGGAGAAGGATGTTTGGATGTGCTCCATAGATCTCAAGGACGCCTATTATCACATACCGATACATCAGGCGTCCAGGAGGTATCTGCGCTCAGCCTGGGAGACAGTCATTTCCAATTTTGTGCACTGCCCTTTGGTCTCACCACAGCCCCAGGGTGTTCACCAAGTGTTTGGCAGTAGTGACTGCTCGCCTGAGGAGTCTCGGATTCCAAGTGTTTCCCTATCTGGATGACTGGCTCCTGACTGCCACCACCAGGCATCTACTACTAGACAACCTACAAGCCACCATCTCCTGGGTGCTTCCCTGGGAATTACATTCAATTGGTCAAAGTCTGTCTTGCTGCCCTCTCAGCATAAGATTCATAGGAGCAGAGATAGACTCAAAATTGATGCGCATCTTCCTTCCTACCGAAAGGATTCAAACATTACAAGGTCAAGTCCGAGCCCTGCTTCCAAGATCCAAAGCCCCAGCCAGGTTGGTCCTGCAACTTTTAGGTTCAATGTCTGCCACGGTTCTCCTAGTTCCGCTGGCAAGATTGCACATGAGGATTCTTCAGTGGCTGTTATCGACACAATGGTCTTTTCAGGATCTCCCCCTCAATCATCTCATACTGATTACAGAAACGTGCAAATGGGACCTCCGCTGGTGGCTTCAGCCATCCAATCTGAATCAGGGAAGACCTTTGTTATACCCTCCGTGGCCACCTTGGCAACGGATGCCTCCCAGACGGGGTGGGGGGGGCATTGTCTGGGCAGGTTAGTTCAGGGTTCTTGGCTTCCAGACAAAACTTTTCTCCATATCAATGTATTGGAAATGAGGGCTGTACTTCTGTCCCTACAAGCCCTCCACAAGTTTCTCCCTCAAGGCATTATCGCTATCCACACAGACAACATGTCGGTGGTCTGGTATCTAAACAAACAAGGAGGGACCAGATCTTACCCCCTTTGCAGAGAGGCCATGAGGGTGTGGGAATGGGCAGTAGCTACCAACCGCTTCCTGGTAGCGACCCACATTCCAGGAAAATCCAATGTATTGGCAGACAGATTCTCTCTCCTCACGAGTGGTCCCTGAACGAAACAGTAGCAGCTCAGGTTTTCAAAAGATGGGGGACCCCGTGCTGCGACCTGTTTGCAACACCACAAAACACAAAGTGCAAAAGGTTCTTTTCCTTGACTCCGCGTCAGGGGGAGGCAGCTACGGATGCTCTAGTCCAACCTTGGCCAACAGGACTACTTTATGCTTTTCCTCCGGTTCCACTCCTCCCCAAAGTCATCCAGAAAGCTTCCCAATTGGGGTCCACAATGATTCTAATTGCTCCGTACTGGCCTCGTCAGGTATGGTTCCCCTACCTAAAGAAATATGCTCTGGACGGTCCTTGGTTTTTGGGTCTAACTCCGGACCTGCTGATTCATCAGTCGGGACGACAGCACCAGTCCCTTCACACTTTGAAATTAACAGCTTGGCTCCTCCAGTTCCGACCTTAGTCAGAAATCACACCTTAGACCCGGAAGTTATTCACATTTTATCTTCAGCCCACAAACCCACCACTAAGAAATTGTATCTCAGTAAGTGGAAGAGGTTTGCTATCTGGGCTCAACTCAGAGGCTTAGACCCTATTACTGCCCGATACCAGAGGTCTTGAAATTTTTAACATCCTTGTTTAATCAAGGATCTTCAGTCTCTACTATTAAAGTCCAACTAGCAGCTATCTCCAAATTTCACGAATCCATAGACCCACCGTTGATGAGCAGCAGATTATGTAAAACTTTCATGAAAGGTGCTGTGCTTTTAAGACCCCAGTTTTTCATCCTGCCTCCGTGGGATCTTGATTTGGTACTTGCCTTAACATCTTCCCCTTTTGAACCGGCTGCTACATGTGAGTTGAAATATCTGTCTTGAAAACTGCCTTCTTCGTTGCAATTACCTCTGCAAGAAGAGTTTCAGAACTTCAAGCCCTATCTATCAAACCACCGTACTTGATTTTTCACAAGGATAGAGTATCACTTAGGCCTAATCCATCTTTTGTTCCAAAAGTTTGTTCTAGTCTCTGTCTCCAACAATCTCTAGAGCTACCAGTTTTCTTTCCAAAATTTTCAAATGAAGCGGAATACACCTTGCATAAATTGGATGTTCACAGGCAATTGCGCTTCTATCTAGACAGGACTCAACAAATTCAAAACAGACCAATTGTTTGTGTCCTTTTCAGATAATAAATTGGGTAAAACCATCACTAAAGCTACTATTTCCAAATGGATTAGAGATTGCATAACTCAGGCTTATTCCTCTTCAAATAAGCAACTTACAACATCTATCAAAGCTCACTCTGCCAGAGCTATGGCTACCTCTATTGCGTTTCATTCCAAGCTCGCTATTTCTGAGATTTGTGCTGCGGCGACTTGGTCCAACCCGCACACTTTCATTTCCCACTATAAATTGGATGTGGCATCTAAAGGCGAGCATCATTTGGTTCCACGGTACTCAGGAGTGTTTTCCAGTGAGCCACCCAGGATTCAGGTGCTAGGGACGCTGTCCCATCAGTCAGAATGTAGGCGAGATAGGATCACATAACATCTTTTAGTTATGTACTCACCATAACTTCAGATGTTTGGGATCCATCTCGCCTACATTCCTAATACCCACCCTCCTTCCTCCTGCCTTGGAGATCAGAAGAGATGGAATGGTTTGAGTTCTACTATTTTTATCTTGTATCATCTGTCGATGTTATATAAGCAGTGCGTGCGTGTGTGCATGTATGCGGACAAACTAGATCTGGGGGATTGGTAGTGGTGCATCCTGGGATATAGTAAGCTCAGCCAATAAGAGACTTCGCTCTTTGGCATAAGCGTGCCGAGTCGGAGCCGAGGGATCGGCTCCGAACCCATCAGTCAGAATGTAGGCGAGATGGATCCCAAACATCTGAAGTTATGGTGAGTACATAACTAAAAGTTATTCCAGTTACCTTCCACCAAGGGAAGTTCATTTGGATCTGCTTTATTTTTATCCTGGGGCTGTTTTGGACTGTTTGGGTTGTGCTTGGTAAGTTCTTGGAGTTATTGAACTTAGATCAACTTGCACAAATCTAATGTTAGAGCTGAAGGAAGATGTATTACTTAGGCCAGAGCAGGAATGGCACAACAGAAAAGAGTAATAAACAGGGCATATAAAACAATGTTAGTTGAGAAAATAGTACGATGCAAGGGTAAAAAGAGCATGGAGTGACTGATTGATTAAATAAAGATGCAACAGATGATCACTTGAGAAGAAATTTATCTTAATCCAGATATGCATTTAAATGAAGAAATCTTAGAATTTTTGCAAACAAGTATTTCTGCACCCCTATGAGACTTGAATATATGGTCCTGTAAACAAAGCTTATTTTGAAGATAAAATGGCCAAGAAGGAGATTTGAATAATATGATTAGTCTTATATTTTGAAGAAAAGTTAACCTCAGTGTAGACATGGTTTTGCTGAGTTGGTGTAAAATAGCACGCATTAAAGAGGTGAAAGCACTACTAACTTTAGTGCTCGTAGTGACTAAGAAAGATAGAACTAGAAAATGGAAAATTAAACACAAACCATTAATAAGAGAGGTGAAAATATGATTTATCATCATCATCAACATCAGCTCCCTTTTCCCCATTTTTTTTACATGGAGTCGGGGTATCGTGTTAATTGTCACCAACTCTATCGATTCAGTGCCACACTCCTGCCTCCTTCAACACTCATGCCTGAGTGTCGCAGACCTTTCACATAATCCAGCCATCTTGTCCTCGCTTCATCTTACCTGCTTCCTGTCTGTCACAAATCTTCTTCACCAAATTGTCTTCTGCTTTTCTGCACATGTGCTCAAACCACCATAATCTGTTTTCTTTGATTTTTTTTCAATTGGAGCTACTTTGGCTAATGCTCTTATGTCCTCATTTCTTCATCTGTCCCACAGTGTGCATCCTATCACCTTTCTCAGACATTTCATTTCCATCACCTCTAGCTTCTTCAACTGTTCTGCCTTTACTGCCCAGGTTTCTGTACCATACAGTAGTACTGGTCGCACCACTGTCTTGTACACCTTACTTTTCAGCTTCTTTGGCATTCTTCTGATATTGACTACATATGATACTCTATACTAGTTGGCTGCAGACCCTCTGATTCTAGTTTTAACCTCTTCATTCAGACTACTTTTCTCCTCAACCGCCCCTCCCAGATACTTGAAGCTGTTTACCTGTTCCACTATCTTCCCTTCTATCTCTATTCTCAGCTGTTTCTCATTTCCACAATTTGCTGCCATTACTACTGTCTTATCTGTGCTTAGTTTCATCCATGTGCCTTCATATTTGCATTCCATTCTCCTATCTTTTGCTGAAGTTCTAGCTCAGAGTCTGCCTGTACTGCCACATCATCTGCATACAGCAACTTTGTTGATCTGTCCCCTCCTACCTGTTTACTAATGTAGTCCATCACCAGTATGAACAGCAGTGGGCTCAGAGCTGAACCTTGATGTACACCCACTCCCAATAGGAACCCCTCTGTGAGGCCGAACACTGTTCGTACTTGAGTCATTGGATCCTTGTACATAGCCTGCACTAATTCTACCAATGTTTCTGGGACTTCAAACCACTGCAGTACTGCCCAGATCAGCTTTCTTGGGACCTTGTCATATACTTTCTCCAAGTCTAGGAATGCCCAGTTGGACTCTCTCTTCATCTCTAGCTTCTTGTCAAGCATCTGTCTCGATGCAAACATCAGGTCAGTTGTGCTGCACCCTGATTTTAATTCGAATTGCTCATCTGCCATCTTACATTGTACCGTTCTGCATATCCATTTATCAATCTCCCTCTCCAGAACCTTCATGCAATGTGATAGGCATTTGATGCCTCTGTACTGCCCACAGTTGTGGATGCCCCCTTTGTTCTTGTACACTGACATGAGTATGCTTATTCTTCAGTCATCTGGGATACGCCTTTCTCTCCATACTGCTATTAATACCCTCAGGAGACATTTCTCCCCTATCTCATCCAACATCTTTATCATATCTGCTGTGGACTCATCTGAGCCTGCTGCTTTCCCTGACTTCATCTTCCTTAGTGCTGTTCTTACTTCTTCTAGGATGGGCTCCTCTTCTTCTCTCATTGTAGGCTGTTTCTGGGGCAGTACAGCTTCTGGGGTTTTCTTCATTCAGAAGCTGCTGGAAATACTCCTTCCATCTGCCTTTGATGTCCTGTGGACTGGTGAGCAGGTTGTTGCTGGCACCCCGTATGAAGGGTGTCTAACTATCTTCTTTATCTTTCTGTCTTTGCCTTACAACCTGATACAGTTTCTTTGTTTTACTTACTGAGTCACTTTCCAGAAGCAGGTACAGTGCCTCTGATGCCCTATTCTTTGCTATTGCAACTTCTTTCTTAGCTTTTTTGTTAGTCAACCAGTAGTCCTTCCTAGCCTGATCAGTCTTTTCTGTCTCCCACTTCTTCCTGCACTCCTTCTTTCTTTTGATGACTTCCTGGACTTCTGCAGTCCACCACCAGCTTTCCTTATGTACCTTATTTCCATACCTGGCTCAGCCATGTATCTTTTCTGCAGTCCTAACACATGCTGTTTTTGCGCTCTGCCATTCCTCTTCAACTCCACCCATTTCTTCCTCTTCTTGGGGTGCTAGAGCCCTGAGTAATTCCTTGAACTGCTGTACTTTCTCTCCAGTCAACTTCCAGGTCTTCAGCCTGGTCTCTGTTGACCTTAGAGCCTTCTCTGACCACTGCTTGCAGCTGATTGTGGATTATGCTGTGGGCTGACTGTTTTTCTGGGGATTACTTTGCAATCATGGATTCTACCACAGTGCCTTTTCCTTACTAGGAGAAAGTCTAACTGAGTTACATATTGGCTACTCTTGTTTGTGATCTTGTGACTGTCTATCTTTCTGAACCATGTATTGGCTGCTATTAAGCCATTTGCTAGGCAGAAGTCTAGAATGGCTTCTCCTTCTTTTTTCCTGTTGTCTCACCCATGTGGACCCATGCAGTCCTATTCTGTCTGTCCCAATATGTGCACTCAAGTCACCCATTATCAGCACCAATTCATGTTCTCCTACTTTATCTAGTAGGTCCTGCAACGTCTGTCTGAATGCACTCTTTTCCTCACTATCACAACCCTGCTGTGGGGCATAGGCTGAGATTATGAATACTGCCCTATCATTACACTGGAGTCTGATTGCCACAAGTCTGTCATTAATTCTGATGATATCCCTCACTGCCTTCTGAAGCCTCTCTCTCCCCACAGTTCCTGCACCATTTCTAGCCTGTCCCCCACCTGAGTAGTAGAGTCTGGATCCCAAGCCAAGTGGCTTTGCTGCACTGCCCTTCCATCTCATTTCTTGGATACATAGGATGCCCAGCCTCCTCCATATCATCATGACATCCACTTACAAGCTGTGTCCTCAAAGTGAACCTACATTAAGCATAGCAATTCTTAGTTCATGTTTGGCAGGTTGGTTGGTTTTATGTCCAGCTTTCTCTCAACAGTGCTATCCCTGGTAACCCAGGCTGGGGAACTAGACACCAGCCATCCAGTAGCTTATTGACCCAGGGCTGCTGGGTTTTATGGTAGGCACACACTGGCAAATAGTGGCATATATACCCCTCCCAGCATTAGCAAGGGTCCCTGAGAGTAGGCTGGGTCCTCAACCCATTTATCACCGGTAACTACCAATGCACAGTTGGCGACATTAGTCAACATGACCAAATCACCTAGAGCCATATTTTACACCGAATGGCTAGCCCTGGCATGGTGTGCAGTCTGTGATCCATGTTCTATCTTGAGGATGCTGTGCACCACAGTAGATGCCCCAAAGCGGTTGGTCTGTACAACTCTTCCGCTCTGTAGGGCATCAGGAACGCTACAGAATCCTGAAAGCCCAAAATCCTGAAGACCAAAATCCTGAAAGTTCAAAATACTAAAAACTCAAAATACTACTTCTTCTTTCGGCTTTTCCCGGTTAGGGGTCGCCACAGTGGATCACCTGTCTGCTCATGATTGGCAATAGAGTTTTACGGTGTTGAGTTGCCAGCCCAGTGCCCAACTTTCCACAGAAGGCGCACACGCACACACGACTAGGGCCAGTTTAGAGTGTCCAGTCCACCTATAGCATGTCTTTGGGATTGAAAAGTCAAAATCCTGAAAACACACAGGATACCAACACTTACTATATTCCAGCACAAGTACATACAGAAATATATTACCCTTCAACTATATGCAGGGGGGCAATCTTGGAGATGATATATTTAAGTAGCAGGGGGTGCGGGGGGCTCAGCTTTGTGTTTTATTTGTTTCTGTATGTACTTGTGCTGGAATAGATTAGATTAAGTGTTGGTATCCTGTGTGTTTTCAGGAATTTGAGTTTTCAGGATTTTGAACTTTCAGGATTTTGGTCTTGAGGATTTTGGGCTTTCATGATACTTGAAAGAGTACTTCATACCCCACTATCCCTTTTTAACCACCACCCCTTCTATACAATATATCTTTATTCAATTCCTCCTCAATTATCTTCCTGTCTTAGTCCCCACCTTACATTTCAGTTTCTTTCTGACCTTCCCATTTTATCCGTCTTTCTCAAGTTCTTACCCCATCTCTCTTATAACCAGGTTCTGTGTCAGCAAGTACCCTAGTATTCTTACCACACTCTCATATAACCAGGTCCTGTGTCAGTAATGTGTCAGTAATCATCCTAGTATTCTTATCCCAGTCTCTTATAACCAGGTTCTTTGTCAGTAAGTACCCTAGTATGCTTACTTCACTCTCTTATAACCAGGTTCTGTGTCAGTAAGTACCCTAGTATTCTTACCTGACTCTCTTATAACCAGGTTCTGTGTCAGTAATGTGTCAGTAATCATCCTAGTATTCTTATCCCAGTCTCTTATACCCAGGTTCTGTGTCAGTAAGTACCCTAGTGTTTTTACTCCACTCTCTTATAATCAGGTTCTGTGTCAGTAAGTACCCTAGTATTCTTACCCCACTCTCTTATAACCAGGTTCTGTGTCACTATTCTTACCCCACTTTCATTGACTCATCAGCAGTATAATGCCTCTCTGCCTTTTCTAGATTTAACTTCTATCTGCCTACCACCTAATGTTTCAGCCTCCATATCTCGGTTTTAGTTATTCCTAACATTTGTACTGTAAGCCTCTTTACTTATGTGTTATGGCTCATGTCTAATGTCTGCTTGTCACATATTTTGCACGAGTGTTTATATACTAAATGTTTTGTACTTTGAATTTCACATCATGTATAATGTCCCCACATAAGAAATACATTTCTATAGTATCATTAAAGAACAATAACCTGTTAGTTCTTAAGACATCTAGTTACAAACTTTGTAATGTATCTTTGTAAAAAATAAATAAATAAAAAAAACTTTTGTCCTGAGTATTTTAATCTGCAGGAGCTTTTCTCCCTGGGCCCTTGCTGAAAATGGGCTCTGCCCCATTGGAATTTCAGCTTTTACAAAGATAAATAAATATAAGTAAGTAAGTAAATAACTCAATTGTGTGTTAATTATTTTTGTTTAAGGAGCAATATTAAATCAAATTTGAGATAAAGATTGAAGTGATATCTGGATGTACGTCCTCAACAATGACAAGTTTGTGAATTTTTAATGTGAGCTCTGATTGTATGGCAGGGCTAGTTTACTAGTGTCATGTACATAACAAGTGCACTATACATGAGATTTTTAAATATTTGAAAATTAAAATGTAGTAATGAAGTATTTGCACTGCTTTAGAGGCAAAAGATGATACTGACAATATGCATTTGGCTGATGTGACATTGTTCTACATCGTGATTGATATGTTGGCTGATGTGACATTGTTCTATATCCTGATTGATATGTTGGCTGATGTGACATTGTTCTACATCGTGATTGATATGTTGGCTGATGTGACATTGTTCTACATCCTGATTGATATGTTGGCTGATGTGACATTGTTCTACATCCTGATTGGTATGTTGGCTGATGTGACATTGTTCTACATCCTGATTGATATATTGGCTGATGTGACATTGTTCTACATCCTGATTGATATGTTGGCTGATGTGACATTGTTCTACATCCTGACTGATATGTTGGCTGATGTGACATTGTTCTACATCCTGATTGATATGTTGGCTGATGTGACATTGTTCTACATCCTGATTGATATGTTGGCTGATGTGACATTGTTCTACATCCTGATTGATATGTTGGCTGATGTGACATTGTTCTACATCCTGATTGATATGTTGGCTGTTGTGACATTGTTCTACATCCTGATGATATGTTGGCTGATGTGACATTGCTCTACATCCTGATTGATATGGTGAGGGAGGAACTTTATGTCTCAGTACTTGAAACTCCTAATGCAGCTCAAGGTTTTTATAGCGCATCTAAACCTGAAAACATTCAGTTTCACTGAATAGACAATGTGACCTTGTTACCCTTTAGGTACCTGCTCTCTAAAGATTTCCTTAAAATCATGAGACAAGCTAAGAGGCCTCTGTAGTTCTAGGCAGTCCTACTTGATTAAATGGAAGAAATGTTCCCTATTGTGCCAAAGGTGGAATCAAACCCCAGCTTGGTAGGAGTGCTAGTGGTTTTGCAGTGTGTACCTGAGTTTAAAATAGGATTGTCTTATACCTCAGTGGAAGTACATCTGTTGTTCATCTCTGCCTACATATGTATGGACCCCTTTATTTATTTATTTCAGTTTGATGACCGAGGAAGTCCACTGGCCCAAGAAGGGACCATTTTTAGTGGAGCCCAGGGTAGAAAAGCTCCAGTAACAATAACAAATCCATTAACAATAATAAACATACATATCATGTAGACATATAACACATGCTGAAAATACAATTAACAAACATGAAGCGATAAACATTTGGATATAGAGTATCTGTAGTGATAACGGATATACATTCTATAAGCAGAGTAAAACTTAATAAAACATTTACAGAGGTAGGATTTGTGCATTACTAAAATGATAAGTGTGCAGAATGAATATTAATGATGCCTGTCAGGTATAGGATATAGACCATGCTGAGGGTATAATTAATTACATACGAAGAGATGCTACTAGTCACAGATTGGTTGTAGTGACAGTGAGCAAATAACCTCGTAAAGAAATAATTCTAGCACACAGGGTATTCCCTAGTTGAATCATTTTCAGACATAAGAGTAAGAATATTTACATGGTTTTAAATAGCAGGTAATACAAAGAGGGTAGAAAAGCAGTCCAGCAGTAATTGTAGAGTTTTGTATGTTAGGAGAATCGTAGGATGGGGGTAATAAGCAGAGTTGAGGAGGGGGTTGTGGGTGTCATTAAGGAGAGGCTGATGGGTTCAAGTGGGGAAAGAGCAGAGGCAAATCCATTTAGAGGATAGGGAGGAGTGTAGGAGGGATTTGAAGTTGGCAGGGTTTGGAATGTTTTGAAGGGAGGAGGGGAGTGAGTTCCATAGTTTGGCTATTGGCCTGGGGGCAGGGAAGGTTTGTAGACTTATAGCAGGTTTTGGTTTGAAGTTGGCAGGGTTTGGAATGTTTTGAAGGGAGGAGGGGAGTGAGTTCCATAGTTTGGCTATTTGGGAGTATGAGAGCAGAAAGTGGCCTGGGGGCAGGGAAGGTTTGTAGACTTGTAGCAGGTTTTGGTTTTCATATCGTAGTGAGCGGTCTGGAATATAGGGGGTTAAGGTGGTGGAGAGAGCAGGACAGCTGGATGGCCTGAAGTTAAGTTTGTGGGCTGTGGTGAGTTTTAGAAAGTTTAGGTAGTTGGGTAGCTCTAGCCATTGTAGAGATTAGAGGGAGAGGCAGTGATGGGAAGAATTTTTGGAGTTTGTGGAAAATGTGCTTATTTTATTGTAGCAGGATTCCAGTTTGGATTGTAATCTGAGTTGGAGGTTGGTGAGTAGGGGAGCACCTGGTGGAGGGAGTGAGGTAGCGATTATGTCGGTACAGGAGTCCTAATTTTTTTGATGTTTTTTTATAGCAGTTTGAATATGGATGTCGAATTTTAGTTGCTCATCAATGATGATACCAAGCAGCTTTGTATTTCAATGGGGGTGTTATTCTGGCTTAGTATAGTGAAGGAGGCATTGTCAATGGAGGTGATTCTGGAGGGAGTAAAGATCATTACTTTAGTTTTGGTTGCGTTTTGGTGAGGTGGTTGTTGTGCATCCATCTATTTTAGTAAATGCTGACTTGGCTTTTAGTAGGAGGTCAGAAGGGGAGTCAGCAGTGCAGATGATTGTAGAATCATCTGCATACTGAATTCGAGAGGTGTTTCAGATGGTGTGGTGATATTTGTTGATGATAATGTTGAAGAGCAGAGGGCTTAGAACAGATCCTTGAGGAACACCAGTGGGGGTGTGTAAGAAGGCGATGGTTGAAGATTTCCATTTTACAGGTTGCTGTCTTTTGGAGAGATAGCTAGAGAGCCAGGATAAGGTAAAGGGAGGTAAGTTGAGAGAGGAGAGTTGCGATAGGAGTATGGGGTGGGAGACGGTGTTAGTAGCTTTGGATGGGTCAAGGAACAGGGTAGACACTAGTTTGCCAGTCATGAGCATGGTTGATGCATTCAAGGAAGGACAGAAGGACGGTGATGGTGCTGTGGCCAGGATGGAAACCATGTTGTGTGGGGGTAAGGAGGTTATTGTGTGTTAGATATGACATCAGTTGAGCATGAATACATTTCTCTAAGATTTTTGAGAGTGGGGAGAGGATAGCAGTGGGCCTGAAATTGGTGGTGTCATAGTTTTTACCTCCTTTGTGTAGTTGAATGATGAATGCATGTTTCCAAATAGAAGGGATATGGGATTCTTGGATACATCTGTTTATTAAAATGGAGATTGTGAGGGCTTTGCTGTTGGCAGATAGTTTGAGGAAGAGTGGGAGTAAATTGTCTGGTGCAATACATCATGGTTTTAGCTGGAGGAGGAGTTTTTTATTGTGCTTGTGGGGACGGGGTTGATGTTTAAGATGGGTGAGGGGGGGGTGTGGGGAGGTGGTGGTTAATTTGGCTGCACAGTCCATGAAGAAAGAGTTAAAAGATGTGGCTGTTTCTAGGTTGGTAAGGTTGGGGTTAAGGCAAGGGTTATCTTTGTTACCAGGTTGGAGGAGAGAGGAGATAGTTTTCCAAAATGTTTTGGGTTAGTGGAGTGCTCAGATATGAGACTGGTGTAGTATGATTTGCGGTCTCTAGTTATTATTTTTTTATGGTATTGTGTTGTTTGAATTCTAATAGGGTACTGGGCAGTTTATTGTTATAGAATTGTTTCTACTTTTTGTCTCTTAGGAGCATGGTTTGTTTTGTTTCTTTTGATAGTCAGGGACAGATTTTAGATTTGACCCATTTGTATCTGAGAGGCACATGGCTGTTGAGTAGATTCAGAAAGGTTTCATTAAAGTGGCTGATTGCATTGTTGAGGGGCAGGGTTTTTAAGGGGGTCCAGTCAATTTGCTTTAGCCAGTCATTGAATATTTGTGGGTTGAAATTAGAGAGGTTATGGGTTTGAATGTAGTGATGTTGCTTATGAAGTGAAGAAGGGTGCCAGTCAGTGAAGGCTTGTAGGTGGTTACTGATAGGTGGTTACTGATTGGGTCAGGGGGATACCTGAACTTGAGGTATGGTTAGGATGGGATACTAAAATCCAGTCAAGAATGGTACTAGCGTGTGTTTTTGTTAGGCCTGGTAGGAGAGTTAATGATCTGGGTGAAATTAAAGACGTTGATTGCTTGAGAAGGGGGTTGAGAGTTGATAGTAGCCCAGTTAATGTTTATGTCGCCTAGGATAAAGATTTCATTTTTGATATTAGAAGAGAATCAGGAGAGGATGTCTTTTAGTATTGGAATGTTGTTGCTTGGGGGAATATATGCACATGAATTTATGATTGTTGATTTTTAGGTGGGCTATGGTTAATTTAGACTTGGAGAATTTTGGAATGGGGATGGTAAGTGGTGTTGCTGTGTAGGAGGAGGAGTAGACTATGGCTACATCACCTCCTTTCTTACTGGGTCTATCATTGTAGATCATTTGGTATCTTTTTTAATATTTATGTTAAGCTTGTTAAGATTCTGAGATGGCAACAATATCAGGATGATTATGTGAGAGCCAGGCATGGAGGGTAGGGATTTTGGTACAAAGGCTTTGTGCAGTAATTGTGATGAAGCAAATGGAATTTGGGGTGCTAGAATGTGAGGGAGTGGGAGCTTTGTTGGATGGGGAATTGATGGGGCCTGGGTTGGGATGGATGTCACCAGAGAGAGGGAGGGAGGACGATTTGGTATAGTAGGTGTATTATGAGATCTACAGTGGAATGAGGTAGGTTTGTTTGGGTGTGTGTGGTGTGGAAGGTTGGGTGAGTGTAAGATTGGAAGGATTTTTGGCTTATAGAGTAGGGTGGTGTTGGAGGGATAGAGTTCTGCAGGTATAGAGGAGAAGGGTGGTAAGGTGGTGTGTTGGTGATGGCTGTCACATAATTTGCATGAGTGTTTATATACTAAATGTTTTGTACTTTGAATTTCACATCATGTATAATGTTACCACATAAGAATTACCTTTCTATAGTATCATTAAAGAACAGTTACCTGTTAGTTCTTAAGACATCTAGTTACAAACTTTGTAATGTATCTTTAAAAAAAAAAAAAAAAACTTTTATCCTGAGTAGTGTGAAGGTAGGCTATGAGGGGGGTGTGGGAGTTGTGTTAGGTAGGTAATGGTGGTTATTATGCTAGTAGTACGGAAGAGTGTAGGTGTGGTATGAAATGGGACATACTGTAGTTGTTTGCGAGTCTGTGATGGTGTAGTATGATTGGTGGGAGGGACATGTGATGATTGGATAGTGGGAGCTGTGAGAGGAGTCAGGGATAGATAACTGTACAAGTAGTGGGGGCAAGTTGGAATTGGGGGCAGGGTAGGGGAGCGGAGTGAGCCTGAAGGGTTAACAGAGTGGGTAGAGCACCCGCAGCAGAAGTGAGCGGAAAAAGAAGCATCAGTGAGCGCAGGTAAGGACAGAACACAGTTGCTTGGGTTACAGCTGATTGTAGGGAGTAGATAGTCAGGAATGGGTTAGTGGCACGTAATTATAATTTATTTCACTAAATGGAGGTGTAGTCAGATCTTAGAAAGGGTACTGTAAAGATAGCGAGCAGTAAAACACCTTGAATGGGCTTTGTTGCTAGACAAGGTAGGGAGTAATGGAGCTCTTCTGTCACCTAGTGGAGACAATCTGGTGACACAGCAGATTGGATAGGCGAGAGGGTAGTTCCTCTGAGTGTGCATGCTGTTGGGGATACTAATGCAAGGTAAAATAAAATGGTTTCACACAGTAAGCAAATTATGAAACTACCTATGAATCTAAGAAATTGTATAAAACACCAAATACCAACGGGTAGTAATAACCAGACAACAATTTAATGAAGGTAAGCGCTTTCACATTAAAAACAACAATGCTTCATCAGACCAAATAACAATACTACAAAAACATGAATATAAAGCCATAAGACCACTCCCATCAATAAAGTAATTATCATCTTCACAATAATCTAAAGAAATTAATTAAAATCTATTACCTGTGTATGTAACTCACAAACATCCCTGTCTGCTGAATCTCTGTCAGCTTGTCACATGCTGATGACGTCATCATCATGCGACCACATGTATGTATAAATAAGGGTATACAAACACGAAATCACATGCCTATAAAAACATATAATTTAGCGCTGTTATATAATTAAAAACAAAACAAAATAAAAATAAACTAATGAAGTAAAGACCGTGCCTTTAGAGCTGATTTAAGGGAAAGTATTTCATTTACCCCAGGAGATCTATAAATGGATATACAATGCACATAATCATGTCATACAATCGAGTATATTCATTGCATGTAATCATATCATACAGTCACGGATATACATTGCACATAATCATATCACACAGTCGTGGATATACATTGCACATAATCATATCATACAATCGCGGATATACATTGCACATAATCATATCATACAGTTGTGGATATACTTTGCACATAATCATATCATACAGTCATGGATATACATTGCGCATAATCATATCATACAGTTGTGGATATACATTGCATGTAATCATATCATACAGTCATGAATGTACATTGCACATAATCATATCATATAGTCATAGATATACATTGCACATAATCATATCATACAGTCATGGATATACATTGCATTTAATCGTATCATACAGTCGTGGATATACATTGCACATAATCATATCATACAGTCATGGATATACATTGCACATAATCATATCATACAGTCATGGATATACATTGCACATAATCATATCATACAGTCATGGATATACATTGCACATAATCATATACAGTCATGGATATACATTGCACATAATCATATCATACAGTCACAGATGTACATTGCACATACTCATATCATACAGTTGTGGATATACATTGCACATAATCATATCATACAATTGCGTATATACATTGCACATAATCATGTCATACAATGAGTGCAGGTAAGGACAGAACACAGTTGCTTGGGTTACAGCTGATTGGATTGAAGTGTAGGGAGTAGATAGTCAGGAATGGGTTAGTGACACGTAATTATAATTTATTTCACTAAATGGAGGTATAGCCAGATCTTAGAAGGGGTACTGTAAAGTTAGAGATCAGTAAAACACCTTGAATGAGCTTTGTTGCTAGACAAGGTGGGGAGTAATGGAGCTCTTCTGCCACCTAATGGAGAAAATCTTTTGACAGCAGACTGGACAGGAGAGAGGGATAGTTCCTGTGAGTGTGCATGCTGTCGGGGATGCTAATGCAAGATAAAATGAAATGGTTTCACACAGTAAGCAAATTGTGGATGGAGAAGCAGTAAAACCCCGCAGGAGCTTACATGCACTTAGTGGCAGAGGCACACTTTTCTCCTGGGGAAAAACTTAGTCTGACCAATATGTTCGGTATCACTCTGGGTATTTTTGGATTCCTGGACAGGGGGGAGTTGAGATTGTGTGGGCTGGAAAAGAGCAAAAGAATTGAGTTATTGCCTGTGAATGAATGTAGAAAAGTGAGAGCGTGGGTGAGTGAGAGAGGTGAGTGGGGTAGAAGGTATGAGAGGAAAAGTGAGAAGGATGACTGGAATATTGCATGCGGTGGGTAGACACAGAGTTAGTGAGGGTTTGTAGCAGATATTCATTACTATACAGTTCAGAATTTGCAGTTCGCACAGGAGAGATGTGAATGTAACGTCTAGCGATACATACTTCAGATGAGTTCTATATAGCAGCTAGTGATACACACCATGTAAAGTATCCCAGCATGTTTAACACAGGATAGCAAGCTATATTCAGTGCTGAGTTAACTAGGTGGGATAAACATCTACAAAGTAAATTTAGAGGCCAGTGCGAAGTACAATTCAAACCAGTTATTTCTACATTGCAGTTTAGAAGCCAATGCGAAGTATGATTCATAACCAGTTCAGCATTCTACAAGTAACACAGCTATATTCTGTTACAGTGTGCTAGGCAGTTAAGCGCCTTATCCGGCGTGCACGCTACACATGTAACATAGCTTTTATGGAGGAGATCAGTAAGTGTAGAAAAACGACCAAAAACCAAGAAAAAAATCCAAAACAGCCTAGTAGGAAAGCAGAAACACACCAGCAAAGGTTCCACTGTTTAATTCCACCAAGTAAGACACGAACATATAAAAACTGCAGATTAACGCTCTTGACAAAATTGCGTTTTCGTCTCCAATGACAAAGACTTCATCAGATAATGCTGAAATTAATAAATTATATGCATTATAAATACTGTTATTTTTCAAAAAGTATCCAATCAGTCGATGTGCATCAAGAAACAACCAATCTGTTACTGCCTATCATGAATATTAAAAACACATATCATTAAAAATAAATGACCCAAAATTTACATATTGTTAATAAAAAATACACTTTTAAAATATAAAATATCCAAGATATATAGAATTGGTATTCATATCACAAAAATTGATAGAGTGCAGGAAAAAAATTTTTCTTTTATATTTGAAAAAGACTTTTCTATTTAAGATAATGAGACACAAATTCCTTGCAAATCATTAGCTTTTATGAATGAAAAACACCATCTAGTGGTCGTGAATGCAAATTACAAGTAAAGGTTTTATATTTGTTGTTTGTTGTTTTTAAATGTCAGCAGATTTAATTTTGAGTACTGATGTTATTGAAACACTCTCATTTAAGCCTGGTTTTTGTAGCATTGAGAAAAATTTGCCACCATAATTCCCTATAGGCTACTCTTTCTTCCCATAAACCTCCCTTAAATCCTTTTTGACCTGTTCAATAACAAAAAAGTTGAAAACAGCTTCTTCACACTCTTTTGTATGCCTATACAGGGCATTAGTGTCTTTAGCCTTGGAAATCTCATAATAGTGTTCGTATATTCTCCTCCTCAGAATGCGTTCAGTCTTTCCTATATAGAAGGAATTGCATTTTTACAAATGCTTATGTAAATTACCCCTTGGTCTCACAATTATAAAACCTTTGCTCTTTATTATTATGTTATTCCTACTAGGTATAATTATTTCCGTACATTTGACATATATTGGCATTGGTTGCAATGACCACACTTATAACTACCTTTCTTTTCTTGTCCATCTATTCCATAACTTATTCTATTATGCTTTGATTGGGATTCAAAAATATTCTTTATACTCCTAGAATTTCTATATACAATTTTTGGCATCAAATTATTGATGCCATTTATATCAGTTAAAGCTAAAAATTTTTCCATTCATTTCTAAATATTTAACTAACTCGAATGTTGGACACATTGTAGTCCATAATTAAAGCTTGTTCAAATCCTGGTTCTTTTTCACTACAAGTTGTTTTATTTTCTACCATTTGGATAATATTGCTTTGTCCCTTTATTGGCTGAAATTTGGTGTTTCTCCCCATTTCCACCTCATTTCTCAACTTCATTATGAAATTGCTTGGGTAGCCCTTTCTTCAAACATCCTGGTAAGTAAGTTGCATTCTGCCAAAAAATCTTCACTAGCTGGTCATTCTACTACCCTCACAAACTGACCTTTTACAATATTTTTCTTACAGTGTGAGGGGTGTGCGCTAGTGAAGTGAAGGAAGGAGTTGCAAAGGTTTCCTTCCTAAAGATCTTAGTTGCAAAATCACTTCCTGTCTTGTATATTTCAACATCTAAGTATTGCAACTTCTCCAATGAAAGAGTATATGTAAATTTTAAGAAATCTGTGGAATTGTTGATATAGTCAAAAATTAAAATTTTGTCCTACCCCTGCTATCAAAATATGACTATATCATCCAAATATCGCCGATACAATGTCCAACATTTGTTGTAAATAGAATTGATTATATATTCATCCTCCCACTTAGCTAAAACTGTATCTGCATAAATAGGTCCACAAGCTGCACCCATTGCTGTGCCTTGGACCTGTTGATAGTATTCTCCTTGGAAAGTAAAGAAATTATATCTTAATACCATATCCACTAAACTTATAGTTACACTTTTTTCAGCCTGAGTCAATTTTGTATCTCTGTAAACCATTTCTTCAAACATATTAAGGCCTTCTTGGTGTGGTATGCATGAAAAAAGATCAACTACATCCACAGTGACAAATAGTAGGTCTTCATTATATAATTGTGAACCAATGCATCTTAAGAAATCCCAAGAATCTTTCAATATATATGGATTTTCACTACTTATGTGTTTTACCTTATTGTCCACAAATTTTGCTAAGGGAAGTGTTTTAGACCCTGCTGCCGAGACAATAGGTCTCAAAGGAGGGTCTTCCATTCTTGTGGACTTTAGGTATTCCAAATATTATTGGTATTCTTGGTTTTGCCACGCAAAAATTCAAAGGTTTTATTGTCTATTGATCCTTCATACAATAAACTATCTAATAAATTGTCAATTTTGCAATATGCTAAATTTATTTCATTAAGTGAGACCAAGGTGTATTTAACAGTATCATTTATTATAGAATTCATTTTTCCTTCATATATAATATTTTCCATGAAGACAATACCTTATCTGGTTTCATTACTCTCAAATCTCTGTTGTTGCTTAAGTCATATAATATTTGATTTTCCTGCTTAGAAAGATTGAATTCCATAACCTTTTCTTCATACAACTTTCTAATTTCGTTTTCCAACATATTATCAAAATTTTTATTTGAGGATGTAAGGGTGGGTTGTATGTACTTCTACGAATCAAAACTGAATCCTGAGGAGGCAGATTACACTTAATATTTGAATTGGTAGAAGCAAACAAAACACTGAAATTGATTTTCCTTAAGAAAAGCTTCATATCTATAATAGTTTTCACCAATTCACCCTTAACAGAGGGAATAAATTTGAACCCTTTACTTAACAAATGAAAATGTGTTTCAGTAGGAATAATATTGCTGAAATTGTAGATGGTAAAATTTTCAAAAGTATGCTTAGTACCATTAACTTGAATTGTATTATGATGTAACTCAGAATCAGGGTGGGGTGTATTTGGACTAATACCTCCCCCTCCCCCTTTTTGAAAATTTTGATATCCATCTTGTTTATTATAAGAATTGAACGAATTTCTCCTCAGGGTGGGAATCACTATCGTATTCTAAATGAACCCCTACCTGACCATCATTTTCATAATTTTCATCCAAGGTATCACCACTATATTTGTAATAATCATTTTTCTTAAAGGGTGGTTTGGGATAATGGGTGTTATTCTCATACTCGTTTAAATCTCTTTTAATTTACTTATTTTCCTTTCTATGACATCGCTGCATTTCCATTCAATATCATCCTTTACTTTATAGTATTTGTCCCTTTCTTCCCTAATTTGAAAATAAGATCTCCCTTAATAAGTTGATCTAAAGTCTCTATTTCACTTTGCAACAATTCCTGCACTCTTTTGTTTTCTTGAATAATCAGTTTTAAAACTTGAGACCACATTGGTTAAAACTTTTAACAATTCCTGATGAAAAAGAACCTCCTATTACATTATTAGGGTACTTATGTACCCTAAGTCCTTCGAACCACATTTCTATTAATGCACTCATTTAAATATTCATTCTCTATAGTAAGTGTCTTAAATTTCAACATTAATTTATACAATTTGTCCAACTTATTGTGATAGCTTGTGCCATCACTAGAAAAATGTTTTTGTCCGCTTTTAAACTGTATATTGAAAGGCATTTTCAGCCAATCATTAATATCATTTTCTTCCACGAGTTGTGGAAAGAATAATTCACAGTACCTTTGCTCCTATTGGCGTTTGTGGGGTTATCCGGAGTATCGCTGGCTTCAGCCAGCAAAGAAGTAGATCCATTTTCAGGTTCCGTTGGCGCCAAAACCATTGGCGTCTAGCCGGATTGAATGTTTCAGCATAAAGTTGTTCCCTTCTAAGTCGCTGTGTAAGAGCACTTTGCGGGCGTTTTCTTCGATTTGGCTCCCATTGACCATTCGGTCCGTTCAGTCCTTTCCAAGCCATTGGTAACCTCTCCGCCTTGCTTCCGGCATAGCGTCTGGCATAATGGCGTCAAAAGGTCAATAAGCTGCGTTAATTGACCTATCAGTCTCCGTGATTCCCCATCTCTTCCTTTGCGTTCCTCCTTCCATCAAGGTTGCAAAACACGAAACCAGTAAGTGTGGAAAAACGAACAAAAACCAAGGAAAAAATCCAAAACAGCCTAGTAGAAGGCAGGAAACACACCAGCAAAGGTTCCACTGTTTAAGTCCACCAAGTAAGACACGAACATATAAAACTGCAGATTAACGCTCTTGACAAAATTGTTTCGTCTCCAATGACAAAGACTTCATCAGATAATGCTGAAATTAATAAATTATATGCATTATAAATACTGTTATTTTCAAAAAGTATCCAATCAGTCGATGTGCATCAAGAAACAACCAATCTGTTACTGCCTATCATGAATATTAAAAACACATATCATTAAAAATAAATGACCCAAAATTTACATATTGTTAATAAAAAATACACTTTTAAAATATAAAATATCCAAGATATATAGAATTGATATTCATATCACAAAAATTGATAGAGTGCAGGAAAAAATTTTTTCTTTTATATTTGAAAAAAGACTTTTCTATTTAAGATAATGAGACACAAATTCATTGCAAATCATTACTTTTTATGAATGAAAAACACCATCTAGTGGTCGTGAATGCAAATTACAAGTAAAGGTTTTATATTTGTTGTTTGTTGTTTTTAAATGTCAGCAGATTTAATTTTGAGTACTGATGTTATTGAAACACTCTCATTTAAGCCTGGTTTTTTTGTAGCATTGAGAAAAATTTGCCACCATAATTCCCTATAGGCTACTCTTTCTTCCCATAAACCTCCCTTAAATCCTTTTTGACCTGTTCAATAACAAAGTTGAAAACAGCTTCTTCACACTCTTTTGTATGCCTATACAGGGCATTAGTGTCTTTAGCCTTGGAAATCTCATAATAGTGTTAAGGATATTCTCCTCCTCAGGGGCACGTTCAGTCTTTCCTATATAGAAGGAATTGCATTTTTTACAAATGCTTATGTAAATACCCCCTTGGTCTCACAATTATAAAACCTTTGCTCTTTATTATTATGTTATTCCTACTAGGAATAATTATTTCAGAAGCATTTGACATATATTGGCATTGGTTGCAATGACCACACTTATAACTACCTTTCTTTTCTTGTCCATCTATTCCATAACTTATTCTATTATGCTTTGATTGGGATTCAAAAATATTCTTTATACTCCTAGAATTTCTATATACAATTTTTGGCATCAAATTATTGATGCCATTTATATCAGTTAAAGCTAAAAATTTTTTCCATTCATTTCTAAATATTTCACTAACTCGAATGTTGGACACATTGTATTCCATAATTAAAGCTTGTTCAAATCCTGGTTCTTTTTCACTACAAGTTGTTTTATTTTCTACCATTTGGATAATATTGCTTTGTCCCTTTATTGGCTGAAATTTGGTGTTTCTCCCCATTTCCACCTCATTTCTCAACTTCGTGGAGGAGATAAATTAAGCAATAGAGCACCTTACTGGCATGCACACAACTATAAAGCACAGCTACTGTAATAACACAGCTGTTTGTAGTTACAGTAAGATAGGCAATTACAATGTCTTACCAGCATGCACACTACACATATAACATAACACTTACAGTGGAAATAAAGTAAGCAATAGAGTGGCTTACTGCATGCACACTTCACACTGGGACTACAAACTATCCTGAGGAGAGTATGTTCTTTAGGAATGGCACCACGGGTAATGGCCAGTACAAGTAGGTGAGGTGGGAAGTGGGGGTGGGGGGCTGGAAGGTGATAGGTTAGGTGTGGCGCTGGGAGGTGGGATTGAGACTAGGGCTGAGGGAAGGGGCAGGAATGAGGGTGATGCACCGCACCCGCAGCAAAAGTGAGCAGAAAAAAAATGTATCCGTGAGTGCAGGTAAAGACAGGACACAGTTGTTTGGGTTGCAGCTGATTGGTTTAAAGTGTAGGGAGTAGATAGTCAGGAATGGGCTAGTGGCACATAATTGTAATTTATTTCACTAAATGGAGGTGTAACCAGATCTTAGAAGGGGTACTGTAAAGTTAGCGAGCAGTAAAACACCTTGAATGGGCTTTGTTGCTAGACAAGGTGGGGAGTAATGGAGCTCTTCTGCCACCTAGTGGGGAAAGATCTGGTGATACAGCAGATTGGACAGGAGAGAGGGGTAGTCCCTGTGAGTATGCATGCTGTGGGGGAGGGGGGGTGCTAATGCAAGGCAAAATAAAATGGTTTCACACAGTAAGCAAATTGTGAATGGAGAAGTAGTAAAACTCCGCAGGAGCTTACAATCAAACTTTGTAATGTAAAAAGTGTTAGAAACTTACCCCCATCATGTTTGTTTGCTGTTATATTAATGTTTTTTTATGACTTTATGTTCCAAATAGTGTGTTTTCCTTTTATATAGTCCAGTTTAGTTACTATCTTATACATGTTAGTTTAAATTGTACATACTGTATTATATTTATAGCCTTTGCTGAGCAGAAAAGTCTGACTGTGTATACCCATTTTCAGAAGAGCCCTGGGGAGAAAAGCTGTGTTGCATAAACTTGTAATTAACAGTTTTATTTTTAAAAACAACATTGTTTTCAGCAAAATTATACATAGCAAATAATATTTACATTCATGAGATGCAATAAAATACAAGGTTGATAGAATAGGTTGTATACAGACTAGAGAAGGAAAATCTCATACAGTACAGCTGATCTGGAAAGTAGTTACCTGTAACAGATTTTATACAAGCAGGTAGGATCTCTGCATTAAGGTACAGCATTGACTGATGGGTGATGTTATTGATGTAAGTGAGGGAGAGAAACATATGTTTGGGTATTGAGTGTGAGAGTTAGTGAAAGGGTTGTAGAAGTTTCATAAAGAAAATAAGGTGAGGGAGATTGTCAAAAAGTGCTGAGAGAAAGAGTGTAGCTAAGGAAAAGGAGACTGAAAGGGGATACAAGTTTCAGACTTGAGGGGAAAATATATTATAGAAAGAGAGAAGAATTGGAAAGTGACATTCAAGATATGACATGAGATGAGTAAATATCAAAGTGGTTGTAAGGGGAGATGGTATCTTGGACAAGGAGGTGGAAGCGTTTGAGAAGATTTGGGAAGAGTGTGAAGTCATGGGAGAAACTGTCAGCCTGGATATGACCATGAGCATGTCTAAGGTTGAATTAGATATTGTTTGAGCTCTGTTCATAGTTCATAGGTTAGTACTAGGCTAACTGCCTTTGCAAGCCATTTTAAGCCTAGCCAATTATCCCCTGTGAGATTCAAACCCTGTACCTTGTGTTTATAAGGCAAACACCTTAACCATTAGGCCACCCTCCTCTGTTTTTTAAAGCATGGCCATTTGTCTGAAATTTTTAATTTTGTGGGGACAGCATTCCATAGTTTGAACACATAGCAGGAGTGTAGTAAGTATCCTGATTTTTAGATTCATACATTGTTACTAGGCTAATGACCCAAGGGCAGTTTTGTTACTAGGCTAATGACCCAAGGGCATTTCTAAACTTTGCCAAGTTTTCCCAAAAGAATAGTGATGTCCTGTATCCAAATAGGACATTAAGGGGCAGGTATTTATTAGCTACCTCTATCCATAAGGGACATGGGTCCCAGGCCCAGTGTAAATTTCCTGCTCCCCATCCACTAGGTAAGGTTGTGCTAAACCTGGGTAGTAGACAAACTGAGCTTCACATGGATAGGAGGCCTATTCCATAGGAGGAGCAATCTCTGGTTCACATATCTATCTCTCCAGCATGTTTTATTTAAGTCACAGACAAAATGCAGGTCTCTAAACCTGCATTTCTGGCACTGTTTGACTTATAAGTATGTACGAGATTCGTAAGTGTGGGGTTTGTGGATGCCTTGTAAAGCAGGCTTTGAGCACCCCCTCAGCAAACTATAGGAAACTGAATAGAGGGAGAGGGTTTTAAGGCACTCTGCACAAGACAGTTATGTTGCGCCTTGTATTATATTTGTAAGGAACCTCTGAGGTCGCTGTAGTTGCTGCATATGCCTGGTCAGGTACATACCAAAGGGAGTACTGTACTCTATGATTGGTCTGATAAGGGTGGAGTACAGTGGGATAATGACCTCTTTTAACCTACACTTGGCCAAGATTTTTTTTTCATTTGTTTTATAATGATTGATACTGTGATTCCACTAGGGTGGCTTGTGTTTTGAGCTTGCCTTATTCTATTTTGGTTGTATTACAGAGTTTTGCCTCCAGCATTAAATTGTATTTGCACCTGTGTCATGCACAGCTCATTCTATCAGTATATACATACATATATTTTGTAAATAGCTGAGCATATGCTATGGTTCTTACTGGGTTTGGGGGCCCTTGGAATTTAGCAAAGGTATCACTTTGTAGAGCAAGCATAGCCTTGGAATAGTTCCTAAAGGTTTTTAGTTTAATTAGATCCCAGTACTTATTTTTTATTTTGAAGCAATACTGCCTTATGGCCAGATCTGATGAGTGAAGACATTACATTGGGTGAGGAACCTTGGCCGCCCATGTTCATTAGTACAAGGTCAAGGATGTTTGTACCCCTGGGAGGAGAATGGACCAACTGTTCCAGGATGTTGGTATTATCAAAGTTTAGGAATCTTTTGGGCTTGTGAATTAGAAGTGGTGTAGGATTCTCAGTCTATAGAGGGGTAGATGAGATCCCCATGAATATCATATTGGGCTGAATTGTGATGGACTCTGGTACTTTGAGATAGGTAGTATGGGTTTCCTGGGACATGGAGGAGGACCTACAGGTTGCAAGGATATGGTATGAGACCCTGTGTATGGTGAGTTGCACGTGTATGTGTATGAGTTCTGGTGGGTCACACACTTTAACTAATCTGGCTGTGAGGTTGTTTTTAATATAGACTAAGACTCCTCCACCTTTAGTTCCCTCATGCAGTAGCTGGTCTAAAGGTGTGAAAGACATTATAACCTTGCATTGCTGGAGTACTCTTAGTGACTTTACACCATGTCCTTGTTACTGCACAAATGTCTACACTCTCCAGCGAGATGAAGGCTTGCAGGGAGTAGAGTTCTTTTTAAGACTTCTAGCATTGACCAGTACAACCTTCAGATATTTCTTTGTAATTTCATTTAAGTGAGTGGTTTTATCAGTTTGGCATTGCCTAAAAAGGCACTATGGAAGTGGAAAAGGTCTTTGCTAATATCAGAAAGCCTAGAAGAGAAAAATGCAGACTATCCCTAACAAAGCAGTAAGGTCTGTCAAACATGTCCTCCAAGGCCATCAAATATTGTACCCTCTTGGACTGACACCATAAGCTAAGCCAATTGTTAAAATCAACCATTTTTCTGTTGGTAACATGGTATCCTCCTTTGAGTAGGTGGCATGCTGCTTATTGCTAGACTCATACTTGTCTGACACACATAATTAATAACCACAAAATAAGATTCACATCATCCAGGCACAGCCAAGGGTCATGTAGAAAACATTCCTAATACTCCAAGGTAAAATGAAATACTTTATTTAAAAATGTTGAACACTTTCATCCCAGAAACCTGGACCTTCATCACAACAGTCATTAAGACGCACTGTACCATTTTAAACCCCTATCCTAATTATTACTAAAATGTTATTGGATACTCAACCAATTAAACTGTTTAAGCAAAATTTAAAACATTTTTCCAACCACAAGTTTACTTATCTTGGAAAATCTTGTCATTATAGAAGGACAGAATGTGAAGTTTTGGTGCGTACAAATTCATCTTGAAATCTTAGAACACTGTAACTAAATAAAATGGCATTTATTTATTTATTTCCATTTGTTGACTGGGAAAATCCGACTGGACACAGGTCCTTTTTCAGCGGAGGCCCGGGGAGAAAAGCTCCACAATAAAAACAACAATTAAAAACAATTACAAGTTACAGGAAGTATAGGTAGGTTTTGTTTAACAATAGTAGTAAACAGTTATAGTTCAAAATTAAATTATTTAGTTAAATGGTACAAGACTTGTATCATTGATGCCATAAAGAGTAGCAAGTATTTTAATAGCTGAACTAGCAGATATTACCCTTGAATAACACTGGCTAAGATTACAGCTGAGATATAGGTTTACAAGCAATGTATTTGGCTGCAATCTGAGGTAGTTAGAGGGGTGGAAGAAAGGGATTAGAGAGGCTGGGGTAGAGAGATTAGAGAGGTTTGTTACAGGGACATGTTCAGTGCTCTTTTAGATGAGATTTTAGAGCAGCTTTGACGTTGGTGTGTGATGACACAGACGTTATAGTGTGAGGAAGGGTATTCCATAATTTTGGTATGGAGTAGGAGAAGAGACCTTCTCCAGCAGAGTTCCTGGTTTTAGTTACCTGTAATTGATTTTTGTTGCTAGAGTGTAGTGGTCTGGTGGTATGATAGGGTTGGAGTAGATTTTGGTGGGAGGGGACTTTTAGAGGATGATTTAGTAGTTTGTGGGCTAGTGAGAGTTGGTACCATTGAAGGAGGTGAGGGAGTTCTAGCCAGCCTAGTTCAGTAAGTGAGGTGCAGTGGTGGCTATGGTAGTTTACGCCAGTGGCAAACCTTGCTTTTTTGTTGTAGAAAGCTTCGAGTTTACCTAACTCAAGTTTGCCTTAGGATGGTAAATATTGGAGAGAGGCGTAGAGTAGGGTGGAGATAAGGTGGCTATTTGCAACTGAAATCTTGGCTGTTTTGGTGAGGAATTGCTTATGTCTGTATAAAGCTCCTAGATTTTTGTGTACTTTTTTATGGTTAACGAGATGTGGATGTCAAACTTGAGGTTATTGTCAATTTCAGCCCAAGTAGTTTGGTGTGGTCTGTTGGGGGATAATGGTGTTGTCATTGGCTTTAATATTAAATTGGTTAGTGTTTAGATTATGTTTGGTGGGTTGGAAGATGAGGAGTTTTGTTTTGTTTGGGTTAAGTATGAATTGTGCATCTGAAAGCCAAGTTTCAACTGAGGAAAAGGCTTCCTGTGTGGTCTTTTGAAGTTCACTTAGGGAGTGGGCTGAGCAGATGATGATGGAATCATCTGCGTACTGTATGAGAGTTTATTGTTTGGTAGCAGAGGCTAGATTATTAGTGAATAACATATAATGTAGTATAAATACAATAAAATATTAAAAACTGTAATGCATTCTTGTAGCCTTAAACTATTCAATATATTTTCAGACTAGAAAATAAATTCCTACATTACCACTCTTATTTTTAACAGGAATTATAGAAGTATACTCATTCAATCAAGGGAATGTGGTAGCATCTATGTGTATTGCCACACTAACTCCCTGTTTTCAGTCCAGTTCTCTCAGTGACCACCTCTGACATCTGATTAACAATTTCCAAAATTCCAAAAACAAAGTTGTTGAAGCCTTGGCATAGCATAGAGTATTAATAAAGAGTATTGTTGGTGTTTCATTTTCTAATATCATATAAGTGCTCATGTATTATTTTAACTAATTTTCTCTCTGTTTTACCCATGTAGTATGCCTGACATTGATTACACATTGCTAAATACACCAACCTCTTCATTTCATAATTCCCCTTACATAAGTAACTTTAGTGATACAATCGTTTTTTCAAAACTATACTTTCCTGACTTGTGATGCAAGAACAAAAACTACATCTCCCACATTTCATTGTACCTAAGTGTGGCTCCACCATATCACTCTCCAGTATTTTTTAATGTTATTGTCTACTTTGTAAACAAATTTTGTTTGAAACACGTCATCATCTATTTTCGACACAGGCCAGTTCTTAATAATGATGTCTTTTACAAACGAACATGTGCCGTTACATCTCATTGCCATTAAGTTGTGAAGATCAACAGTATTACTGTCGCGCAAAACAAAAAAATAAACTCCTAGGAGGGGTGTATGTTTATCTCCCCCTTCGCTAAACAACCTTATCACAAACATTAGTAAGTCTTGTGGCTATTCTCTCTCTAAAACATATTTTTATATTTTTCATTCTTTTTAGTTCTTCAAAAATAAGTTGTGATTAGATACCATCCTGGCTGCTCTTATAAATTGGCCTTTAATCAGGCTCCTTTTACATTGTGACAAGTGTGGACTGTTATAGCGAAGGTATGAGTTGGAAAAAGTGCTCCATCTGTAAACAGAGGAAATAAAACATTTCTTTTCCACTCTTAAGTGGATGTCAAGATAATGTTACGTTTGGAATGAGTATTTGTGTGTAAGTCTAAGAAATGAAGTAGTACCAGAAATGTATTTTAGAAATTTCTCCAGTACTTTGTCCTTTTCCTGCCAAATAATAAAAATGTCATCCAGAAATCTAAACTGTCCAGTAGGAGGGGAATGGAGTTTGAAACACAAAACGTCTTTCCCAGGTGAACATAACTAGGTTAGCAAAAATGGGGGAAACAACCCCCCCCCATGGCTACTCCTTCTACCTGCCTGTAAAACTCACCTTCAAAGTACAGGAAATTACGCAGTAATACTAATTACATAATTTCAGCCAACAATCTTACTTTCCTGTGTTCCAAGAATTTGATTTCTAAAAGAGCATGTTTAAAAAAGGGAAGTCCCCCGTCATGGCGATCAATGACATCGGTGGTAACAAAACTACAGTTTCATCAAAAGGTCATTGGTTAATTCCCCCCAAAATCCCAGAAGTCTTTTAAAATATGTTTGGTACTCCCAACACATTCTTGAGTTTCCTCTCAATGCATGCTGCCGGGGGTACATCTTGGAGCCTTGGACAGAAACAGTTAACCTGTAAGGGATGTTCTGCATGTTCTTGTGTGTTTTGGCAATGCCAAACACCGCAAGAACGAAGGGCTGTACATCAAAAGAAATTCTTTAGTTTCAAAGTTAATAACCACTTATGCAATGTGTCTTCCAAAAATTTGAATAACTCCTGGGATTTTTTGGGAGAAATTAACCAGTGGCCTTTTGACTGAAAGCTGTAGTTTTGTTATCTTTACGGCTTTGCAGTAGAAGCATTGGATATGTTACTAAGTGTAATTTTGGGTGGTGTTTTAATGGAATGTTTATGTGATGGCCGAGGACCCATTTTGTGATTGTGCTGTGCAGGAAGTCTTAGTATTTTAGGAAGGTTACCTGTACGTACCTCAGCATAAATAGTTTTATGTGTAGGATCTTTTAACCTGTGCAGTACATGTGGTACAAGTGTCACTGACAACTTCTATAGGATTAGTTTTGGTTCTATCAGAGAGTTTTGCCTCCAGCATTAAAGTGTATTTACACCTCTCACATACATTCTGTTTTATTACAAATAAGTAGGTTGTCAGTATGCATGAGGCAATTGCTACAATGCCTCAGAATACCCATCTTAACCACATTAGCTACAGAGAGAGAGTTGGGAAGTGCACATCCATGGCTACTGATCTCCTAGCGAGGAGTGAGGGGAAATTTAAATATTTACTAGGTCAATTAAGACAAGAGACGTGATAAGCAACACTCAGGTATGCACAGACTAGATGCTCTAGTAGTTAAAAAAAAGTCTACCTAGACAGTAGTGGCATTTTAAGGGAGACTTTACACTGCGAGAGATCAGTGTCCACACAGATTAACAGAACTAAGATGTTTAGAATAATGAACATTACAAGCCTTAAACCAACAATTCCTACCTCAGAAGGGCATAGGCTATCTACTCCTGCTATAAGAGTGTAGACCACAAACCTTCTTAATAGGTTCATAGGTAGGTACTAGGCTATCTGATCGAAGGCATTTATAAGACTAGCTGGAATGTGTTGGCTTTCGCCGCCCCCTTAGATTAGTTCCCTGTGCCTCTGTCCAGAAGAGCCATTGAAGTGATCTCTTGGGTAAAATAACTGTTTTGGAGCCAAAGTACTTAAACCAGAACTAAGACACTTTTAGAATAACAGACACAATACATCTTCAACCAGCAGTTCCCAACTCGGAAGGGTGTCAACTACCTCTCCTGCTGTAAGAGTGTAGATCACAAATCTTCCTTATGTACGATAACTGGTTTGGAGCCCAAGTGCTTAAATCAGAAATAGGAGGCTTAGAATAACAGTTGCAATGTAATCAGGGTACTAACAAGCAGTAATAAATGCAGCAGCTTAAATGCAATTAAACACTTTATGAACACAAATACAGTAAAAGCAGCTGAATAAAGTGCACTTTTTTCAGTAAGTGGGCAGGCACGAAATAGAAGATAATTTAGGTTTAAGAGACTAAGTGGGAGGGTCTTCCCAGTTGATCTCTCAGTTCTCAGTAGAATGAGCTGATGAGGTGAAACTGGGAGGAGTGTCCGCAATCAGATTTATAGTAGGGGCGGGCAATTCAAAAGCCACCAAGTTAAAAAAGATAAATGCAGACAGAGATTACCAGAAGGCAGAGGACAGAAAGTCAAAAAAACACTACAGCTAAAAAAAATGCCACTAAATATTTGTAGTTAAATGAGGAATGCTAATTCTCAGCTCCTCACACTAATTAGCTGGATGTTATTCACTGTCTGAAAAATAATTCTTTTCTAACTGACCATAGCCAAGACCTCTTAAAACTCTAAAAAGAACAAAAAACTAAAAGCAAAACAAAATGCAATACAAGAAAAAGATGAAAAAAATAGATGTAAACAAACCTTAAATGAATAGCTCCAAACCAAAATCCAATGATGAGTGGTTAGATTTAGTAGAACTTAGGAGTAATTGTTCATCTGACTGGAGATTCCTTGTAGGATTGTGAGGCTGGGTATTTTTTGGGATAATGTATTAGTTTACATGCGATAATTACCTGAGAGAATCTGAGGAAGTTATTTGGTTCTATACAGTTTAGTTGTTTTAAGGCCTCACAGTGTAGGACTTGTAGCAAAGTTTGCATCATTATTATAACAAGGGGATGTTTGGTCAGGGTCTATGTCATATAATTGAAGAACCACATTGTCGAACATCATCTAGTCAACAATGCTCGTCAACAATGCAGGACGTCAACCCCCACACCCTGCTAATTATATATACCAACTCCAAGATTGCACTGCAGTGGGGAAAAGGGCAAATTTACTGAGCCATACCATAATGTGATCTCTGTCACAACCATTCAACAGCCTGCATTGTCAACAAGATGATGCATGTGACAATGTGACTGTTCACTGATATGACATAGACCCATTTGGTCTTTAGTATAGCATTTGTGTTAGCAAGGATAAAAAAAGCATAAAAAGGGACAGGACTAAGTAAGTTGAGGCTAGAGTATTTCTTGCTGTGCCATTTAGGTAGTGTTTGACCCTATATAGGAAACCTAGTTTTTTTTTTTAAATAGTCTGACATGCATGTAGATCAAATTTAAGGTTGCTGTCTGTTTCAGTACCTTATACTTTATTATGGGTTACTAGTTTAATTTTAATGTTGTTAGCAGCTGTGATTGTAAAAGACTGAATCTGGCTGAGATATTGTGAAAGTACCAAACGTCTTTTTATTACATTTGTGACTATTATACCTTTCTAGTTTGTTCTGCTTGTTGATTCAGTGCTCTAACATTGTGTATTGGCTCTTTGCTCTGTTATGCTAGTTGCTCCATTTTTGCTTTGGTTCTGAGTTTGCTAATGAAGATATTAAAGAGAAGAGGCCCTAGTATGGAGTCTTGTGGAAGGCCTATTGTGATTGGCAGAGGCCCTAGTATGGAGTCTTGTGGAAGGCCTATTGTGACTGGCAGAGAGGATGAGAATTCCTGTTTCCATTTAACTGCTTGTTGTTTGTGATAAATAACTAAAGAACCATGTAAGGGAGAATTGTGAGAGCCCTATGGATGCATATTTGTGAAGTATTTGCTTGTGAGATATTGTCTCAAAAGCCTTAAATAAATCTAGAAATGTGGTTGATACCTTATTTATTGTTATCTTTCTGTTGACTGATAGTATCAGTGAAATGAAGTAGGGTAGTAGCTATACTATGGTGGCTCCTACAACTGTGCTGTGTTTTAGACAGGACGTTATATGTGTTTAGGTCTTGTATGACCTGACCTTTTCTAGTCTTTTTGACAGGGGGGAGAGGATTGCTATAGGCCTGTAGTTATGAAGGTCTGTGGAGATATACACTCATATACATACAAGTATTTTAAGCACAGGCATTAATGTCCTTCTAGCTTGCAAATATACCAAAACACTTGTCCCCATAATAAGTGTCCAGGCTGTTGTTAAAAATATATAAACTAGTACTTTAACGTAATTTCTCTCAGAGAGCCAATTAGTACAGTTCTGTTTCCTGTAGAATCTTCTGCATAGGTTGTCTGATGAGTCCCTACTACCTTTTGATAACCCCAAAACATTCCCAGAGGTAGCTGTCTCTAAATACCCTATATACCAGAATAAGCTCTCCTCTTAGATATCTGTGAGACACTGTACAAGTTCAGATATTTTAGTCCTTCATAATAACTTAAATTTTTACATCCATAGATACCCTTGGTATATTTCTGCTGTACTCTTTCCAGTTTACTCTTGCTTGTTTTCTTATAAGGTTTCCATATTGTTATCCGATACTCAAGTTTGGGTCATATGTAACTAACAAATAATGACTTCATCGTTTCTGATTTCCTAGACCATATAAATATTTTTATATAACCTATAGTTCTATAAACATCATTAACCAATGGGTTGATATGATTAGAAAACTCATAGTTGGATCTACCCATATACCCAGGTCTTTAAATGAGTCTATAGTTGCAATCACTGTGCACTGTATTAAATATTCATCATTTGTGTCTCCCAAAGCTCATATGCTTAATTTTTGATGTATTTATCAGCATATTATTCCTGTGTGCCCAAAGGATCAATGCAGACATGCCTTCTCTGTAGTAGTGAGTTTACCCAATTTCAGGTCATCTGTATATTGACTGTAGAACACCTCAGATGAAAAAGTTTGGTCTGAAAGATACAATATAAACAAGTAAGGGTCTAAGACAGAGCCCTGTGGAACACCCTGACTTTAACCAAGAATTTCACCTGTCCAGTTGCTGTAGGATACTTGCCATGTCCTATTTGTAAGCCATGCAGCTATCCATCTTATCAAGAGTACATCAGTACCTAGTTGTTCTAATTATTGATCAGTGTTTTGTGTATGACCCTGTCAAATGTTGAAGTTAAATTATATTACATCACAATTTTCCATTCATAGTTATAATATATTTATAGAACATCATGTTACAGGAGGTAATACATCTAGTTAAAACATAAGCATGCTAATATAGGATTTCATGTCCCCGCCTGTCCCATTTTCTCCTGTCTACCTGATGAATCTGGGCATCTTGAGACAATGGAACAATTGCCTCATGTACACAGACAACCCTCTCCTACCACCCAACACTACGACCTGTGAGAGATGCACTTATATAGCCAAACTGGAAGCAAAGCTCTCTTCACCAAAGACTGGCCTAGACAGTCAAGAGGAGAAGGTAAACACTTGCACCGCACCACACTCATCACATAGTCCCTCAAAACCTACACCACCAAAACATACACACAGAAGCACAAAACACACACCTACATTCGGGGAGGCTCTCAGTACAAATCTGCCCAAATAACAGAGGCCTCCAAAGCAGAAATAACCTCCACCCCCCCAACACAACCCAAATGACACATAGCCCACATACTCAGTGTGCCACTCAACTACAGCTCATAAGGCATAATGTACCCAACACTCTAGTCATAAGTGACTCTATAGTCAGGCACACTGATGTTCCACTTACCAGGCTGAACAAGGAAAAAGTTAATGTCAGCTGCCTGTCAGGTGCCAGGATCCACCACATAATGCATGCACTCAGGTCACTCCACAAGTACAACTATGACTCTGTCATTGTCCATGTTGGTGTGAATGACCTGAGACGTACCTCCCTGCTGGTCTACATGAAAAGAGACATGGAGGAACTCTCTGATCTTGTACCCTGGGCCTGTATGACCCTAGCCCTGAGTAGCATCCTGTCATCACCCAGAATGACACCACAGTACAAGGACAAAATGATTGACTTTAACAATTGGCTAAGCTTCTGGTGTCATTCTAAGGGAATCCAGTATCTGATGGGATGACATGATTGACAAACCACGCTGCTTTGCCAGAGATGGCCTGCACCTGTCACCCTTGGGATTCCGGATACTGGTAAAGGCTGTTGCCACCCCAATAGTGCCTTTTTTAGGCAAGGTTCAAATGACAAATTCACCACTGTAACAGGTACAAGCAAGCAAAATCTGAGGGTAATGCTACTCAATGTCAGAAGTCTAAACCTCAAAATGCACTCACTCAAGGCACTCCTTAAAATGGAGAACATTGACATCTGTGCAGTGGCAGAGACCTGGTTCAAAGCTCCAGAGAACACCCCTGCATTACCAGGCTGTAATTCATATCACACCTTTCGGCCACCAAACCCGGACCGAAACACTAAAGGTGGAGGCGTGTCCATATTCATTAAGGATATCCACACCTCCAAGGTAGTTGCTCAGCATAATGCATCCGAGATTATCCAAGTTCAACTAACTCTGGGCAAAACCGCAATCCAGATTGTAGCTTGCTACAGACCCCCCACCATGCCCCAAGATTTCCATTCCTCTTTTCTTGATGCACTGGAAAATATTAGGGTACAACCCAACACTGTAATAATAGGTGATTTCAACTACCCTACCATTAACTGGGAAAACTACTCATGTAACAACTCTTTTGCTCAACGTTTTCTGGAAATCATCAATTCCAACGCCTTGGATCAACTTATCCACACCCCCACTAGGGGCAGCAGTATCCTAGACCTGGTCATCACCAACATGGGTGACCAGTGTTCCACACCAGAGGTCAGTTCCTCGTTGGTCAGATCCAATCACAAGCTAATCACCCTAAACATCCACATCCCGCTCCCACCCCCATTAGGAAAACAACTGTAAAAAATTTCTCAAAGCCAACTTCACGCTTCTTAAAACAGAAACGGCAAACTTCACAACACCCATGCAGATGGACAATAGAGGTACGACTCCTGAATCCTACATAAATGCACTTTATAAGAACTTACACAAGTGCATGGATCGTGCTATCCCTAACAGAACCAAGTTATTATCCTCCAAAAAAGGAAGCCGATCTGGTGGTCTTCTGCTGTAAACAAACTCTACAACAGAAGAAAGAAACTGTTGCAAAAAAAGAGTAAAATCCAACGATCGGAGGAACTCCCTGGTCAGCCTCAGTAAGAAGCTGAGATCCCTCATAAACTCCTCCAAAGCTAGTTATGAAAACAAAATTACCACTGATTCTAAAGACAACCACAAAGCATTCTACAGCTATGTCAAAAATCTCAATGGCAACACTCAGATCTGCTCTGAGTTACAGCACAATGACACTAAATATACAGAACCAACTGATATTGCCAACATCCTGGCAGATAGGTTCAGTGCTAACTTTACCCCCCTCTCACACCCCCTAAAGGGCCCATCTTTATACCGGAAGAATGCAAAGTTCCTTTAATCACGGCTGCACAGGTAAAAACCTCACTCTCCAAAGCCAAGAACACAGCATCCATGGGACCTGACAACATCCCAGGCTGCCTTCTACATGAACTAGAGAATGAACTGGCACTCCACCTAAGTACCATGTTCAATCATAGCCTCACCTCAGGCTTTGTGCCCATTGAATGGTGCACCGTGACAGTTATCCCACTCCACAAAGGGGGGGGGGGGCCACAACAGACCCTGGGAACTACCACCCCATTAGCCTGACGAGCCTCGTCTGCAAGGCCATGGAACGTATCATCATGGAATTCATAAAGACATTGGAGATCTCCAAACTCTGAACCCCACACAGTTTGGGTTTGTAAAAGGCAGATCATGTCTCCTAAGCCTGATAGACTTCTTTGAAGTAGTCACCAAAGCCGTAGATTGAGGGTAAGTCGGTTCACAAAGCCTATCTAGATCTCGCCAAGGCATTCAACACCATCCCACACTCTGGAATTATCACTAAACTAGGTATAAATCCCTATGTCACAAGATAGGTTGCCAACTGGCTTACTGACAGAGCCCACACCGTTAAAGTAGCAGACTCCAAATCAGACTTCAGACCAGTGACAAGTGGAGTACCACAGGGTTCAGTCCTGGGTCCTCTCCTGTTTGGTATCTACTTCTCTGAAGTACAGGCTAACACAGATGGTCTTTGGCTAACTAAACTCGCAGATGACTGCAAACTAGGAGCCATAATCGAAACTCCTAACGATGTGGACATCCTACAAAAGGGCCTCACTGAGACAGATGCCTGGTGTCAAACACATGGTCTCAAGCTCAATGCCAAAAAGTGCATTGTCATCCCCTTTGGTAAAAACTCTGTACCCATGAACTACCACATAGGCGGTAGTCTACTTAACACCGAAAGTGTGATAAGAGACCTTGGGATACAGGTGGACAGTAGTCTCTCCTTTGATAATCACATCGCCACAGTGGTCAGGAAATCCTTCTACGTGGCACACCTCATAACAAAAGGTTTCTCATCCAGAAAAAAAGAGGTCATTGTTCCCCTCTACTCATCACTCATTAGACCCATTATAGAGTACAATGCCCCTTTTGGTATGTACCTCACAAGACATTTACAACAACTGGAAAGGCCACAAAAATACCTCACAAAGAGGATTACTGGCCTCAAACAGATGCCTTACACAGACCGTTTCAAAAAACTCCAGCTTTACTCCGTCGCATATCGCCTACTCAGAGGCAATCTTTGCCTAACATACAAAGCTATGTCAAACCCAGAGCTGTTGGACATGCTCCACTTAAAGAAATCCCAATCCCTCTGAGCTACGCACTCTAGGGACCTAAACCTTGTCACCACAATAAACAGAATATGCTGGAGGGATAGATTCCTGTCCCAGAGACTTCCCATACTCTGGAACAGACTACCTATCTATGTCAAACAGAGCTCCTCATTAACACTCTTCAAGAAAAATCTTGATGATTGGATGGGTAATAGGAAATTCACCCCAGGGATCACTTCTGTGGTTCTGCTTGACAGGGGCACAGGAAAATAATTTTCTTGGGTGGCGAAAGCCAGGGTACCTTTTTGGCTAGGCTTGTATAGGCCCTAAGGCCAATAGCCTCGTACCTACCTATGAACTTATCCAGTATTACCTTCTCCATTATTGTTCAACAACATGAAAGGAGACTTAAGGGTCTATGTGACTCTAGGTTTGTCCTACTCCCCTTTCCCTTAATGACAGGTTTAATAAGTGCATGTCTCCAATCTTGAGGCATTTCCCCATATTTAAAAGACCTAGTGAATAATAGATATAATGGTACCATAACTAATTCTGTCTCCTTCCTGCTCTTTGTTTGGCTTCAGTTTTCGCAGTTCTTTTTTTAATATAATCTAATCCGGTGTCTTAGGTTACCTGGATGTCACTGGGATAACTTATCACCCCTTTTGTGGACCCAAACTGTTATGCATAATATTTTGTAAATGTATCTATAATCGGTTGTGTCTGAGAATAAATTTCAGAATCTCCACTCAATTTGTATGTCTTTACTACATCAACATCTTTTTTTTTCCTCAAACACCTTTATTAAATTATCACTTGTGACATAGGCAAATTTACATTAATATCAAAGTGATCAAACTATATTAACATAACAAACATTATATTTCACATATATTGCTATATATCAGATAACCTAAGCAATATTATATTCATTATTTAATTTCTGCCTTTTTTAAGCAAGATACAGCTTTATTAAACCATCACTTGCTCAATAGGCAATCACACATTTATATAATTGAAAACAAACCACACCTACACAATCCTAGTTGCAAGCATTTTATATCATAAGCCATAGTGACACACTCCCAGTTGCAAACATTATACATCACTTATAATCTACCCAATCTTTCTTACTCCAAGTTTACAGAGCTCATTTAAGTCCTGACACCTTTTAAACCCTATTCCTCCCCTGTATGTATTGTTCCCACAATTCCCATTTTTTTCCTATGTAATTTGCTCCTACCCTTTTCTAAAGATTTCAATTCCAGTTGTTTTATCTCTGTTACTATATTCACTACTTCCAGTGTTGCTGGTTTAAATTTTGATTTCCATTTTCTAGTAATTGCATTTTAGGCAGCCACCATTGTTAGACATAGCAAGACCTTACCATGTCTATGTAATTGCGATTCTGTGTCATACTTCAACAAAGTCATCTCCCTCTTTAGAACAATTTGCCTACCCAGCATCTTTGACAGTGTATCTCGCAGGGAATCCTTAAAGTCTGCCAATTCACCACACTCCCAGAAAATATGTTCCCAGTTACCTCTTTCTTCCCCTTCACACCTCCAACATTTGCTGTCTGCCTGGGGAAAAAATATCTGTAGTCTACTTAGGGTATAAAAATATCTATGTAAACATTTCCAGGCAAAAATCCTAAATCTGCTAGATTTTGTTGCATATTTGGGAGACATACATATATCCTCCCATTGTTTCTTTGTGAATTGCTTATCCACTCTTTCTTCCCAACCCTTTCTAATCTCCTCTGATTGATTCTTATAGTTATCATGCAATATTTTATATGGTTTACTAATTATTCCTTTTTTAGTGACAGCTTATGTTGTAGATTCTATTAAAAACTCTACAAGTGCTGGTCTTTTATTTAGAATCCCCTATTTCTTTCTCTTTGCCTATACTCTGATTTCAATCCCTGATAGGGAAGGCAAGTCTAAATAAATTCTTGGTGTTTTCCCATTCCATCATCTTTCCTTCTCTAGTTATTTGCTCCCTATACCTTGGTTCCTTTGCCAGTTTTCTCCAATAAATTCCAACCCCCTCGTGCCTATTGTCTGTAGCCTTAATTGCAGTCATCGCTATCTGTAGAATCTCCTTTCTCCACTCCCGTGTTGGTTTAGTTCTTAGGATAGTTTCTGCTACTTTATGGATATAATATTCTGTATGATTATTGTTATTCTCCTTAAAGGCCGGCATCCAAAGTCCCAGTCGCTCCTTGTTTCTTGGGGCTCCACGCATTTCATCATTATCCCTTTTCACTTATAGTTTTCTGCTTGTGCTGTGTCTTAACTATGCAGCTCTGAAATACCCCTTCAGATTGGGTAATCCCAGTTTGTCCTGTTCTACTACAAGAATCAGCTTATACCACATAATTCTTGCCATCTTCACCTCCCAGATATAGTCCTTCAGCTGTTTATTAATTGCTGCCCAAAACTTCTCCTTTGGTTGATAAAAATATGCCTGACCTGTGTATAAGACTAAAGGGAATACAAATATTTAACTGCTTGTATCTTCCTATGCATTGCATTTCTATTTCCAACCCACTCCAGTGTGTAGATGTTTTACTTATTACTAATTTCTACACTTGCTATTTTTAAAACACTGTCACCCAGTGACATTTTTGCCTTATTTCCTACAAATAGAAAGCAGTAAAAGCCAGAGCATGATGCATTATTTGTACCTACTGTACAAAACCTATATTAAATCTCCTGCATAGGCTCTATCCCCAATAGCGTCTCAAGCATAGTCCATTGCAGCACATCCTGACTTGATTGTTCTCTATGTATCTGTACTTTCTTGGAATAAGAACCTCGCAAAGTGTTGTGTCTTGCCCCAGCAAATCTTCCTTGTTAATGCATAAATTCTTAAATGTAACTCGTTTTTAACTTAGTTATTTGCCTGTATTATCAATGTGGTTTTAGAGCTTATGATAGTACCTGTTACATATTGCAATCTTGTTTTTTTTTACTGAGGTATATTTGTTATTGTGTATATGCAAACTCATAACTTGCTCTCTAGACCTAATATTGTCTCCCTAACTAACTTTTCTCTCCTTCTACATTTACCAGCCTTGTGTTCCTGCACTAAACAACTGAAGTTACCCTGCTGGAAGCCTCCAAAAGATAGTCCTAACTAAAAAATAACCTACCAGCTCCCCAACAGACAATTCCTTTCTTAAAAGGCAGTGAAAGTATGTATTGTTGCTGCCACAAGTAAACTGTATTACTTTTAATGTATAGTAAACTGTAATACTTTTAATGTATTAAAGTCTCTGCTAGGTTAGGCAAGTTTCCAAGTCGGGCTAGCCAGCAGCCAACCCCCCCATTTATCACTTATCTTTATATTAGCCCTATTTCCAGTACATATTCTCTACTCACTAACTGGATAATCTCCCCTCTCCCTTAACCTGCTATCCTCTGTAGGAGACCTATCTGTTGCAATAAAGTGACTGGCCATTAGATGTCTCAGCTTACTGTTCACTAATCTCCCTCTCCAATTCTTTACCATATCTCTCCAACTCTGTTCTCAGTTTTCTACTACTCTTTCACCATCTCTCCTGTGTCCAATTTATCTTTACTCACATTCTACTTCTCTGTCATCCTGATTCTCCTCTTACCAGCCTCTGAACTTTCTTCTACAATTCTCTCACTCTCAGACTTACCTGTTGAACTCTCATACCTCACTGATTGTCATCCTCGACAGTCTTCTCTCTTGTATCTACCCGCTCCAGTCGCCCTGCAGGTTCACTCCACTCCCCTACCCTGTCCCCATTTCCCACCCACCCCAGGTGGTCCTACCTTTATTCCTTTTAAGACACACCCCCACTAAACCTACTCCAATCTGCTTAGTCACATCACAAGCATTCCCACCCCATTCACTCAATACACCCTCCTTAGTTTAATTACCACACCATCTATCCTATTATATTCCTGCTTATAATATCTAACTCCCATTTCTCTTCCATCTTATATACCAACATCATGTCCACATCACTAATCCCTTACCAAGTACAACTTCTAATCTTAGCCTAACTCCTACCCCTCTAACCACTACCGATATCCTAACCTCCTATGAACAACCTCTTAACTACAATCTTCTCTTCCCCTCCAAACACACACTGATGGAAACCCTACCTTTCTCTCCATACTTCCTAAACATCATTTGTAAACCCAGCTACCTACTTGCCAAATATCACAGACTATCACATATTAAATACATCAACCTAAAACGTAGAAAATTCCTTGACTACTATTATAAACCTCTCTAGCCTAAACACTTAGCACTCCTCCTCTCCTTACTAGATGGGGACATTCATCCTAACCTTGGACCAAACTATACACTTAACACTACAAACTGCAATCAACACAATACTTGTACCCTGTCACCTAACAAACCTCCCAACTCACTCTCTATAGCACATCTTAATATACGTAGTATTTGCAATAAAATCACACAAGTCCATGCCCGCCTAGATGTCCACCTATATGACATCCTATGTTTATCTGAAACATGGCTAAAACCTACCATTAAAGACAATGAAATCACCCCACCTGGTTACAATATCATTAGACTGGACCGTACAGCTAAAAAGGGAGGAGGGGTAGCAATGCTCTATAAAGCAGAACTGCAAGTCAGTACTGCAAATCTTAACCTTCCTTTGGACAATAGTACTGAAATAATAATCTCTAAACTTCAGGTCAACGCTCATAAAGCCATACATATCATCTGTATTTATCTTCCACCAGGTAATAACATTAGTACACTCGAGTATATCCTTAACTGGCTAGCTACCAATCTTCCACAAGAAACCATAGTCCTAGGGGACTTTAATATCGATTGGAATTCCTGCAATAGTACAAACTCTACCACCCATATCAATTTATATGGCTTCTCACAAACTATTAACACATCTACAAAAACTAACAGACTCAACAACAAAGAAAGTACCTTGGACTGGATACTTACTAATACCCCTCAACAAACCTATATAGCAGGAACCCTTCCTGATGACCTAAATGACCATTCACTAACTTATATTATTAGACATAAAACCAACTTAACCTTCCTAACACTTTCAGAACAGTACGCTCTAAAAAGCAATTCAACCCAGAACGTTTCCAAATGGAACTTAAACAATGCAATTGATCACCATTAAAATCTCTCCCTCTAGATAAAGCAGTTGAATACTTAAATTCTACATTCTTAACTATCCTCAACCACCATGCCCCATTACGTTCTATTAGAAATAAAGCTAAACCTGCCCCTTGGCTCACCAATAATACTAGGCAAAAAAATCCATCTTAGAAACAAGTCCTGGTCAAAATGGCATAACACTAAGAATTCCATTGATCACCAAACCTTTACGGAAAACAGAAATAATACAAAAAAAGCCATCCTGTTAGACAAAAAGAACTTTTATCACCAATTACAGCAAACCTCCCACAATGAACCTCATAAATTCTGGTCTAGCATTAACAAACTTCTAAACCCAGGCCAAACTTTCACACCTAACCCACAAGGCTCTAACCCTGAGAATCCCTTACAAACCAGCTAATGCCTTTAATGCTTTCTTCACAGACACCATCCAAACTCTTGCCACCCACCTATCTCCTGATACCTCTAACCTGCCTACTACTACTACTAACCCACCTCCATCATTTAAGTTACAACCTGTATCTACCTCCTTTATTTGTTCCCTTCTCCAGAAATTAAAACCTACCACCCCCTCAGCTGACAAACTCCCAGCAAAATTCCTGCAAAAAGGAGCTAAAGCTATTGCCTATCCAATTTCCATTCTAATAAATAGAACCATAACTGAAGGAACTATCCCATCCATCTGGAAAATTTCTCATATCATCCCACCACATAAAGGTGGGAACTCCAATGACTTCTCTAACTTTCGTCCCAGAGCACTACTATCCCCTCTTGCAAAAAGTATGGAAAAGTGTATCCATAACCAACTACTTAACCACCTACTCCATAACAACCTACTCGCCAACGGTCAACACGGATTTAAACCTTCCCACAGTACCACCACAGCCCTGCTATCCTTCACAAACTGTATCAACAAATTCTGCAATAACAATATTCTGTCCTCTGCACTCTTTATTGATTTATCTAAAACTTTCGACATGGTTAATCACCAACTCCTCCTATTTATACTAAAATCTCTTTCACTCGATCCTATGTCTGTTTACTGGTTTACATCCTACCTAAAAAAACGACAGCAGGCTGTTCTCTGGCAAAATAAACTATCTAATCTCCTTCCTATCTCCCTCGGGGTCCCCCAGGGCTCCATATTAGGCCCACTCCTATTTTCCATTTATATTAATGACCTGCAATCAGCTATTCCACACACCACTTGTATTCAATATGCAGATGACTCTACTATTATCTGCTCGGCCACTTCTCAAACTAAACTGCAGTCTATTACCCATAAAGCTTTCAACTCTGTAGAACAATGGTTCTCACATCGCTGCCTTCTCTTAAATCCCAAAAAACTAAACTCTTACTCTTTACACCAACCCGTAAGTCTACCCCTTTACATTTCACTCTTACATCTAACAATGGAACTCTTATCTCTCCTGACCCAACCACTAAACTCTTAGGAATAACAATCGACAACCACCTTAACTTTGATACTCACATTAACGCCACAATAAAAATAGTTAACAAAAAATTAGGATCCCTCTATAGAATCAAACCCTTTCTTACACCACTAGCTAGAACCGCTATAGCCAGAACCCACCTAATCTCCACTCTACTCTATGCGTCTCCTATATATACACCAATCTTTCTAAAAATAACCTTAACAAACTAGCTATATCCTATAATAATATTGCTAGATTTGCCACAGGTTCTCCATTTAGAACCCATCACTGTTTGAACCTAAAACAACTAGACTGGCTAGAATTTCTTAATCAATTTCAATTACAGCAGCTCACAATAGCCCACAATACCTTGTTACAACCCAACAGCACACCTATATTTTCCAGCCTCATAACACCCTATAATAATCTCAAGAATCTACGCTCCTCAAACAAACTGCTGATCAAAACTACCAGATCCAACAACTCTGCAGGTGAATCCTTGTTCTCTAACTCCATTGGGAAACTATGGAACAAACTACCCTCTGAAATCACATCACAGACTTCTCTTTCACTTTTTAAAAGGAATCTAAAACTATATCTCAAACACTGGCTATGCTCCTGTACCAACCCTGACTAACTTTTCTCCTGTTACTACTTTTCTTTCTAAACTATACCGTTGCATATATGTAATAACTATGACTATTGTAATTTGAAAAAAAAAAAAAAATTTTGTAACGCTTCATGTTTTTATAATATATGTCACAACTTTTAGATTAATTGTATAAGTTTTTACTTTTCTCCCCGGGCCACTACTGAAAATGGACATGTATCCAGCTAGACTAGCCCGGTCAACAAATGGAAAATAAAAAAAATAAATAAATATCCATATAAAAAAGCTTCCATTTTCTCAGCTTTTGTATTGTTTTTTGTTTAGTCTCTTCCCACATATCCTTAGCTGCCACACTAGAATCATTTTTAATCCATACTTGTAAATACGTTTATCATGTCCCCATAAATATGGGTATTCCTGAACCAGTTCATGTCTGGGTACATAATTTACAGCTACTGCTTTTGTTTTAGCTTCATTAATTTTGTATCGTGAAAAGATCTAAAACTGTCTCAAAATGTTCCACAACACTGTAATGTCTTTTTCTGGTTTTGTCAGTTATAAAATAATATCATGGCTTTTCTTGACTATCATACCAATTTTATCCTTGAATTTCTGAGTTCCTTATTTTCTTTGCCAGTTTTCCTAAATATAATGCAAATAAGAAAGGGGAAAGAGAAAACCTGTGCCTGGTTCCTCTGCTCAAGCCACAGTTATCAGAGAGCACCCCATCTACCTTAACTTTTGCCTCTGATCCCTCATATATCCTCCTAACCAACCTTATAATTTTTTTCAGGAAATGTTAATGCTTCCATTGTCCTGCTCGTAAAGTCCCAGTTTACTCTGCATCAAGGCTCACCAACAACAATGGATTTTCTTACATTCCGCTTCCCTCTGGAGCATCGGTGTTCTATTAATGATGTCAAATGTTTGCCTCCCCTCCACATTGATCCATATCTATCAGTTTTGGCATTACATTTGCCATTCTTTTAACCATTATAGACATGAACACTTTATACTCATGGTTTAGTATTAAAGTCGGCCTGTATGAAGCTGGATCTCTTTAGGTATTATAGCTACCACAGCTCTCTTCCAGGATGTTTGTTCTTCTCCTCCTCTTAGGATACTGTTAAATAAAACCTTACAGATCCTTATCATTTTTTTCCTCCTAGTTTCCAGACTTCCTCAGGAATACCATCTATCCCTGGGACTTTCCTGTAGACTGGAGATACATCACCATGTTTATCTCCTTTCCTAACCATTAGTCATTGAGCCTCATCTACCTCTAACCTTGGCATATTTAATTCTTCCATAAACATTTCCATTTGTATCTTTTCTTGATTTTAATATTTATCTGCTTTATAGAGACTCTCATAGAATTTCTGAAATATTTCTAATACCTCTACAAGATCTCTTGTTACGTTCCTTGTTGTAGGCTCCCTAAGTCTGGTGACAGCCCCTTCTACTTTGTGTTGCCTGAGTCATTGTGCTAAAAGTTTTTGTGTTCTAGTGTTATTATCAAAAAACAGTTGCTTAACAGCAGTCTTTCTAAGCTCGTGCATATTATCGAGGTAACCTCTTATTTTCTGCCTAGCATTCTGCAGTTGATTCTCTTCTTGCTCTGTGAATTTCCCCCTATTCTGCAATACTTCAACATCTGTAAGCCCTCTAAATAAGTGTTGTTACTTCTTAACCATAGCTTCCTTTCTTTTATTCTCCCTTTTTTTAAGCTTAACCTTAATTTTATCCCACTCCCTAGCTATATTTTTAGAAAATGTTTTTATCCTAACAGCTCTTCATTAATCTGCACTACCCATTCCTTAAATTCCTCTCTTTTTAACAGGTAGGCAGGAAAGCACCAGTGTCTCATTTTTCTTTTATTACCCAGTGCCTTTAGTTTAGCTATTATTGGTGCACGATCTGAAATACTTATTGGGGGAGTGTCAAGACCTTCAATTAAATGCACATGTTCCTGTGAAATGTAAATTCTGTATAGCCTAGCACAGTTTTTTATATCTTGTGAAATAAGATGTAAATTCACTTTGAACTCCTATTTTTGAATTCACATCTTCCATGCCAAATATGTTCATAAATTTCTTCAAATATCTACCCTCCTTTGTTATATTTTCCCTTATAGGCCTCCCAGACACATCTTCACTACTTCAAATCAAATTTCAGTCCCCACCTGTAAGTGATATTCCTTGCTGAAAACTGATTATTTCTCCCAGAATTTTCTTAAGCTCCATTATAGCAGTTTTAGGTGTAATCCTCATCAATTTCCAGTAGCCCCCTAGCACTACAAATCTGCTATTATTATCTTTTTATCTTGTTCTACCACTATTGGACCTCCTCTTGCAATTAATTTATGTTCCTTTCTTCCAGGTATTCCACTGAATAACCATCCTGAAACCCTTTCTTTATCAAATTCACATGTTCATAGGTTCATAGGATGATACTAGGCTTTTGGCCCAGAAGCCCTTATAAACCTAGCCAAGAATTTCGCCCATGTTCTCTGAAAGTCAGCACCTGTTTCTCCTGTCCAGCAGGGACACAGGTGGGATCCCAGGAGTGTATTTTCTGTTTCCCATCCAGTCGTCCAGGTTCCTCTTAAAGAGGGCTAGAGAGGTACTCTGCTTAAACTGGAGAGGGAGTGTATTCCACAGATGTGGGAGTCTTTGGGACACAACTCTGTCATGCCAACAATTTCGATTAATGTCACAAACCAGGTTAAGGCCTTGCATGCAGGTTGTATGAGTGGAGTTTGACTTAAGGATATGCAGCAACTCCATCAAGGCTGGGTCTGAGGTGGCCTTGTATGCCAGACACAGGTCACCTCTGAGCAGTCTGTATGAGAGTAGAGGGACAGTGCTTTTATCCTGTCTGTATAGGATAGGTGTTTGAGACCCTGGATTTTCCTGGTCAGGAACCTCTGTGGTGTCTCCAACTGTTGCATGTGCTTGGCAAGGTACATGCCGAAGGGAGCATTGTTCTCGATAATGGGTCAGATAAGGGAAGAGTACAGGGATGGTAAGACCTTGTTGAAATGCCCTTATTTATGAGGTGGGCCATGTAGAAAGTCTTCCGTACAATGGAGGCAATGTGGTGGTCAAAAGTGTGGTTGCTATCAACCTGTGTGCCTAAGTCCCTCATGACTGATTGCATGCTTAGTACTTTGTTATTAATGTGATATTTATTGAGGATGCCAGTTTCCCCAAAGGGGATAATGATGCATTTCTTGGCATTCAGTTTGAGGCCATGCTTTTGGCACCAGTCATTAGTTTGCATAAGGCCCTCTTGGAGGACGTTCACATCACTAGGAGAATTTAAGACAGTGCCCAGCTTCCAGTCATCTACAAACTTGGTCAGCCTCAGACCACTGGTTTTGCTAGCTACCTTGGGAAAGCCCCCAAATGCTTTCAGAGAAATGTTATCTCCTATCCAGTTTCTATTTTCTTTTTACCCCAGCCAATCACTGTCCACCAGACTGTAGCCAGTTTCTCTTTATCATATTGGCTCCATGGAGACATGAGAACCAGGCAGCGAGTTTTTCTTTATCAAATTATTTCCATGGAAACATGAAGACCAGCTGCAGAATTGTTAAGGAGCATACATGTATTTGCTAGAAAAAAGCCTCATAATATTCAATAATCTTTTTCATTTCTCTCTTAAAACCAAACCTGTCTAATGTCTTTAATTCAGTCATTCCCATGCAAGAATGAGAAAAAAGCATATTAATTTTTCTTTTATCTTGCTTTTTAACCAGGATTTTTTGACATTGCAGTTCCTACATTTCTTAAAAATGAACATAAAGATAGAAGAATGGAGAAAGAAAAGAAAAAAAAAAGCAACAACACCTGTTTAAGTCCCCATTACACTTGCAATTAACTGAAAAAAATATTTTATAGCATGTAAAGAAAACCACATGCCACAGAATTGGTACTATGTAAGGAAAAAAATCTATACTTAAAGTTAACTTTATCCTTCCTCTTCCCCTCTCTAAAGCACTTTTTCGAGCATTAATGACATGAAGTAGGGCATATGCTTTAGAGTCCCCACAAGTCCAAACAAATTCTGAAAAAAGTCCAGTATTTCCAGATTTTCTTGTTCTGTCATATTTCACAAGTATAAGCATTTAATTGCAATCCCAAATTAAGTTTTATTTATTTATTTTACATTTGTTGACCGGGAAAGTCTGACTGGACACATGTCCATTTTCAGTGGAGGCCCGGGGATAAAAGCTCCATTTCCATACATGAACAAGTTATTAAGGACAGTGGCATTAACATACAAACAGGTCCAATAACACTAGTAACTATAGGCCAGTAAGCACAGGCTCTCATAGTAAGATATACAATCATAGGTATCGTACTTCTTTAAGCGTACATTATATTTCAGACTTACAGACACTTACTACATGCAGTATATCTCAGACTTATACACATAGAATATATACAGTTCTTAGCGGGCGCATAGATACGTTATGATGCAGTATGTGCTTATCAGTGCAGACAGTTACATAGATGTGATAAAGTCACATTTGGACCAGAAACAGCGTGAGAAACTAGACTTCACATTTGCCAATGAGTATAAATATTGCTTGTATGTCTGTCTTTACCCAGGGGTGAGACAGGAGCATAGCCAGTTGTTCTTAAGGTAGGCTTTTAGTAATTTTTTTAAATTGTGTCATAGAATTATTTGATGTTAGGTGGGCAGTTAGGGAGTTCCAGAGTTTGGAAATTTAGCAGCTAAAGAGAGATTTTCCTGCCTCATTGTTATGTTTGGTAACTTCATGGAGGTTAAGGGTGCTTGATCTCAAGGTTCTTGCTGTTGTGTGAGGACATATAAGATTTTGGAGGGCTGGGATTTTGTCTGAGTGGTAGTATAACTTGTGTGCTAGTGACAATTGATTGAGTTGAAGTAGTTGAGGGAACTCTAACCAGTTTAGTTTTTTGAGAAATTCACAGTGATGTATTCTATGTGATGATTCTGTTGCAAATGTAGTTATCTTATTGTAACAGGATTCAAGTTTGTCTAGTTCAGATTTATGGAGGTTAGTTAATACTGGGGATGCGTAGAGGAGGGTGGATAGTAGATGTGTCCTGGTTATTGTGGTTTTGGATAGCTTGGAGAAATATTGCTTGTTACGATAGAATAGTCCCATTTTTTTGTGAACTTTCTTTATAGTTTGGGCAATATGCAAGTCGAATCTTAGGTGGTTGTCTTATTTCCATGCCTAAAAGTTTGTTGTGGGTAGTTAGGGTACTAACTGTTTTGTTATTAGGGGTGATATTAAAGTTCAAAAAAACAAAAGAATATATATTGAGCAAAGAGGCAGCAGGAAAGGCTGTAAAAAATCTTTATTAAAGCTCGCCGTTGAAGGCGAAATGCTGAGGTACCAGTGGTGTATGTGAGCTGTAATAAAGATTTTTAGAATCTTTTCTGCTGGCTCTTTGCTCAATATATATTCTTTTGTTTTTTTTTGAGTTTTGTTTTTTGAGTTTTGCTGGTTTTGATGTTTATTATGTGATAGCAAAGTTTTCTGTTTGGAGGAAGGTTCTATGCGAGGTGAAGAGGAGTAATTTAGTTTTAGCTGGGTTAAGAATAAGCTGGTGGTAGGTGAACCAGGTTTCAGCTAGTGAGAAGCATTCTTGTGTTTGGGAGTGGAGGTGCTCAAGTGTTTGGGTGGCACATATGATTGTGGTGTCATCTGCATATTAAATTATTGTTGCTTTTGGTGTGGAGGATGAGAATTGATTGGTGAATAGAGTGAAGAGTAATGGGCTTAGGATGGAGCCTTGAGGGACTCCTATGGATACTGGTATTAAAGAGGATATTTGGATATGCCATTTCACTGCTTGTTGCCGACCTGATAGATAGCTCTTAAACCATGTGATGGAGGAGAAATTGAGGTTTAGGGTAGACAGTGCATGGAGAAGCTTATTGTGCTTTACCGTATCAAACACTTTAGATAAATCTAATCTAAGAATTCTGCAGAGACTAGTTGTCCATTGTTTCTGTGTTGATTTATGGTGTTAGTGAATGCTATAAGTGAGGTGGCGGTACTATGAAAAGGTCTAAAGCCATGCTGGTTTTTGGATAGCAAATTGTTTTTTGAAGGTAATCTAGGAGTTGTGTGTGAATGAACCGTTCTAGGATTTTTGATAAGGGTGATAAAATAGCAATAGGATGATAGTTGTTGAGTTCAAAAGAGTTACCTCCTTTGTGTAGTGGTATGATATGGGAGGTTTTCCATAATATCGGGTAGTTTGTGCTCGGAGATAGACCTGTTGAACAGGATTGCAACAGGGTAGGCTATAGCTGCTGCAGCTATTTGGAGGTATTCTGCGGTTAGGTTATCATGACACTGGCTGTAAGGTAAAGTGGGAGTTATTATTTTGTGTTTCTTGTGGTTCATTTGTAGTTGGTATATTTGTTGTGGTAGGGGGACTTGTATTAAGTTGGTTATTAGCTAGGGCCTGGATTGTCTCAGTAAAGTTGTACTATTATTCCAAAAAGAAAACGTTGCAAGAGAGATTAAACCAGTGCTGTGCAAGCACAACAAACAAACTGTATAAAAGCACACCAGCAGTCCACGGCAGGGATAAGCTAAACAATTTAATGAATAAAATAAAACAAACTGGTGCAGAGATAGATAAGCGCTTTCGCGTGTAGCTTCTTCGGATCTAATAAACAACTGAAAACACTTGGTGTATAAATACCAGCTCATCATACAATGTATCCAATCACATGCTGTGCATCATTAGGTTACTATAGTGATGTTAAAAAGCACATAATAGCTAATAACATATACCATGTATAAACACATCCTAGACATATTCTCAAAGGCATAAATAATACAATAATTTAATGTATAATACAAATATAAATATTAATAAATAAATATACTAACATTAAATAAAATTCAATTTATGTATAAAAACTAAAGCAAATATATAGCATACTAAATGCAGGTGAGCCACAAAAATACCTCTGAAGCGTAAAACTAGTCTAATCTGTCAGATATACAGGAAGGACCATATGCAGTTCGTGCATTATAGATGAAGTACAAAAGTAAAGTATGACAGTGCAACTTCATACCTAAACTATCGCTTCCTGAAAGACCTAGCTCTTAGGGCAGGTTGTACCGAAACATGTTCATTTAATCCTGGTGAGCAATGTGCTCCAAGTCTGAAGATCCATCTAATCTCGGCTTGATAGGTTTCATTTATCAAGTCGCCCATTCTAGCATCTACATCTAAAACTTCCAACACTCGAAATTTGAATGTGTGTATTACCAGAAATTTGCATATGTTTGGCTATCGCACTATATGTCATGCCTTTTCGTGCACCATGCATGTGTTTGGCTATCGCACTATATGTCATGCCTCTTTGTGCACAATACATGTGGCCGCATACCCTTTCCCTCAAGCTTGTGTTGGTTTTACCAACGTAGAAACTCAGGCATAGTGTACAGTGTGCTAAGTAAACCAAATTCCTAGTATTGCAGTTTGCTTTTGGGAAGTGTGTAAATGATTTATTACTGATTGGATGTATAAACGTATGGGACTCTTCTATAAAATTGCAGTATGAGCATTTGTCACATCTAGTGGTGTGTTGGTCAGTAATGTTAATTGATTCCACATTAGCAAGTTGCAGATAGCATAACCTATGACATATGGATTTCTTATTTCTCTATCCAAATCTGGGTCTATCACCCACAGTAGAGAATATATCTTTGTTGGTCCCCAGAATGGTCCAGTGTTTGGATATTATCTCCCTTATATTTCTCTCATCACTAAAAAATGTGAGACTAAAAAATGGAGTATTACTTCTCTTCCTATTGACATCATGAGGCATATTATTATGTTTAGAATAATACGGCTTGGCTGTAGTTAATCTCTCTCTTCTAACCATTTCTTCCATTCTATTCACCTCATCTATATAGTAACCTCTCAACCTAAAGTCAGAGTTTAACTGCTCTAATCCTCTTTCTAAAATCCATGTCATCATTGTGTAATCGACTAATATGCATACTTTGCCCTTTCAGTACATTGCGGAACACGTGACAGAAATAAGAAGTCCATATGTCATAGGTTATGCTATCCGCAACTTGCTAATGTGGAATCAATTAACATTACTGACCAACACACCACTAGATGTGACAAATGCTCATATTGCAATTTTATAGATGAATCCCATACGTTTATACATCCAATCAGTAATAAATCATTTACACACTTCCCAAAAGCAAACTGCAATACTAGGAATTTGGTTTACTTAGCACACTGTACACTATGCCCAAATTTCTACATTGGTAAAACCAACACAAACTTGAGGGAAAGGATACGTGACCACATGTATTGTGCACGAAGAGGCATGACATATAGCGCGATAGCCAAACACATGCAGATTTCTGGTAATACACACGCATTCAAATTTCTAGTTTTGTTTTATTTTATTCATTAAATTGTTAAACTTATCCCTGCAGTGGACTGCTGGTGTGCTTTTATACAATTTACTTGTCTCAGTAAAGTATTTATTAAACTGAGTGGGAATGTTGTCATGGTCGTTCCCAGTTATAAGTGTGGGGGTTGTAGTTTTCCCAGGTTGCAATACAGAGTTGTTTGCAGCCCAGAACTTCTGGGGTTTTTTGCATGTCTTTCTTGTAGAGTAAGTATTTTTGTTTATCTAGTTGGGTTTTGTTTTTGTGAAACTGAATCCACGCTTTGTCTCTTTCTTTGAGAATTGATCTGGTAGGTTTAGTTAGGCAGGGGGTATGGCTTAAAAATTGCTTGAAACCACCACGAAAAAAGGTAGAAATCTTTTATTAATAAAAACAGAAACGAGCGCTTTCACGCAATAAAATGCGCTTCATCAGGTTACAAATACACAAGGATTTTGGCTGCCTTTTATAGTACAAACTCATTATCAATTATTCAATCAACTAAAATAAATCAGTACATTATTAAGAGGAAACTCATCAAAATGTCACTAATAACACTAATAAGCTTGTGTTCAATAGGAGAGCTTGAACATACTGTTTTAAAACATTTTCATTATAAACGACTTTTCATGTTTTAAAGTCTTATAGGCATATTATAACCAATATCATGAAATAACATCCATAATTGGTATAAATGCGCTTCACTAATGATTCTTAAGGAAGTCATGCCCATATTTGGAAAGTAAATGATTCTGAGTATTTTGTTGTAAACCGCGTTTTCAAGTCAACGAGGGTAAAACAAAGTAAATGTTTCTCATTGACAGTTATAAAAACAAAATGCCATATGTCATTACGACATTTAAAGCATAAAATAAAATAGGCAGGGGGTATATTTAGCTTTTATTCTTGTGGTTCTGGAGGGGACATGGTGGTTTAGTATTTTATGAAGGTTGTATTAAAGTACATTACTGCATTTTGTAGAGTTAACAGTTTTAGAGGGGTCCAATTGCAACATCTTAGGTCATAGATAGTCATTAGGGTTAAAGTTCTTTTTGTTTCTGACTTCTGTTTGAGTTACTTGGCTTATTTGGAGAGTTTTGGTTCTCAGTAGATATGTTGGTTGGTGGTCGCTGAGAATGTCGGGTAGACATCCAGCTATGGATGCAAGGGATGGGTGGGGTATAAGTATCTAGTCCAGTATGGACTGATGTTTGAATCTTTTGTAATTTCTGGTGAGGGAAGTGATAACTTGGGCAAGGCCGTGGAGGTTCATAGGTTCATAGGTAGGTACTAGGCTGTCGGCCCAAGGGCCTACATAAGCCTAGCCAACAAGGTTCTCTGGCTTATGCCACCCAAGAAAGTTATTTTCCTGTGCCACTGTTGAGCTGAGACACAGAAGTGATCCCCGGGGTGTATTTCCTATTTCCCATCCACTCATCAAGATTTTTCTTGAAGAGTGCTAATGAAGAACTTTGCTTGACATAGATGTTCCAGAGTATGGGAAGTCTCTGGGACAGGAATCTATCCCTCCAGCATGTTCTGTTTGTTGTGGTGACGAGGTTTAGGTCCCTGGAGCGTGAAGCTTGGAGGAATTGGGATTTCTTTAGGTATGTAGCATGTTCAACATCTCTGGGTTTGACATAGCTTTATATATTAGGCAGAGATCACCTCGGAGTAGGCGATATGCTGCGGAGTAAAGCTGGAGTTTTTTGAGCCAGTCAGTGTAGGGCATTTGTTTGAGACTAGTAATCCTCTTTATGAGGTACGTCTGTGGCCTTTCCAGCTGCTGCAGATGTCTTGTGAGGTACATTCCAAAAGGGGCTTTGTACTCTATAATGGGTCTAATGAGTGTCGAGTAGAGGGGAACAATGACCTCTTTCTTCCTGGATGAGAACTCTTTTATGATGAGGTGTGCCACGTAGAAGGACTTCCTGACTACTGTGGCGATGTGACTATCAAAGGAGAGACTACTGTCCACCTGGGTCCCAAGATCTCTTATCACACATTCGGTGTAAAGTAGATTGCTGCCTGTGTGGTAGTTCATGGGTGCAGAGTTTTTGCCAAAAGGGATGACACTGCACTTTTTGGCATTGAGCTTGAGGCCATGGCTTTGACACCAGGCATCTGTCTCAGCGAGGCCCTTCTGTAGGATGTTGACATCATTTGGGGACTTGACTATGGCTCCTAGTTTGCAGTCATATGTGAACTTCGTTAACAAGAGGCCTTCTGTATTAGCCTGTACTTCAGAGAAGTAGATACCAAACAGGAGAGGTCCCAGGATGGAACCCTGTGGTACTCCACTTGTCACTGCCTTGAAGTTGGATTTGGAGTCTGCAACTTTTACAGTGTGGGTTCTGTCACTGAGCCAGTTGGCAACCCATCTTGTGAAATAGGGATTTATACCTAGTTTAGTGAGTTTAGCTATAATTCCAGAATGGGGGATGGTGTCAAAAGCCTTGGCAAGGTCAAGATAGGCTGTGTGAACCACCTTACCCTCATCTACAGCTTTGGTGACTGTCTCAAAGTAGTCGATCAGGTTCAGGAGGCATGATCTGCCTTTCACAAACCAGAACTGGGTGGGATTCAGAGTTTGGAGGCTACCAATGTCTTTGTTTATGAGTTCCTTGATGATATGTTCCATGGCCTTGCAGACCAGGCTTGTCAGGCTAACAGGTCAATAGTTCCCAGGATCAATGGTGGCTCCCCCTTTGTGGAGTGGGATAACTGTTGCTGTGCGCCATTCAGTGGGCACAAAGCATGATGTGAGGCTATTATTGAACATGGTGCTTAAGTGGGGAGCCAGTTCTTTCTGAAGTTCGTGTAAAACACAGCCTGGGATGTTGTCCAGTCCCATGTCTGCTGTGTTTTGGCTTTAGAGAGTGCAGCTTTTACTTGCGTAGTTGTGATTACAGGGACTCTGCATTCTTCCTGTGTATATATGGGCCCTTTAGGGGGTGAGGGGGTGGGTAAATTTAGCACTGAACCTATCTGCCAGGATGTTGGCAATTTCAGTTGGTTCTGTAATTTTCTTGCCTTTGTGCTGTGACTCAGAGCAGATCTGGGTGTTGCCATCAAGATTCTTGACATAGCTATAGAATGCTTTGTGGTTGCCATTAGAACTAGTGGCGTTTTGTTTTTGTAGCTAGCTTTGGAGGATCTTATAAGGGATCTCAGCTTTTTACTGAGGCTGACCAGGGAGCTCTTCCACTCATGGGATTTTACTCTCTTTTGCAACAGTTTCTTCCTTCTGTTGTACAGTTTGTTTATGGCAGGGGACCACCAGATTGGCTTCCTTTTTTTGGAGGATAGCGTCTTGGTTCTGTTTGGGATAGCACGATCCATGCACTCGTGTAAGAGCTTATAGAGTGCATTTGTGTAGGATTCAGCAGTTGTAACTGTATTGTCCATCTGCATGGGTGTCATGAAGTTCACCACTTCTGTCTTAAGAAGCATGAAGTTGGCTTTGGAGAAATTTTTTACCATGGTTTCCTTAATGGGAGGGATGGGGCAGGATGTGGCTATCAAGGGTGATTAGCTTATGGTCGGATCAGACCAACGTGCAGTTGGTTAATGTGGATGAGTGGATTTTGGCTAGAACAATTGAGTCGGTCTGTATTAAAGTCACCTAGCAGGATATTTTCTTGGGGTGGGGAGTTTGAGATCCATTCTAGTAGGTTTTCCAAGGTTGTAATATTATTTCCTGGGGGATGTAGCAGCCAATTATATTAACATTTTATTTCAGTTCATTTTAAACTTGGCAAGGATGCGTTCTGCATTATTGAATTTTGGGATGGTAATATCTAGTTCTAGGATGAGGTGGTCTTTGTACATTATGGCTACCCCCCCACACACACACACACCCCTGCTCTGTTTTTATTACTGTTCATCTCTGAAATTCTGTCTCTACTTCATTTCCAATGTACTCTCAATTATTTTAGTCAAATCTCATGCTCCCTTTCTTCTCTCCAACTTTTCCATTGAAAATTTTGAAAAGGTTTCACAGGTGCAGTCCCTCTGTGGTCTTTATTACCAGAAGAACAAGAAGCCGAATCTCCTTCTGTTTCACAGCTTACTTTTTGTTGGACAAACTTTTGTATTTCCTCCTTAGCATGTACTTAATCAAAATATTATTTTGTCCTCCAGGGAAGAATACATTGATGACAGCTGGGTACATCAGTTTGAATCTCACACCTACATCTGAACATTCCCTGAATGGTGTAATAAATTTGCTCCTCTTCTGCATGATGTACACTAAGTAATCATTCTCCACAAACAAAATGATAAAATGAAAGCCAGTTCCTGTATAAAAATTCTGCCAACGGTACGGAAACAAATAAGTATTACAACCAGCATAGAATTTCCATTCAACAGTTATCCCAGTCTTTGGCGGTATGAACCTCATGCCTATATAGATACAATCACCGGTACTACAACTTCTTCAGGGATACGTCCCTCGTCTCTGTGTTACAGAAGCTGATCTAGCTAATCCTGACCTGTAGCATAACTACCTTTTTACTGAGAGATTATTCTTAAAAGAAAATATAGGTTTCTCTCTCACAACCTCTTTCAGTTTCTCCAACACTTTTAAAATATCCTGATTCCTTTTAATGATGTCACAGAAAACATTGACATCACTTGAAAAGGTCATAGGAACCCTCACCTTTCCAGATTCAACTTATTCTTGTTCACTCCCAGAATTGAACCACATCGTCTGGATGTACCCATTACTATAAAAACTGACCGTGACTACACATTCAGCTGTAGTGCATTCTGGGTCTGGGATGACCATTCCGCAAGCAGCTGCTGCATCCTCTTAATTGGTAGAATCAAGCAGTGCTACTACATTGCCATTTTTTGTTGCACAGACTGTTACAAATCAGCAAAGAGAGGTACAGAAGCAGGGATAGGAAATGGAGAACCCTGTAGTTTCAAGAGCATGGAAATGGCTCGAATGGGACTGAGGACACGGAAGAAACCATAAGTGGAATGGTGCTTAATCTCTCCTCACATAGATTAACAACAGCATGAATTTCTTTAGTTAATAGAGGCCATCCATTTGTTCCAGCCAGAAGGTCGAGCATGGTAGATTTACTTTTAGATTTACAAGTGTTTGCCACGAATATATCATCAAAATCAATGTTTCCAGGATAGAGTACAGGTTATGCTAAATTTAAGAATCTCAGTGTGTTTGTACCCAAGACTCATCCAGTTGTGGAAACAATTGTCTCAGTATGGGATGTGTTTAAGCATGAACATAATCCCAAGTGAAAATAGGTGAAGGCTGCCAGCCTAGCCAGATAGAATTTTGTAGATAATTCTGTTTTTTTTTTAAATATTAATGTAAACCACAGGCTTGTTCTCTTAAATGTGAAAAGACTGCATTGGATATTGAACTGCAAAAATGTAACAATAGTGTACTCTGCTGTAAGAAAGCTAAGTCAAGCATTTTATGACTGTCTTTGATGTCAAAATTTGGAGCCGATATGTCTAGAGGGAGGCATCCTGCCCATTGTTTTAAGACCAGAGTTAATGGCTAGAATTTGCATGTATAATTGTCCTTTATTGCTCTGGTTTCTGACCAGGTGTAAAGAATGTAAATGTAGTTTTTGTTAGCCTGGGAACACCAGAGAAGTGTGAAGAATGATGTCATGTGAAGCAGCTCTGTGTTATCAGTTTAAACAGAGAGAATCAGAGAGCTCTGAGCATTTTGTCTTGAGAACATCCAACATCACCAGCACTGTCTTGTTTTAGAAGTTATTTTAAAACTGTGTTTTGTCTTAGAAATAGCTAGGAATTGGGAAGATTAGACTAAATGTTTTTCTGTGTTGTTGTCCGAACTTCTCTACGGTATTATTTTAAGTATTTCTCTATGATCTCTGAACTCTTGTGTAGCACTGTGTATTAAGAAGTATTGTCTTGTGTTTTTATTATTTATTATTAAATATTTTTAAACCTTTCAACTGTAGCTGTTTTGCATAGAGTTAATTTAAGCTCTGGAGTACATTGCATGTATAGTGATACTGTACCAAGTCACTCTAATAAGCCTCGACTGTTCAGTCACACTTACCATTTGGATAATAATATTGCACAGTAATAATTTGACAACTTTTTAAGGGCCTTTGAGTAGCTGATAAACATTATCTGGGTGGTGGCAGTGATTTCTACCGTATAGTCTGGGTAAAAGGGGCACAGCTGGAGAACCTATGCCAGCCTTCCTCAAGACTGTCTGTGTGGTTGTATAAACTCTTATCTCAAAGTGTGTGTGTGTGTGTGTGTGTGTGTGTGTGTGTGTGTGTGTGTGTGTGTGTGTGTGTGTGTGTCAGCTACTTGGGCAGGGACACAAAGCACTGGTTGGACAGAGAGGGTGCTGGAGGATGTTCATCGTGTTTCACTGTTGCAGTCATTACACTTGGGCTATCCTGCTGGCAGGCTACCCGCAGTCGGCCAGAGTTCCAAAGTCTAGGTCCGGCGTCGGTTGCTGTCGCACCAGGGTTATAAAAGATGCAACCAACGCCATTTTCTTCAGTCTTTCTTGCCGCGTGGTGCCCGAAGCAAAAGCAGTTCGCAACTGCCGTTCGGCCAACTCCTGAGATTTTCGAAATTGAGTTTCAGAACCAAAGTCTTCAATAAAGCTAAGTACCCCATTGGGGAAACTATTTCTTGTTCCAGACTGATCTCAGTAAAAGTTAATAATTGTATTTCTTGTGGGAAGCAAATACCCAATAAGGACTTTCACTCTTACTGTATTCCTTGCCTAGGCCCTGACCACGATGTTACTAGTTGTTGGTTTTGTGCTAGATTCAACAAACGCACTATTAAACGTCGATTTGATTTTGCTTTACATTATTTTGGCCGAAGGTTTAACTATATAATGCCGTTGGAACAACCAATGACCGGAATTTATAAAAAACGCAAAGACAAAGAAAAGGACAGGCATCCGAGGTCCAAAACCGACGACGAAGCCTCTTCTAGGCCAGTCACCGTTTTGCCGGTTCTCAGTGAGGTGCTTTTGCAGCCCCTGACACCTGCTACCTCAGAGCCGCAGGCCGTATCTGGCAGCCACATGGAGGCACCGAGGCCTGTGGAAACTCAAGGTATTTGGCCTGCGGAAATTATGCCCTTAGATGGGTCCGGAGCCGCTGAGCAGGCATCAGCTTCTGAGGGTGTTTTCAGATCTTCACAACTTACTATTAAGTCCACTACAGCAGCCAAGACAAAGTCAAAAACACCATTAAAGACAAGGAAACAAGTACAGCATCCTCCTGAACAGTCATCCATGCCAAAGAAACAGATGCATAAAATGGATGAAGATCTAATTACTTTAATCAGGGGTTCCCATCCCCCTCCTGACAAAAGGCCTAGGCAAGGCACTGACTATGATTCCTCTGACCAGGTTTCTATTTCCTCTGATTCCTCTTCTGATCAGGGATATTCTCTCCCTCCCTATGCGGACTCTGATGCAGAAGAGTCTATACCTTCAGCCTCTCTGCCTGAGGATTATTCTTTTGAGGAAACCCTGCACACCATGAGGGAGCATTTCCATTGGAAGAGCCAGGATTACTCAGAATCCAAGAAAAGGCTCAGAGATTTTCTTTTATTGCCTCAGCACAGGCCCCTGGCTATTCCCCCTGTGCTTGATATTGTTGATGATGTTTTCTCTGAATCCAGTCTGTCTCCTGATTCTTTACTCCCTGCACCAGTCAAGCCAGACAGGTACTACAGGGTCCCTGACTCTCATCAATTTCTTTAGAAAACCCTGCTGCAGACCCAGAAACAATTTCTCAGGGTCCTAAAGGGGTTAAGGCTTCCACTGCTAAAAATCCTGTCCCCTCGGATAGGGATTCCAGAGCTCTGGATAGATGGGGGAAAAAAAGTTTACACTTCTGCTACTTTAGCTGTAAGGGCTTTAAATTGCCAGTTTCACATGCTTGAATATCAACAGTACCTCATGTCCTTGTTAAAACAGAAAATGGTTACAAACTCAGAAAGTCCTGACAGTAAGGAAATGCAGGATTTATTGCATGCAACTGAACAAGTGGGAAAGCATACTCTGCAATGTGGTTTTGATTCATTAGAGGCTTCTTGTAGAGCCTCAGTTACAGGCTCTGTCATACGAAGGCATGCTTGGTTGAAAGAACAAAGTTTACCTGAACATGTTAAAGTAAAATTATTGGATGCTCCACTACAGCATGATATTTTGTTTGGTGTGAAGGCAGAAGAGGTGTTAAAGAAAATGGAGGATAAAGCAAAATCAATGCAGACAGTAAAGGATTTCTTAAAGGTTCAACCACCTAGGTTTAGCAGAAACTGGCCTTCAAAAAATTGGTCCTTTCAGGTGTCAGACAGGCCACAAAGAGGCAGATGCAGATGCCCAAGAGGCAGATCTCAGCCCCAAGGCTCCTACAGACCTAAACAATGGGGTGCTTCAGCCCCCAAAGGAGGAGAAGACAAATTACAACCCTATAGGAAACAGTCCCAATGACTTCCCTCTACAAATGCCAAGCACTTACCTTTTGGTAGCACCCCTAGGGGGAAAGCTAGCACTTTTCTCAAAAAATTGGCACGTAATCACACAGGACAAATGGGTACTGAATATTGTTTCTCAGGTTACAGGTTCCACTTTCACACCCTTCCAAAATCAAAAGGTATGCCGGACCTGGCACAGAACCAATGGGCAGAGGCACAAAAACAAATTTCTGCTCTCATGGACATGGGAGCTATTCAAAGAGTACCACAGCAAGAACAGGGACAAGGATTTTACTCAAGACTTTTCCTAGTACCCAGAAAGGACAAAGCCTGGAGACCAATACTGGACTTGTCAATCCTAAATACTTTCCTGGATGTTCCAAAATTCAAAATGTTAACTCTACAGCAACTTCTACCCATGCTTGGCAAAAAGGCTTGGCTAGTTACTTTGGACCTCAAGGAGTCATACCTGCATGTCCCAATCAGACAATCTTGCAGAAGATACCTCAGCTTCATAGCTGGCTCAATGCATTACCAATTCTCTGCACTGCCCTTTGGCTTATCTACTGCGCCCAGGGTCTTCACAAAATGCCTGGCACCAGTAATTGCATTTTGCAGACAAAAAGGAATTCAAATATATCCCTACTTGGACGACTGCCTTATTCAAGCAGAGAGCAAGGATATTCTTCTAATGCATCTGGCGTTTGTAAAAAGATTATTAATTTGCCTAGGGTACACAGTAAATGAAAATAAATCCAAACTAGTGCCCTCTCAAGAGATAATATTCCTGGGTGCAAGCTTAAATACAACTGCCCAGATGGCTTATCTCACACCAGACAAACAAAGGCAACTGACTCATTACTTTCAAATGATGGCAACAAAGAGACATCTCCCTGCAAGAAAAATTCTGCAGGCCCTGGGCTTCATGGTGTCCTGCATTCTACTAATTCCGTATGCAAGACCGCATATGAGGAAACTACAATGGTATCTAAAAAGTGTTTGGACTCAACATTGCCACAGCCTGGAAACAATCATAACTTTAATTCCCTGCCTTCAACCGGAGTTTAGATGGTGGTCCCAGGCCTGTCATCACAACAAGGGACAGCCTTTCACCTTACCCACAGTCAGGCAGACAATAACAACGGATGCATCAGATTATGCCTGGGGGGCACATATGGCATGAAAATGTATTCAGGGCACGTGGCCCAAGGGACAAATGAATCTTCACATCAATCAAAAAGAGATGCTAGCTGTACAGAATGCCCTGACAGCTTTCAAGGACCTACTACATCCAGGACAACTATTAATAAAGACAGACAACACCACAGTTATGTGGTACATAAACAAGTAAGGGGGCACACATTCCTCCCCCTCTGCAGGCAAGCCATGACTTTGTGGAACACAGCACTGACCTATCAAGTACATCTGCAGGCACAATTCCTGCCAGGAACAAAAAATACACTGGCAGACGAATTAAGCAGAAATCTCATGGATCCTCATGAATGGAAACTAAATCCACAGGTGTTCAGCATGATAACAAGGAAATGGGGATGCCCAGACATAGATCTTTTTGCCTCCCCTCTCAATTGCCAACTACAGAAATTCTGCACAAGAACTTATCACTCTCAAGCATGGAAAGTGGATGTTCTATCATTCAGCTGGAAAACCCTGACAGTTTATGCCTTCCCACCACTGCCTCTTCTTATCAAGGTGCTCCTAAAAGTCAGACAAGAGAGGCCAAAAATGATCCTGATTGCCCCAGACTGGCCACGCCAGCACTGGTACCCAATCCTAAAGAGCTTGTCTCAAGGGCCAGCCTGGCCTTTACCTCAAATTCCTCATCTTCTGACTCAACAAAACAATCAGATTCTGCACAGTCAACTCAGAACCTTAAATCTGGCAGCATGGCAGATAATGTAGCCACTCAGATTGCGCCTCTCTCTAAAGCTGTTATGGATGTCATTTTAGAAGCCAGGAGGCCCAGCACTAGAAAATCTTATGCAGAAAAATGGAAGAGATTCTGTGCTTGGAACCAGGCACAAGGGCTCGAACCACTTGTTCCAAATATGCCTCAGATTTTACAATACCTAACTAAGATGCTGGACAAAGGCCTATCCTTCTCATCAATTAAGATTCATGCCTCTGCCATTTCAGCTCATTACAATATGGAACCTCCTATTTTTTCACATCCTCTACTAAGACAGTACCTCAGAGGGGCAAAAAACATAAGACCCCCAAGGAGGGCACCAATACCAACTTGGGATCTTAGTTTTGTTTTAGAAAATCTCATACTGCCTCCTTTTGAGCCAGCCAATACAGCGGATATAAAATTCTTATCATGGAAAACTGCTCTGCTCCTAGCAATAACTTCAGTAAGAAGAGTCTGATTTACAGGCATTAATGGTTGTGGAACATTTTATCATTTATCATCCGGACAGGGTTTCTCTAAGGACAAACCCAACATTCATGCCAAAGGTGGTTTCCAATGTGGCTCTTAACCAAACCATTCATTTACCAACTTTCTACCCAAACCCCCAGAATAAAGGGGAGAGACTACTGCATGCTCTACAATAAAAGGAGAAAGCTACTACAAGATAGAGCAAAATCCTTAAAATGGAAGACACCCTTGATCACTATAAGTAAAAAACTACGATCGCTCATAAAATCATCCAAGGCAAATTTTGAAAGAAAAGTCGCTAAGGACTCAAAAGACAATCATAAGGCCTTTTTAGCTATTAGAAACCTGGGAGGAAACTCCCAGATATGCTCAGAATTAGTTCAAAATGATGTAAAAATCATTGAACCAACAGACATTGCCAACATACTGGCTGACAGGTTCAGTGCTAATTTCTCCCCCCCAAAAGGAGAGATATCTATCCCAGCGGATTGTAGCCCCCCACACATCTCAAATGCTCAGGTGAAAACTGCTCTCTCCAAGGCAAAAACACAGCATCTATGGGACCAGATAGTGTCCCCGGTTGTGTGCTCCACGAACTCAATGAGGAATTAAACCCGCTGTTAGGGCAGCTGTTTAATCTTAGCCTCACCTCAGGATCACTCCAAGGAGTGGCGTACGGCAACTGTGATCCCACTTCACAAAGGCGGTGCCTCCACTGACCCTGGAAATTACCGCCCCATCAGCTTGACAAGCCTAGTCTGCAAAGCTATGGAGAGGATCATAATGGAACTCATAAATAAAGACATAGGGGACTTACAGACATTGGATCCAACCCAGTTTGGCTTTGTCAAGGGCAGATCATGCCTTTTAAACTTAGTTGATTTTTTGAAACAGTCACCAAGGCCATTGATGAGGGCAAGGCAGTCCATACAGCTTACCTTGACCTTGCAAAGCTTTTGACACAATACCCCACTCGGGTATCATAGAAAAACTCACCAACTTAAATGTAAACCCATACGTCACAAGATGGGTTGCAAACTGGCTAAGTGACAGAACCCACAGGGTCAGAGTGGCTGGCGCCATGTCAGACTCCAAGCCGGTCACAAGTGGTGACCCACAAGGCTCAGTCCTGGGGCCCCTGTTGTTCGGCATCTACTTTTCAGAAGTACAGGCAAACACAGGTGGATTATGGCTGACAAAGTTTGCAGATGACTGCAAATTGGGCGCCATAGTTGAAAACACATCAGACACAGATATCCTCCAGAAGGGTCTCATAGAAATGGATAACTGGTGCCAAAGCCATGGCCTAAAGTTAAACGCCAAAAAATGCATAGTCATACCCTTTGGGAAAAACAAGGATACCCCTAGCTACCATATAGGTGGCAATCCACTAAGCACAGAAGAGGTTATCAGGGATCTGGGGACCCAGGTTGACAGTAACCTTTCATTTGACACCCACGTTGCCAAGGTAGTTAGGAAAACCTTCTACATTGCCCACCTGATCATGAAGGGATTCACATCTAGATCAAGGGAGGTCATTGTTCCCCTGTACTCATCACTCATAAGACCAATGATTGAGTACAATGCCCCATTCGGAATGTATCTTACCCGACACCTGCAGCAATTGGAAAGGCCCCAAAAGTTCCTCACCAAAAGGATAAAGGGTCTCAAAAATATGTCTTATGCTGCCCAACTGAAGGAACTCCAGCTCTATTCAGTCGCATACCGTCTGCTCAGAGGTGACCTGTGCCTAATGTACAAGGCCATGTCTAACCCGGAATTGATGGACATGCTCCACCTCAAAAAATCTAAATCCATAAGAAATACAAGAGGAAGAGACTTAAACCTTAACACAGTTATAAATAGGACGTGCTGGAGGGACAGATTCATCACCCAGAGACTCCCTATGCTGTGGAACAAAATCCCGGTACATGTGAGGCAGAGCACCTCACTGGCCCTGTTCAAGAGAAATCTTGATCAATGGATGGGGGATCGCAGGTTTACCCCGGGGATCACCTCGGTGTCACTGCTGGACAGAGGCACGGTAAACTAATGGGCATAGTACCTTTCAAACTTAAGGGGTGGTGAAAGCCACATAACTTTGGGCTAGGCTTATAAATGCCCTAGGGCAGATAGCCTAGTATAAACCTATGAACCTATACACAGACAGCTACGGTTCTACTTGGACAAAACAAAAGCTTTTAGAAAAACTGAGCAACTGTTTGTAGCCTATGCTGCAGGATCACAAGGAAGACCTATCACAAAGCAGACAATTTCAAAATGGATAGGACACTGCATTTGCTTCTGTTATGCACAACCTAGCAAATCAGTGCCTAAGATCTTAAGGCCACATTCTACCAGAGCAGCAGCCACTTCAGCAGCCTTTCTCAGAGGAGTACCAACCAAAGACATTTAAGAAGCTGCAACCTGGAGTTCAGTGCACACTTTCACCAAGCACTACCACTTACCTCTCTACTCTAAATCCAGAGCAGGCTTTGCCACTGCAGTTCTGCAGGGCCTGGTAGCCTCTCCTAATCCTATTTAGGCCCAGCCACCCAACCTCAGCTTTGGGATTCAACCCAAGTGTAATGACTGCAACAGTGAAACACGATGAACATAGTACAGTTGTGTACCTACCATAAATGTAGATGTTCGAGTGGATTCCCTGTTGCAGTCCAGGTTACCCACCCACCATCCCCCTTTTTCATTGCTGGAACTTTTCTGTACTTCTCAACTCTATACAACCTATGTGGTGTATTTGCTTGTAGATGAAGGAGATATTTATATTAGTACATGCATGCTTTTTGGCATAATTTATTCTTTACAGCCTTCCTATCTGGGGGCACCTGACATCTGGGGCAAGAAAAACTGAAGAAAATGGCATTGGTTGCATCTTTTATACACCTGGCACACTGATGTCAGGGAAGAGGCGACAGCAACCGACGCCGGACCTAGACTTTGGAACTCTGGCCGACTGCGGGTAGCCTGCCAGCAGGATAACCCAAGTGTAATGACTGCAACAGTGAATACACTCGAACATCTACTTTTATGGTAGGTACACAACTGTACTTTTTAGCTTGCCCATTAGGCTGAGATCTGGACCCTGTAGGTGTGCCAGTGGGGAGTCTTATTGGGGACCTGGAGAGAAAGGGAGCAACCAGTCCCAGACTGACTTTGATCTCTGCGTGCTCTTAAGGGAAATTGTACTTTACTGTGTGTGTTTTTGTTATCCTTTCTTTATATGGACGCCCCTCACTGGTGTTAGTGATGAGGATTGAGGTTCCTTCATTGCTGGGCCAGTACATGGGCGTCACAACCCCACCTTTTATTATTTGAATGATGATGAATATAGAGCTTTGTATGAACTTAAAAGTATGACCATGAGTTTCATACATCCACAGACAGGGGGAACGGTTGAATGCAAATTCTATGCAGATTGTAAAACTTGAAATGCTGTGTATTTTAGTTTCTATGTGGTGTACTTTGCATTCTGTGTAGGTAAAACTAATAATTCTCTGAGGGAACGCATTCAAGAACATTTGAGAGACATCAGGAATAATAGGGACAGTAATGCTTTAGCACGCCATATTAAAGCCAGTGAGCCCCAGTATAAGTTTAAGTTTTTTGTGTTAGAAGTTTTGAAGGATAGTATTAGAAGAGGGATAGCAAGAATATGATTGAGGTGGCTGAACTGACGTGGATTCTGTTTTTTTAATTCAGTGAAGGCTCCTGGAATTAATGATATGGTGTCTCTTAAACCCTTGAATGCACGTGTACTCCCCCATTGAGGTTTTTTAGATCCATATGCATTAATTACATTTTTTATATAATGTTAATTAGATGGTATGTATATGTGTTTAAGAGATCTATATGTTTAATTGATTTGCTTAATTGGATGTGTATATGTGTATGTATATATATATATATATATATATATATATATATATCTATAAAGATATATATATATGTGTGTGTGTGTATGTATGTAGATATATATATATATATATATATATATATATATATATATATATATATATATATATATGTATATATATATATATATATATATATATATAGGTTCACTTTTTAATCCTGAAACATCGAATTTCAAAATTTCGAGATCATAAAGCCGAAACCTTCCAATCCTGAAACCCCAGAAACACGAATTTTAAATTCGCGAACACTACACTAACCATACACCATACACACACCTTCCCCAGCACACAAACGCTCAAACCTACACTACATACAAGCAGGTGGGCAAGTCACCCTGCACCCCCCATGTGGGAGGGCTGCACCCACACACACCCCTACTTAAATATACTAACTCCAAGGTCATACTATAAAGACACACACGAAAACACCACCACACACGTACATTACCCTCACACACGCACATTGCAGTCACAACACACATTGACACACACTAAAGCCCCTATAAATGCCCTTGGGCAGATAGCCTAGTACTTACCTATGAACCAACACACCTACACATAGATACATACCTGAACTTCCAACTATCCATTCACAAACTGCAACACCAGAAGCGCTACTTCAACATCTCCGAACATCGGGATTTTGAAATTTGCACTTACAGTGTTTCGGTATTTAGAGCTTTCGACTATATAATCTCAGGATTCTGAAATTCGATATTTCAGAATTTTGGGATTATATAGTGGTTCCGGGACTATATTACATTGTTGAAAGCCGACAGTATCAAATGTGATATTGTCGACATTACAATAGCAAACGCTGAGTATATCGAACTTGTAATTGGAAATCTCCATAAGGGGAGATTTCCGTTTACTGAAATGTAGTATGGTCTCAAGTTCATAGGTTCATAGGTTCATACTAGGCTATCTGCCCTAGGGCATTTATAAGCCTAGCCAGAATGTGTTTGGCTTTCGCCACCCATTTTAAATTTATTTTGCTATGCCCTTTTTCGAGGCTAGTATACTGTGCCTCTGTCTAACAGTGACACTGAAGTGATACCCGGGGTAAACCTACGATCTCCCATCCACTCATCAAGATTCCTCTTGAATAGAGTCAATGAGGGACTCTGCCTAACCTGGACTGGGATTTTATTCCAGAGTGAAGGGAGCCTCTGGGTTATGAATCTGTCCCTCCAGCATGTCCTATTTATTTCAGTGCTGAGGTTCAAGTCTCTCGAGCTCGATGGGATTTGGATTTTCTGAGGTGCAGCATGTCCATTAATTCTGGGTTGACATGGCTTTACAGGCACAGATCGCCTCTGAACAGGCGGTATGCCACTGAGTAGAGCTGGAGTTTCTTTAACCGGCAGCATATGGCATCTGTTTGAGCCCTTTGATCCTCTTGGTGAGGTACTTTGGGGTCTTTCCAGTTGCTGCAGGTGTCTGGTAAGGTACATCCCAAAAGGGCATTGTACTCAATTATGGGCCTGATGAGGGATGAGTAAAGAGGCACGATGACCTCCCTGATCTAGATGTGAATCCCTTCATGATTAGGTGGGCTATATAAAATGTTTTCTAACCACTTTGTACGTGGTTGTCAAATGAGAGATTGCTATCAACTTGGGTCCCCAGGTCCCTAATTACTTCTTAATGGATTACCACCTATGTGTAATTTGTGAGCACTGTTTTTGCCAAAGGGATGACTATACACTTTTGGCATTTAGCTTGAGGCCATGGCTCTGGCACCAGTTGTCTGTTTCTATGAGGCCCTTTTGGAGGATGCTTGTGTCGGCTGGAGAGTCAATTATGGCGCCCAGTTTGCAGTCATCTGCGAACTTGGTCAGCCATAGTCCTTCCGTGTTGGCCTGTACCTCCGAGAAATATATACCGAACAAGAGAGGTCCCAGGACTGAGCCGTGTGGGACACCACTTGTAACTGGTTTGGAGTCTGACATGGCTCCAGCAATTCTAACCATGTGGGTTCTGTCCTTGAGCCAGTTTGCAATCCATCTAGTGACATAGGGGTTTATATTTAAGCTGATGAGCTTATCTATAATGCCCGAGTGGGGTATATTATGAAGGCTTTCGAGGTCCAGGTAGGCTGTGTGGACCACCTTCCCCTCGTCAATGGCCTTGGTGACTGTTTCAAAGAAATCAACCAGGTTTAAGAGGCAGGATCTGCCCTTAACAAAGCCGAACTGGGTAGGATCCAGTGTCTGTAGGTCCCCAATATCTTTATTTATGAGGTCCATGATGATCCTTTCCATAGCTTTGCAGACCAAGCTAGTCGGGCTTATGGGGTGATAGTTTCCAGGATCCGTTGAGGCACCTTTATGGAAAGGGACCACTGTTGCTGTACGCCACTCTTTGGGCACATATCCTGTAGTAAGGCTGAGATTGAACAGTAGTTTTATGTTTGGGTTTAGCTCTTCTTGGAGTTCATGTAGGCAGCCGGGACACCGTCTGGTCCCATTGATGCTGTGTTTTTTGCTTTGGAGGGGGCGGCTCTTACCTGAGCATCTGAGATGTCAGGGGGGCAGCACTCTGCTGGGATAGATATTTGCCATTTTGGTGTATATTTAAGTAGCAGGGGGTGTGGGGGTGCAGAGGGGCTTGCCCCCGTGTCTATACCCTTTAGCTTTTCTTTTTTTTTTTTTGGAATTTATTTTTATGAACATTCAATGTTTTAATAGTTCGATTAGTGGTCCCATATATATATATATATATATATATATATATATATATATATATATATATATATATAATGTATGGGTCCTTTACGAAATACCGAATGCTCAGAATCCCGACGCCCAAATTACCGCAACCAGAAGCCCGATACCCCAGATTGTCGAAAGACCAGAAGCGAGAAATTCAAAATCCCAATGTTAAGGGATATTGAGTTACGGTTCAGGTAAGTATCTGTGTGTAAGTGTGTTTGTGAGGGGCTTTAGTGTGTGTTAGTATGTGTTGTGACTGTGGTGTGTGAGTGTGTGAGGGACTGTAACATGTGGATGTGAGTTTGCCTTGTGTGTGTGTTTGTTTGATCTCGGAGTTAGACTATTAAAGAAGGGGGTGGAGGGGTGCAGCCTCCCCACATGGGGGGGGGCAGGGGTGCTTGTCCCCCTGCTTAACTATAGTGTAGGATTATTTATTTAGGTTTGGGGGACACTGTGTGTATGTGTGTACTGTATGTGTTTTGATCGTTCGCGATTTTGAAGTTCGCACTTGTGGTCCGTTGGTCTTCTCGTCTTTCAAGTAAGTATTTGGGCTCGGGATTACGGGCGTCGGTCTTATGTGTTTTCGGTCTTTCGTAGTGAACCTGTATATGTATGTATGTATATATATATATATATATATATATATATATATATATATATATATATAAAGAAATATATCAGAAAACAAGTAATGTGCATGTAGCACATTAAAATACAGTGAGTTAAGTCATAATCATATGTAAAAAGCCAATAGTACAAAAGAGCCACAAGGAATTAAAAAATAAGTTACTAAAGCCAGTGAATAAAGGAATAAGAACAGTAACCATGGTGACATAGAAGCAAAGTAACTGTGGTAACTGAGAAGCACTGTGGGCGTGCATGTATTTAAGTTAATTATACCATCACAGTGCACATTTCAGGTTTAAATTGTCATTTATACCAGGAGCAGTCTCTGCCCCTAAAAGGAGCTGCCACCTGAGTTCTTTTACTTCTAGTAATGTGTTATAGCCTCTGTGACACCAGGGAAATACTGCCAGTCCAGCTGTCTGGAATTGTATAAATAATTATGTATCCCTTGAAAATATTAATATGATTTATATAGAAATGTGACAAAAGGAAATACTGTCAGCCCAGCAAGCTGGAATTTTGTAAATAATTGTATATGTGTATATTAAACTACTGGTAGAGAAATATGTGGTGAACAGGGTTTGTACAGTACTGAGCACCAAGGATGTGTTCACAGTGTACCCTACTGAAAAAGAACAGAAATGTATATAAACTGTAAAAAAGGCAGTTATTGTATTGCCACAGATCTCTTTGTAGATTTTTTTCCCCTCTGTTATGAAGTTTAAACTGTTATTACCGTTTCTCGCCTATTCTGTTCCTTGTTTCCAGATTGCCTTGGAAGTTTTTTTACTTATTTCTATTTTTCTTCACTTGGTGTTCTCGGTGTTTTTTACATTAGTTGTTTTTCTGTTGTAACTATATGGATGAATTGACAGCGGCAGAACTAAGAACAGAAAGTCAAACTTTTCTTTAACAACGCACTCTATCCCACCTGATTTCATTCACTTTGTTTAGTCTTTGACTGAAGCCAATAACAAGGCTCATGAGTTAATTGCTAAATACAACTCAGTTGTTAACAGCCAGGCTGGAGCATGGATGTATCCAACACCACCACAAAGAACGCCGTCCAGAGGAAGCAGCCAGGGGTCAAGGTCCCTAAGTGGCAAAGGCACCCCCCACCCCCCCACCACACTACCTGGTGCCCCCATGCTGGTCTACTACACCAAATAAAAACTGGAAAAGTGCCCCCTGCTGACCGGGTGCCTGGCGGCCATCTAGGTGTATGCTATGCCTAAGGCGGACTGTCGTCAAGAACTCACCACACATAGCCACTCCAGTCCTGGAACATTATTGACAGCAACGATGACCTTAAAGGCCCTCTTGGTAGCAAACCTATTTCCTTCTATAAAAGAACATGAACTTTACGCTGCTTACACTGCTCATTTGAAAATCAGGACCAGCATTTACTGATCTCTAATATCTGCATGTCAGATAAACCTATTGGCCTGTCTGCTGTCAGTATATTTTAATAGGGACTTCATTCCTTTTTAGGCATTGCAACTACACTATCAAGTGTTCCAAATATTTTGATTGTCACAGTAGCAATGTTATATACGCAGGGAATAGTGAATACTGTTCTTCATTTTACCTAGGCAAAACTAGCCGCAAACTCTCGGATAGAGTAAAAGAACATTGTAGGGCCATTCGCACTAAAGATAAAACTAATGCATTAGGGAAACATAGTGATCTTTGCTTAAACTTCACTAAATTTAAGTTTTTTTTCTTGGTGTCAGTTGATGCTTTTGTTGCAGACTATAACACATTATTAGAAGTAAAGAAACTCAGGTTGCAGCTCCTTCTAGGGTGCAGAGACTGCTCCTGGTATAAATGCCAATTTAAACGTGAAATGTGCACTGCAATGGTATAATTAACTTAGGTACATGCATGCCCACAGTGCTTCTCAGTTAACTCACTTACTATGCTTCTTTATTACCATGGATGTTCTTCGTGTTTCACTGTTGCAGTCATTACATTTAGGTTATAGGTTATTTGCTTGAAGGTAGCCCTCAGTCGGCCTGATTAACAAAGTCTTGGGCCCTGCGTCGGTTACTGTCCCTTTGACCATGACGTCAGGTTGTCGGGTATATAAAACATGCAGCCGACACCATTACATCAGTCTTTCTTGCCATGCGGTGCCTGAAGCAGAAGCAGTTTGCAAGTGCCGATCGGCCGACTTCTGAAAATTTCGTTTTCGAGTTTCAGAACAGAAGTCTTCAACTAAAAGCTAAGTACCCCGTTGGGGAAACTTTTTCTTGCTTCTTACCGATGTCAGTAAAAGTTAATAATTGCATTACTTGTGGAAAGCAAATACCTCATAAAGTTTTTCATTCGTACTGTATTCCTTGCCTAGGCCCTGACCACGACGTACCTTGCTGTCAGTTTTGTGCTTTATTTAATCAGCGCACTATCCATCGTCGGTATATTATAGCCTCTAAATATTTCAGTTCTCAGTTTAATTATCCAGAAATGTCGTCAGTTAGCCATCCGACTACCGGGATTCTGAAGAAATGCAAAGATAAAGACAGAGACAGGCTGCCGAGGTCCAAAACTGACAACGGCGCTTCTCCTAAGCCAGTCGCCAGTTCGCCGGTACTCAGTGAGGCACTTTCACAGACCCTGATACCTGCTACTTCTGATTCGTAGGCCTCTACTGAGACCCATTCGGAGTCCATTATGCCACGAGATGCTTCAACTATGGAAACCGTGGATGTCTCTACCTTGGATGGGTCTGGAGCCGCTGTGCAGGCACTGGCTTCTGAGGGTGTTGTCAGGCCTATGGACTTGCATATTAAACCAACGCCTCCTTCTTTACTTGGGCCTAAATCTCGATCCATGCCTAAAAACTGATGCCCAGGCCACATGCTAAGGCCTCTATGCCCAAAAAACAAATGATAAGAATGGCTGAAGATCTAATAGCTCTAATCAGGGGTAGCCAACTCCCCCCTTCTAAGAGGCCCAGGACTGAAGTTGATTATGAATCTTCTGATCAGGATTCTGTTTTTTTCTGATTCTTCTGATGATCTGGATTTACCCTTATCTACTTATGAAGATTCTGATGCAGAGGACTCCATTCACTCTGCTTCCCCTCCTGAGGAGTTTTCTTTTGGGGAAAGCTTACATACTCTAAAGGAGCATTTCCACTGGGAAAGCCAGGATTTTTCTGATTCAAAAAAGAGGCTGCCTTCTCCTACCTCAGCATAGGCCTTTAGCTATTCCTCCTGTACTAGACATTGTTGATGATGCTTTTTCGGAATCTAGTTTGGCCCCTGATTCCCTGCCTCCTGCTCCCAGAAAACCTGACAGGCACTACAAGGTCCCTGAGTCCCGCAAGTTCCTTTTTAAAAATTCTATTGCAGATCCAGAGACTATTTCACAGGGGCCCAAGGGCATTAAGGCTTCAACTGCTAAAAATCCTACCCCTTCTGATAGAGTCTCCAAAGCGCTGTATAGATGGGTTAAGAAGGTTTACACTTTTGCAATCTTGGCTATTAGGGCTTTAAACTGCCAGTTTCATATGTTAAAGTATCAGCAAAATGTTATTGGACTGCTTAAACAGAAAATGATGTTGATTTTTGACTGTGTGGAAAATAAAGAATTACAGGATTTAATGCATTCTGCTGAACAAGTTGGAAAACATACTTTGCAATGTGGTTTTGATTGATTAGAAGCCTCTTGCAGGGCTGCTGTTACTGGGTCTGTGCTCAGAAGGCGTGCTTGGCTCAAGGAGCAATTTTTGCCTGATCATGTTAAAGCTAAATTGTTGGATGCTCCTTTAAATCAGGACCACCTGTTTGGCAACAAGGCTGAGGACGTTCTTAAAAAGATGGAAGATAAAGCTAAATCTATGCAAACTGTTAAAGATTTTTTACAAGTTCAGCCTCCTAGATTTAGTAGGCATTGGCCATCTAAGAATTGGTCCTTTCCAGCCCCTTCCAGGTCCTCTCAAGCCAAACCCAGATACAGCAAAAACCCCAGGTTTCAATCCCAGGGCACGCACAGAACTAAGCAGTGGGGGCCTCCACTTTCCAAATCTGGGAGTAATTAGACTCCCCATTATGGTAAACTGTCTCAATGACTTCCTTTTAAAATTTCCAAGCACTTATCAACTGATTGCCCCTTTGGGGGGAAAGATTGCTCTTCATGCAAAGAATTGAGAACTGATTACCCAGGACAAATGGGTTTTTAATATAGTGTCCCAGGGATACAGATTTCACTTCCACACATTGCCAACATCAAGCGGGTGGCTGGACCTACCCCCAAATCAGTGGGCAGAGGCCCAAAAACAAGTACTTACTCTCTCTTAAGCATGGGGGCTATTCATTTGGTACCAGAAGATGAAAAGGGACAAGGTTTCAAGACTTTTTCTGGTACCCAGAAAAGACAATTCATGGTGTCCCATCCTGGACCTGTCTACTCTAAACACCTTTTTGGAGATTCCAAAATTCAAGATGCTGACTCTTCACCAATTACTTCCTATGCTAGGCAAAGATGCCTGGTTGGCAGCACTAGATTTAAAAGAAGCATACCTGCACATCCCAATCAGGGAATCTTGCAGAAGATACCTACACTTCAAAGCAGGCTACACGCACTATCAGTTCTCTGCACTGCCCTTTGGCTTATCTACTGCGCCCAGGGTATTCACAAAGTGCCTAGCTCCAGTTATTGCATTTTGCAGGCAAAGAAATATTCAAATATACCCATACCTGGACGATTGTCTAATTCAGGCAGAAAGCCAGGACATACTTTTGAATCATCTTGCCTTTATACAAAGGGTTCTAACTTGTCTAGGGTACACCATAAACGAAAAAAAAGTCACACCTGGTACCCTGTTGACAAATTATATTCCTGGGAGCAAGCTTGAATACAACTTCCCAGATGTCTTTCCTCACGCCAAAGAAACAAATTCATTTGACAACCTACTTCAAACAAGTGGCCACAAAACCCTGCTATCTGCAAGACAAATACTGCAAACCTTGGGTTTCATGGCCTCCTGCATTCTTCTAATTCCATATGCAAGACTGCATATGAGGAAACTACAGTGGTATCTAAAAAGCCTATGGTGTCAACATTCCAAGACCTCGAAACAATGATTCCTATCATACCTTGCATACGCCTAGAGTTCCTTTGGTGGGCAGAGGCCTGCCACCAAAACAAGGGAATACCTTTCACACCACCCCCTGCCGCCCAAACCCTAACAACAGACGCATCAGACTATGCATGGGGGGGCTCACCTGGCAGGGAAGTGCATTCAGGGCAAATGGAACCCAAGTCAAACCCAAGCTCATTTCCTGCCAGGAAAATTAAATACACTGGTAGATGGACTAAGCAGAAACCTCATGGACCCACATGAGTGGAAACTGGAACCAAGGATTTTCAACATGTTGACAAGCAAACAGGGAGCGCAGATATAGACCTGTTTGCCTCTCCCCAGAACTACCAATTGGACAAATTTTGCACAAGGACTCCCCACAATCAAGCCTGGAAGGTGGATGCTTTGTCCTTCAGCTGGAAAAACCTATCAGACTATGCCTTCCCCCCTCTGCTTCTGCTCTCCAAAGAAAAAAATCAAACGGGACAAACCAAGGATGATTTTGATTGCTCCAGACTGGCCACGCCAACACTGGTACCCCCTTCTGCGCAGTGTGTCACGGTTATCTCCATGGCACCTGCCTCAGACTTCTTCCCTGCTGTTTCAGCAAGAGAACCAGATTCTGCACCCTCAGCTTCTAACAGTGAACCTTGCAGCCTGGCTAATTACTTAATCTCTCCTTTACCATTCCTCAGCAAATCTGTGATGGATATCATTTTAGAGGCAAGGAGGCCTAGTACTAGAAAATCTTATGCTGAAAAATGGAAAAGATTCTGTGCCTGGAACCAGTCTCAAGTGATGAGCACAGCAGCGCCCAAGTTACCTCAGATTTTACAATACTTAACTGAGATGCTTCAAAAGGGCCTGTCTTTTTCCTCCGTGAAAATCCATGCCTCAGCCATTTCAGCTCATTATAACACAGAACCCTCCCCTCTTCTCTCATCCACTGCTCAAGCAGTTCCTCAGAGGGGCCAAAAATTTGAGGCCACCAGGGAGAGCTCCAACCCCAGCCTGGGACCTTAACTTTGTCTTGGAGAAACTCATTCTACTTCCTTTTGAGCCAGCTGCTACTGCAGACTTAAAATTTTTTTCTTGGAAAACAGCTTTCCTTTTAGCAATCACTTCAGCTAGAAGGGTATCTGAATTACAGGCCCTTATGGCAGTGAAGCCTTTCTTCATCTTTCATGCGGACAGGGTGTCCCTCAGAACCAATCCATCCTTCATGCCCAAGGTGGTATCCAGTGTGGCTCTTAATCAGTCCATTCATTTGCCAGCCTTCTTTCCCAATCCATAGAGTAAAGGGGAATGGATTCTGCACTCCTTAGATGTGCACAGACAACTTAGATTCTCCTTGGACAGGACTAAACCTAAAAGGAAATTTGAACAACTGCTGGTAGCAATTACTGCAGGGGCAGAGGGGAAGTCTATTTCAAAGCAAACCATTTCTAAATAGATAAGCCATTGCATTCATTTCTGCTATAAGCACCATGGAAAACACATCCCCCAGGGGATCAGACCTTACTCCACCAGGGCTGCATCCACCTCTACAACCTTTCTCAGAGGCGTCCCTACCAGGGACATCCTAGAAGTTGCTACCTGGAGTTATGTACATACTTTCACCAGGCATTACCATTTGCCAGTTTTCTCTAAATCCAGAGCTGGCTTTGTCACTGCAGTCTTGCAGGGCCTTATAGCTGGCCCTAATGCTATCTAAATTCCTCCTCCCAACCATAGCTTTGGGAATCTACCCAAATGTAATGACTGCAACAGTGAAATACGAAGAACATAGTACAGTTGTGTACACTTATTTTAAATGTAGATGTTCGAGTGTATTCACTGTTGCAGTCCTGGTTACCCTCCCTCCAGCCTCTTAACTTATTTTGGCTATACCTCTACTTTCCTTTACTATGCTTAAAAGCCTTTTTGATGTATTTGCTTTTTCGTTGGAGGTATATCTTTGTACCTTTATATTTAATTGCTTCGCATTAGGGGGACACCTGACATCTGGGGCAAGAAAAACTGATGTAATGGCGTCGGCTGCGTGTTTTATACCCCTGACAACCTGACGTCATGGAAGAAGGGACAGCAACCGATGCAGGACCCAAAACTATGTTAATCAGGCTGACTGAGGTCAACTTGCAAGCAGATAACCCAAATGTAATGACTGCAACAGTGAATACACTCGAACATCTACATTTATGGTAAGTGCACACAACTGTACATTACTGTCCTTATTCCGTTATTCACTGGCTTTAGTAACTTATTTTTTAATTCCTTGTGGCTCTTTTTTACTATTGGCTGTTTACATATGTTTATGACTTACCTAATTGCATTTTAATGTGCTACTTACACACTACTTGTTATCTGATGAAGTTCTGATGACATGTAATGGTTGTTTTGTTAAAGAACACAAGAAGCAGGGGGTTTTGATTCTCACATGGGGTAACTGGCTAGGCTTCAAATGGCCCAAAAAGGGCAGTTAGCCTAGTACTAATCTATGAATCTATGAATGAATCTATAATACAGATTAAAAAATGAAAGTGCTCAAAAACTATTACCGGTTCTCACCTCTTCTGTTCCTTTTTTCCAGATTGCCTTGGAAGGTTTTTCTACATGTATATGTATACGTATATATATATATATATATATATATATATATATATATATATATATATATATATATATATATATATATATATATATATATATATATATAATATAAAATGTGTGTATATAATATAAACTCTCTATTTGTATGTGTGTATACAAACTACAAGAAAGACCCAGCCATAGAATAGAGTCTTCATTGGCCAATACCTTAAACTTCCTGTAGTAGAGGCTCATATGGGATATATGCAAATGGCCCTTAAGGACATACTAGTGTTTCAGCTACAAGGCTTCTGAATGCCCATGACTTTTACACTTTCTGCGTGAGTACATTCACACTTTCTGCTGTTTGAGTCTTAATGAGTACACTCAGGCCGATAAAGCCAAACATGCATACTTGCAGTCGGTTTCCCCCAAAGGCCGAAATATATTGGATCCATTTGAATGACACCAGAAATTAAGCTAATAGTTTTTCAGTAATCTTTTGTTTGTATTATGACATCCATTTTTGGAGACAGTAAAATGCTGCTCAAGGGTATGGTCATCCCTACCATGGACACACATTCTGAAATCTCTATCTTGTTCTGTTTTGATGTAGTCCATGGAGACATGTCTCAAGTCATTTACTTTCAGATGTATTACACCCATGTGTACCATGACCATGTCATATGTGTACTTGGGTTTCAAGGATTTGAGTACCTGCATGATGTGGCAAGTCCTGACAACTGATAGGCAACTGACCGTGATTCTGTCCTTGTACAACCTGGTAAGTGGTGCATCGGTGTGTCACACAGTGAAGTCACATTTGTCTAGGATGTTGGATTGTGTGGAGGTTTAACTTATGGACTTTTGAACTGAGACCCTGTGACTCTTAGATGTACATTTCAACATGGTTGCTGCCTGTGTTGTGTGTTTGTAAGTTTGGTGAGGCCACTTGCTTTATGTAATGTCTTTATATGAGAGTTTTGCATCAAATATCAGTAAACAACTACATCTTTGTCCAGAAGTTAGGTATTGTATCTGGACCTGGAGTTTATGAATTTAGAAGCTTTTCTTAAATTTCTTCCCAATTTCTGTAGGTAATACTTCCTCTCATTTCATATCCTCTATGTTACATCTTACTGTTTCTTTTAACGCTTCTGCCCATTCGGCATCTTTGTTATGTTCAACAGAGTCTTCAAAGATGTTTATCCAAAATGGACCAATTTGACTTCTTTTTGTGGTTTCTATTCCTTTTGTGATCTGTATGAACTCCACTAAGTTCCGAAATACTTGAAATATTATGGAGATGACATTGTTATCTGGAAATCTGACAGCTCTGTAAACACCATATGAAACTCTCTTTGATGCTAGCTCAGTTATGTCGTGATTGTGACCTTGGGGAATTCAGTGGTAATCACAGAAGAAAACATGATGGCTTTGGACCTTGAATGCATCTTAGCATGTGTCCTGAAAACTGTGGCCTCAGTTGCCCTGATTGAACCCACTGCAACTGCTGGAAAATCTATAAAATATCATGGGATTTGACTCAATCCATCTGTCATGTTCATTCACATCTCCATGTTGGAAATAAAGTTACTTTTAGACTTTATACAAGTAATTTTATTAATAATCTCTTAAGTAAGCATGGCAGCCTGACACTTATCAAGGATATACTGTTGCCCACCCTTGAATGCTTTTCATGTATCACTGACTCCTCTACTTCCAAAAACCTAAAGAAACTAAACTGTATCTGTCTCTTTCTCACTGGAGCCAGCAGAAACCTTCATCATTGCCTTCCAATCAAGCTGATTGGCTACCAGTTCTCCTTTGATTTACTTTTCCTGTTGAAATTCATTTTATAAACCTCTCTTTATGGATTACTGGATGCAGACCACCAGCTGTGACACACTGTTGTAATTCACTTGGACGTTTCTTCTTCCACTCCTCTCATTTTTAACATATTTTGTATATTTGTTTCCACTGACAGAGATTTCTCTCATTTATGTGCCACTGCATGGACATCTCTGTATGAAATGCTGTGGTAGTTTTGTGTTCATTGGTGTAGCAGTTAGCACAGTGGATTAAGATTGTGAACTGTTAATGAGATGTTCTTCGTGTTTCACTGTTGCAGTCATTACATTTGGGTAATCTGCTGGCAGGTTGCCCTCAGTCGGCCTGATTAACAAAGTCTTGGGTCCTGCATCAGTTGCTGTCCCTTCTTCCATGACGTCAGGTCATCAGGGGTATAAAATATGCAGCCGACGCCATTAGATTAGTCTTTCTTGCTGTGTGGTACCCAAAGCAGAAGCAGTTCGCAAGTGCCGGTCGGCCGACTCCTGAAATTCTGGTTTTCGAGTTTCAGATCCGAAGTCTTTAACTAAAAAGCTAAGTACCCTGTTGGGGGAACTTTTTCTTGCTCCTTACCGATGTCAGTAAAAGTTAATAATTGCATTTCTTGTGGGAAGCAAATACCTCATAAGGATTTCCATTTGTACTGTATTCCTTGCCTAGGCCCTGACCACGACGTACCTTGCTGTCGGTTTTGTGCCTTATTTAATCAACGCACTATTAAACGTCAGTACATTTTTGCTACTAAATATTTTGGCTCTCGCTTTAATTATCCAGAAATGTCATCGGTTAGCAATCCGACTACCGGAATACCTAAAAAATGCAAACAAAAAGACAGAGACAGGCTGTTGAGGTCCAAAACTGCCGATGATGCTTCTCCTAAGCCAGTCGCCAGTTCGCCGGTTCTCAGTGAGGCGCTTTTGCAGCCCCTGATACCCGCTAATTTTGATTCGCAGGCCTCTACTGAGACCCATTTGGAGTCCGGTATGCCGCGAGATGCTTCAATTATGGAACCCGCGGATGTCTCTACCTTGGATAGGTCCGGAGCCGCTGTGCAGGTACCGGCTTCTGAGGGTGTTTTTAAGCCTACAGATTTGTATATTAGACTGACGCCATCTTAAAGAATAAGGCCAAAATCTCGATCTATGTCTAAAAAAAGACACTTAGGCCACATGTGCAGGCCCCTATGCCTAAGAAACAAATGATCAAAATGGCTGAAGATTTAATTACTCTGATCAGGGTTAGCCACCCCTCTAAAAAGCCTATTGACTATGACTCTTCTGAACAGGATTCTATTTCTTCTGATTCTTCTAATGAACAGGATTTGTCTATACCTACTACTTATGAGGACTCTGATGCAGAAGATTCCTTTTCTTCTGCTTCTCCCCCTGAGGACTTTACATACCTTAAGGGAACATTTCCACTGGGAAAGTCAGGATTTCTCTGAATCTAAAAAGAGACTTAGGGATTTTCTTCTTCTTCCTCAGCATAGACCTTTGGCTATACCTCCTGTTCTAGGCATTGTTGTTATTTTTTTCAGAATCTAGTATGACTCCTGGGTCAGCCCAGGTTGGAAGGTTTGGAGACAAAGCCAAAGAGGCAAGATTACATTGGTTTGGGCATGTGCTGAGGAGGGATGCAGAGTATATTGGGAAAAGATGCTAAGGATGAAGCTGCCAGGTAACAGGAAAAGAGGAAGGCGTATGATAAGGTTTATGGATGTGGTGAGAGAGGATATGCAGGTGGTTGGTGTGACAGAGCAAGATGCAGAGGACAGGAAGAAATGGAAACAGTTGATCTGCTGTGGCGACCCCTGATGGGAGAAGCCGAAAGAAGAAGAAGTATGACTCCTGATTCTCTGCCTCCGGCTCCTTGTAAGCCAGACGGATACTACAGGGTTCCTGACTCCCACAAATTCCTTTTCAAAAATCCTGTTGCGGATCCTGAAACAATTTCTTAGGGCCCCAAGAGCATTAAGGCTTCTACTGCTAAAAATCCTACCCCTTCTGATAGAGATTCCAGGGCACTGGATAGATGGGGTAAGAAGGTTTACACTTCTGCAACCTTGGCAATCAGGACTTTAAACTGTCAATTTCATATGCTAAAATATCAACAGCATATCATGGGACTGCTTAAACAGAAAATTATGTTAATTTCTGACTGTGTGGAAAATAAAGATTTACAGGATCTATTGCATTCAGCTGAACAAGTTGGAAAGCATACTTTGCTATGTGGTTTTGATTCTTTGGAGGCCTCTTGCAGGGCTGCTGTAACTGGGTCTGTGCTAAGAAGGCATGCTTGGCTCAAAGACAATCTCTGCCTGATCATGTTAAAGCAAAATTGTTGGATGCTCCTTTACAACAGGACCGTCTCTTTGGTAATAAGGCTGAAGAGGTTCTAAAAAAGATGGAAGCTAAAGCTAAATCTATGCAAACTGTGAAAGATTTCTTACAAGTGCAACCTCCAAGATTTAGTAGGCACTGGCCTACTAAGCTATCAAACACAGATCCCCTGAATCTGGATAAAGTAACCAACGATAAAAGTATAATATTCCAAAAAAGTCAACAACTCGTTGGAATACACACGGCAAAACAACACTTTAATACAAAATAGTAAAAATATAAAACATGTGAGCACTTTCACAGAGTCCCCTCTGCTTCCTCAGACATACTACAGTAACTGCTGCTCTTGTTTAAATAATTATACATCTAGGTCATATCCAATCAGTTAACAGCATCTTGATTGAATAAATAAAAGTTAAAGGCATACACTATACAAACACTATATAAACAATCAATCATATAAATAGTGAACTAAAAATATATGTAACAAACTGTAAAAACATGCTCTATAAAATTAGATAGTGGTAAAACTGTAAAATATATGTACAAATATTAGAAGATGTGACCAAACATAATCAATGTTTCAAAGCCCTGTTCCTAAGAAAAGGTTTCAGTGAGACCTTACTATTTAGTCCAGGTCGTCTGACAGCCTGAAGCCTTATCCATTCTAGTTCTGAGGCTTCGGTCTTGTTGTTCATGTTCCCACCTCTTTTATTATCTTGCATGATATGTAACACTAGGAACTTGAAGGTGTGTGTGGCTCCCTCCTTTATAACATGCATCGCTAACGCACTTGTCTCTTTTTTATTTTTAATGTCCCTTACATGTTCTAGGACTCTATCTTTGAGTAGCCAATTAGTTTTGCCTACATAGTAGGCTGGGCATTTTGTACAGAAACCAAAGTATACAACATTAACAACAAAAAAAGGAGTATGGCTGGTATAAAGGCATCAAAAAACAACACAAATCAGTCACCAAGTGCAGCAAACCACAGCTGAGTTCCAAACACAAACCAAGAAACTGCCACAACACATTTCCTGTAAATAATAAACTGGGAACGAAGCTTCCAGTTAAAACCAAGTTTTAATGTAGAAAACTGCCACAACACGTTTTCACTGTTAATACATTAACGTTGCTAAATATCACCACACGTTTTCGTAAGAGTAGCACTCAAACTTCATCAGATGAAAAAATCTTCTGAGCATACACCTCCCTTTTTTGTAACCTTTCAATTAATCAATTGAATCAACAAATCAATTAATATTTAAAGAAACATGCTATCATACAGTTAAATACAATGTTAAAATCATCCCTTTCATAGTAAAAGAATTTAAAACCAAATAGAAAATATATTACTGATAAATACCAATTCATTTCATGTTTAAATATAAACTGAACACAATATTTTGTATAATTTTCAGTACTGTATTCTAATGGCAGTTTATATCATAATACAGTTTTATTTATCTGTTCAGTTTATGTATGATAGCATGTTTCTTTAAATATTAATTGATTTGTTGATTCAATTAATTAATTAATGTATTAACAGTGAAAACGTGTTGTGGCAGTTTTCTACATTAAAACTTGGTTTTTGACTGGAAGCTTCGTTCCCAGTTTATTATTTACAGGAAACGTGTCGTGGCAGTTTCTTGGTTTGTGTTTGGAACTCAGCTGTGGTTTGCTGCACTTGGTGAGTGGTTTATGTTGTTTTTTGTTGCCTTTATACCAACCGTACTCCTTTTTTGTTGTTAGTCTGATTCATGGAGGACTGTGCAGGCTGTACCACATCCACTGGATGGAACGAGGGCCATGAGAGTTCCGAGGTGGGAGAATTCCGCAAGATTTTGGGACAACTTACTCAACTTATAGACTTACTAACACCAGTAAGTCAAGGATTGTCAGTTTTGTTCACTAAGGCTTCCAACCCTTCTGGAAATGGTATTGACAACTTACCTACCAGCAGACTGTTACCCCCGGGACAGGACAATCATGGTACGGCTCCAGTTATACCAGCTGAGAGTTGCGGAAGTGGTAACACAAATTTTCAGGTTACACTAAATATTTTGCGTGTACGTGATGGCGGTTTAGGTGGAATACCATCTACATCTTTAGTACAAGAAAGGAACATGCCAAGGGATTTTTATGACTGGCTTAACCAACAAGTACCCTTTCAGCTTCCTGAGGGTACTCATATGAGGTCTGAAACCGACGACACCTACAGAGAAACACTGAACAAATTACGGACTGCCTTGTTAAGGTACAACACTTTACATTTAGATAATGTGTACTTGCATCAGTGTTTAAGCAAACACATTGTACCTAAGGGATTAAGAATTTTCAAATATCCCAATAATGTTGTGGAAGGCAGTGAATTCCACAAAGAGTTGCTGAATATTTTTAATGTTTGTGGCTTAGAAATTGTTCAAGCTATAATCAGAAACAACGAAAGTGAAATAAGCAAACTTAAAGAATTCATTGATTTGTACAGTGAGCGTGTCACATCGGACTTGATGTTTAGTATTGAAATTGAAAAGAATAGATACTACGGCATTAGGGTTCAAATTGATAAGAAATGTGACGATATAATCAAAAGAAAATATAAAAAGCTTGAACGTGATATTAGAGATTATAATGATGGAATACAATACCCAGCACCCCCACGTACCCATTATAGTAAATTTAATCAAGGAAGGGATACATATCCGAATGCCCTGTCCCGCAATAGGGGAGTTTATGAGGATACAAGGGAACAAGCAGGTGGTCCAGATTTTAATGACAATAACCCTGAGCCCCTTCCTCTTAGGTCTGAAAGAATTCGTAACAAGAATTTAAATGGGAACAACAACCATTTTTTCAGGGGACAATACCAGCAGAGGGGAGGGGGATACAATAGGGCCTGGCAATAGTCTCAGAATTAGATATTAGTAAAGAGCAAGGGGATGGGTATGAAATAGTTACCCAAGCTGGATTTCATATTTATAATTATAGCCACTTGGAGGTGACACAAGAATTTTTTAGCCTTTTTACTAAAGGCTTCAAATTTGTACCTAGTCAGAGTAGTAATTTAGCTCAGACTATTTTGGATGTTAAAATGTTCATTAGAAAATTAAATTTGGAAAATATGTTTGGACATAATTCGATGATAATATCCAACAATGGACTTAGAAAACATAGTACTTTCAATCCCCCTATACACCCTCAATTGAAAAACTTAAAAAGTAGCATTGAGAAAAGAATTAGAAATAAACTCAAAGTTCATATGCGGTCCAATTTGGAAGAGAATGAATGGACACTTCTTCAAACTCTGAGAAAAAATTCTAACATCCGGGTTATGGAGCCAGATAAAGGAGGTGGTATTATATTGATGGATAAAATCATTTATGATTGTAAAATGTATTCCATTTTGCAAGATAGTTTCAGATATAGTCAGGTGTCAATCAATGAAATTAATATTTCGTATAAAAAAATTGACCTGGCCCTTAAAGATTTTTTTGACCAGGGAGTTATAGATCATGACACATATTCATATCTGGAAACTTCAACACCTAGGGTGCCCTCAATATTCGGGGTCCCTAAGGTTCATAAAGATGTATCCAATCCCCCCCTTTAGACCAGTAGTGACATCTCAAGGATCCAAGATTTCCTCTTTATCCAAGTTTTTAGACTGGAAAATGAAAAACCTTTGGGGCAAAGACACCCATTTATTAAAAGACTCATGGGAGTTTGAGACATATTACACCTGACTTGAAGGTAGCTAATTTCAAATTTGTTACAATTGATGTTGTTGACCTATTTTCTGTCATACCCCATGAAGTAGGGTTGGCTTGGATAGAGGAGGCCCTGAGGGGTACTTCTAAGGCTAGTGAAAATTTTATTTTATTTATTTTACATTTGTTGACCGGGATAGTCCGACTGGATGCATGTCCATTTTCAGCAGAGGCCCGGGGAGAAAAGCTCCAAGGGTAAGCAGATACAGCATTACATAATACCAGCATTACATATTACAAACAGACTATTTACAGAGATTACATAAGTAAGCAAGTTAAACAAGTTCCACAGGTTACAGTTAATCCTGAGCACAAGTCAGGATTAAATTAAATTACACAGTAAACTGGTTAACAGATTTTTACACATTCTAGAGAGAGTTAGCCAGGCTTGATACATTGACATAGCCAGTTAAGTGACAAATGTTGTTTGAGTCTAGTTTTAAATTGACCTAAGGTGGAAAGTAAGGTAATATCAGCTGGAAGAGAGTTCCAGGATCTACTTACAGAGTTTGCAAAGAGAGAATCACCGGCTGTGTTATTAATTTTGCTAGTCTGAATTAGTAGTTTGTTAGAGGATCGAAGCGGTCTAGGATTGTTATAGGTAGGATAATATTTTTAAGTGCAGGAGTATTGTCTGCATTATAGAGGATTTTATAGGCCATAATCAGTTGGTTATACTGGATTAGGCTGGGTAGTTCAAGCCACCCAAGCTGATTTAGATTGATGCAATGATGTGCCCTAAAAGGTAGCCCTGTGGCAAACCTGGCAATGTGGTTGTAGCAAATTGAGAGTTTGTTAAGGACAGTCTTGTTTAAATTCGAGAGTAGAGGGGATGCATACAGAAGGGTTGAAAGAAGGTGAGAGCAAGCTATGGCAATTTTAGCTGGAGGGGTTAGGAAGGATTTTTATTCTGTAAAGTGACCCTAGTTTTTTATTGATGGTTTTGATAGTTTGGTTAACATGTAGGTTAAATTTTAGATTATTGCCTATGATGGCACCTAATAGTTTTGCAGATGGGTCAGGGGAGATTATTGTGCCATCATTTGATTTTATGGTAAAGGTGAAAGCGGGTTGACCTATGTGTTGGTGAAAATAACAGCATTTTAGTTTTTTTGGGATTTAGGATCAGATGATGTTCAGAAAGCCAGTTTTCTATGCTATTAAAGGTGGTCTGGGTAGCTGACTATAACTCTACTGGAGATGTGGCTGAGCAAATCAGAGTAGAGTAATCAGCATATTGGATACAGCTGACTTTTGGGATGACAGTATAAAGGTCGTTAATGAAGATGGAGAACAGCAAGGGCCCTAGTATAGAGCCTTGTGGTACTCCAAGGGTGTTAGGTAGAAGGTTAGAGAGTTTGTTCTGCCAGAGGACAGCCTGCTGTCGACCATTCAGGTAGGATTGAAACCATTGGAGGGCTCCAGTATCTAGACAGAATGTTTGCAGGGGGTGGATTAAAAGTTGGTGATCAACCATATCGAATGCCTTGGAAAGATCCAAAAAGAGGGCTGAGGATATATAATTATTGTTGCGATTATGGTTTATGGTGTTGGTAAAGGCTAGGAGGGCTGAAGTAGTGCTGTGATGAGGACGGAAGCCATGCTGAGTGTCTGCCATAAGGTGATTCTGGATTAGGTGGTGCATGAGTTTTCTACGAATACATTTTTCCATAATCTTTGCAAGTGGAGAGAGTATAGCTATTGGACTATAACTGGAGAATTCAGTAGAGCTGCCTCCTTTGTGAAGTGGGATTACATAGGATATTTTCCAGATGGTGGGAATTTTAGCTTTTACTGTGGTTCGATTGATTAGTATTGAGATGGGGTAAGCAATAGCATCAGCTGATGTTTGTAGGTACTCGGCAGAGAGATGATCAGCAGAAAGTGTAGTGGGTTTTAATTTTTTGATCAAGGTACGGATAAGTGATGTGGCAACTGGTTGGAAGATGAACGCGAGTAGGTTTCTAGGGGTGCTACTTTCAGGACCAGGGGAGCTAGGTAGTTGGCTAGCTAGGGCTTGAATTGTCTCAGTAAAGAATTGGTTAAAACTATCAGAAACATCTTCAGGGGTTTTAGCAATAGAGTAGTAGCAGGGATTGGGGTTGAAGTTTGTCCAGGATGTAGTAGATTATTTAAACCTGCCCAAAACTTCTGAGGATTATTTTGATTTACTGTCTGTAAATTACAGTAGTATTGTTTTTTGTCTTGTAAAATTGATTTTTTTGGTTTCGTTCTTGGATTGCCTGTATTTAATGTGATCTTGATGGTCTTTAGAAGAACGCCATAAAGCCCATGATTTGTTTCTAAGGGTAATTTTGAGTTTAGACTCTATTGAAAGCCATGGTGCAGTTTTTGCCTTGGTTCTCTTTGAACGAACAGGTGCATGCAAATCAAGGATCTCAAGGAATTTGTTGTTAAAGTATGCTACTGCTTCCTCTAAGGGGAGGTGTTTTAGAATAGACCAATTACATGAGTTTAGTTCTTGTTGGAATTTGGCAGTGTCAAAGTTTTTATTGTTTCTAACCTTTCTGAGTAAGGGTTGTTGGGAATTAATGGCTTTGTGCTTAATTACATATGTGAGAAGGTGATCGCTTAGGCCATTAAGGAGGGTACCAGAGATGTACAGTTGGGGGTGACTGTTTATGAGTACCCAGTCAAGTATACTTTCTTTTTGGTTGGGTTTACCTATCCTGGTAGGGGTGGATATGATTTGTGTAAATACATGCAGGTTAATATGGGTGGTTGGGGATTCTGAGGAACAGGTGCCCCAGTCTATGTTAAAGTCTCCAAGTAGTAGGGTTTCTTGGGGGCAGTGACATGATAGCCAGTGCAGGATATCTTCAAATGTAGATATATTGTTACCTGGGGGAATGTACATACAGATGATATTAATGCATTTATTTTTATTAAGTTGCAATTTGGTGGCAAGAATCTCTGAGTTATTAATCTGAGGAGGTTGTGTTACATCTATGGTGACATTCAACTCAGATTTATAGAGTACAGCTACCCCACCCCCCTTCCTCGAAGCACGATCCAGCCTGTGTATGTTGTACCCAGGTGGTAACACTTCTTTGTCTTTAGTGTTAGGTTTTAACCAGGTGTCAGATAAACAGAGAATCTCAGGGGAGTGGACATCCAGAAGTGCATGCAATTCATGCACCTTGTTATTAGTGCTTCTAATATTGAGATGACAGACTAGGAGAGAGTTAGTTGGTCTATTAATTGTAGGTTTGTAGCTTAGATTGCAAGTAGAGGGTGTATGTGTATCTGAAGTGAGTGGGCCAGGGTTGGGGTGAATATCACCACCAAGTATTAGGTTGAGTCTATACTTGGTGATGAACTTCAGGAATTTGTTTATTAGTTTGTGGTAGTGTTTGGATCTAGAGCTAATGTGCCTGCGGTTGAGATGTTGATAGACTGAACAAGATGTTGGATAGGATCTGGTACTGTAAGTTTGGTTGAAGGTGGAAGGATTTACAGCTGGGGTGATAGTATGGCCTTTTGGGACATGAAATCCTGTGAGAAACTGGTTTTCATACAAGGTAAGGAGGTATGGTGCGAACAAGAGGGGTAATAAAGAGGAGTATATCATTGTCTGTGATTCAGCTGGTGAGTTAAGGAACTGTTTTACCTGGTGATGCAACACCAGAAGATAGAGTGGTGAGGTCAAGGTACTGGAAGGGGGATGGGAGAATGCCAGACGAAAGCTAATAGGTGCTATTAAAATGTAGGTAGTAGAATGGGGGTGGGTGGAATTATCCCAGATGAAAGCAGATAGAATCTAGAACGTGGGGGAGTGGCTATAGTACTATAAATTTAGAGGTACTGGGGGCGGGAGGGAATTGGGGGCAGGGAGGGGAGCGAAGAGAGCCTGAGCAGTGAGGCGACGAAGGGCTATTGCAGTTTACAAGGTTTCCTAAGGTGTCTTAAAGCTATAAGGTAAGTAGAGTCAATTTACTTCAGTTACAGGGGAAGGAGGCAACCACTCAAGTAGAAACAAAGAGCCCTATGGCTGACCAATATGGTGACCTGCTTAATTACAAAGCACTGTAAGTGAAAGCTTAACTAATGCTTTTTGTGTGTGCAACCTACTCTGTTTAAATGTTGAGAGAAACTGATTGCAGTCCTGTAGACACCATTTTGTAGGGAACTGTAGAGTTCAATCTGTTTAAATGTTGAGAGAAACTGATTGCAGTCCTGTAGACACCGTTTTGTAGGGAACTGTAGAGTTCAATCTGTTTAAATGTTGAGAGAAACTGATTGCAGTCCTGTAGACACCGTTTTGTAGGGAACTGTAGAGTTCAATCTGTTTAAATGTTGAGTGAAACTGATTTCATTCCTGTAGACACCATTTTGTAGGGAACTGTAGAGTTCAATCTGTTTAAATGTTGAGAGAAACTGATTGAAGTCCTGTAGACACTGTTTTGTAGGGAACTGTAGAGTTCAAACTAAGTCACACCAGGTCAGCCAAGGGGGGAAGAGAGAGGGAAATCCTAAGCACCTAGATTTGAAAATGATATTTTTAATATTTTAGAATTAGCCAAATTGGTATTGAAAAATAAGTTTTTGTATTTTCAAGGGGAATTTTACAAACAGGAATCTGGGGTGGCTATGGGAGCCCATTGTGCTCCCACTTATGCTGACATGGTTCTGTCTGTATGGGAAAAGAAATTTATCCATAATAGTAAATATGTTGAGTTTTTAATTTTTCCACCCAATTCCTAGATGACATATGTATTTTCTGGACTGGGAAAGATGGAATCCTCCAGGAATTTATTAATTATATTAATCACAGTACTACTTTTTTAAGGTTCACCTATCAAGTGACATGGATTCCGTTAATTATTTAGATGTTTCTCTACATGTGTCAGAGAATGGGTTTAAATCCAGTATATACAGGAAACCCACCTTCTCAAATACTTACATTAGATTTAGTAGTTCACATCCATTATATCAAAAAAAAGAGCATAGTCAAGGGACAGTATGTTTGAGCTTGTCGCATGACTTCTTGGGAAGTAGATTTTTTGGAAGAGTGTGACAAACTCAGGGAAATGTTCCTGCAGAGGGAATACCCTCTGGAATTAATAATGGATATACAAAGGGAGGTATGTGACAACAGACAAGGGAAATTTAAACCTGTTTTAGGGACTGGACTAGTACAAACTACAGTACCAACAGGTCCAGAGCAAGGTGAAGCAGATTTTACATATAATTATATATTCATTACCAATTTTAGTGCCAGTGCCTACACTATAAGAAATATAGTTGAAAGTGAATGGGCTAAATTTAATGAATATACGGATTTACCAAATTTAAAAGGGAAAACCATTAAAACAGTTTTTTGAAAGGGGTTCAATATAAATAACTTATTAGAAGGTAACAACTCCCCTTCCATATTTTCCAATAAATCTAAGGGAACATATAAATGTGGGGCATGCCCACAATGTAAATATATTCTTCAACAACAGAAAGTATTTATAATAGCTAGGAAGAAATGGATAGAGGCTTATAATTACTCCAACTGCAATTCTCAGGGGCTAGTTTATGTAGCTCTATGTAAAGAGTGTGAAGGATTTTATATAGGCAAGACTGAGAGAACCCTCAAACGTAGGATATATGAACATATGAATGATATCCAGAAGGGCAATCCTAGAAATGCCCTATTCAAACACACTCTTTCATGCCCCCAAGCAAAATACCATTTCTTTGTGGTAGAAATGGTGTCTAGGGAATTGAGGGGAGGCCCCTGGGAAACTAGGTTGGAATTTAGAGAGACATACTGGCAAGTGGTATTTGGAGCTAACAAATACCCGGTTATGAATGAATATATTTCTATTGTTCCCTTGCTTAAGCTTAGAACAGCGAAATTATGAAATAGGCATCAAGCAAAATATATACTTTATATATATATATATATTTTGTATAATTTTCAGTACTGTATTCTAATTGCATTTTATATGATAATACATTTTTATTTATCTGTTCACTTTATATTTAAACATGAAATGAATTGGTATTTATCAGTAATATATTTTCTATTTGGTTTTAAATTCTTTTACTATGAAAGGGATGATTTTAACATTGTATTTAACTGTATGATAGCATGTTTCTTTAAATATTAATTGATTTGTTGGTTCAATTAATTAATTGAAAGGTTACAAAAAGGGAGGTGTATGCTCAGAAGATTTTTTTCATCTGATGAAGTTTGAGTGCTACTCTTACGAAAACGTGTGGTGATATTTAGCAACGTTAATGTATTAACAGTGAAAACGTGTTGTGGCAGTTTTTACATTAAAACTTAGTTTTAAGTGGAAGCTTTGTTCCCAGTTTATTATTTACAGGAAACGTGTCGTGGCAGTTTCTTGGTTTGTGTTTGGAACTCAGCTGTGGTTTGCTGCACTTGGTGACTGGAAAGTATACAACATTCTTACTATAACAGTCTGTATAAAAGCGTGCATCAATGCTGAACTTTCTAGTTGGGTGTGTATACTGTCCCCCTCCAAATATGAAGGGGCAGGCTGTACACCTTCTACATGGAAAGGTACCTAGCCAATCAGACCTTGCATAGTGGTCTCCATCTAACTTCTTATAGCACAACTGTCTTTTTAATGACATGTTGTTTTTGAAGGTAAATGATGGTGTAGCCCCTATAATACCTTCCAGTTCATCCACATTTAACAATATGCCCCAATTATTTTTAATTATATCACAGACTGTACTGATATTACTTGCAAATGTTAATGGAAAACGTAATACATCATTCTCTGGATTCCTGGTTACTGTGGTACTGGTGGCATAGTTACTTTGGTTATCCTTGTTGGTTCTCGTCCTATCATAATAGGGCTTGTACGTCTCTCTTCTCTCATTCCAAGCCACTTTTATTTGTTTGTCTATATCTCTGGTTTTATATCCCCTTTCAGTAAATTCATGTTTTAACAGGGTAAGTGCCTTGGACAAACTATCATCATCATTATATAGCCTCATGCATCTAACTATCTGTCCTTTGATCACATTGGTTTTAGTGTAGTTAGGATGCATACTACTACTATGTAGGACATTGTTCTTTCTAATAGGTTTCCTGTACATGGAGGTATGTACGTAATTGAGTGTATCTCTTGTAACTTTTACATCTAGAAACTCTATTTCTCTATTTGAGTATTTGTATGTGAAATTCAAAAACGGGGTAATGGTATTAATGAAATTTAGAAATTGCTGCAAATTATCTTCGTTATCATGCCACAACAGAAAAATATCGTCCACAAAACGTTTGTACCATATAATAGACTTAGCAAAAACGTTGCCTGTCAAAATATTCTCAGTTTCCCATTGTACAAGTGCTAGGTTGGTGTAGCTATTGGCACAAGCAGTGCCCATAGCCACACCAACCTTCTGTATATAAAACTTGTCACCAAACACAAAGATATTATTTTCTAGGATGATCTCAAGTAAGGTACAAATAAGTCGAATTTTGGTATTTTCTATCCCTTTTCTATTAAGTAGTTCCCTTACATTATCTATGCCCCAAGAATGGGGAATCACTGTGAAAAGGGACTCTACATCAAGAGTAACAAGCCAACATTGGTCATCTATACCCTCCAAATGTGCACTAACGTCTCTCAAAAAATCTTTAATGTCCAATAAGACAGTAGTACATTCCTTAAGTATAGGATGCAGGTTTTTCTCAACATATTGACAGTGGTTCTGTCGCCCACCCCCGACTAGGTACTATAGGTCGCATGGGTGGGCTTTCTATGTTTTTATGGACTTTTGGTAGACCATACATAATTGGAGTCACTGGGTACTCTATATTGAAATATTCAAAAAGTGGCTCAGAAATCATGCCTGTTATTAACATATCAAACAAAAAACATAGAAAGCCCACCCATGCAACAAGTTTTATATACAGAAGGTTGGCGTGGCGATGGGCACTGCTTGTGCCAATAGCTACACCAACCTAGCACTTGTACAATGGGAAACTGAGAATATTTTGACAGGCAACGTTTTTGCTAAGTCTGTTATATGGTACAAACATTTTGTGGACGATATTTTTCTGTTGAGGCATGATAACGAAGATAATTTGCAGCAATTTCTAAATTTCATTAATACCATTACCCCGTTTTTGAATTTCACATACAAATACTCAAATAGAAAAATCAAGTTTCTAGATGTAAAAGTTACAAGAGATACACTCAATTATGTACATACCTCCATGTACAGAAAACCCAATAGAAAGAACAATGTCCTACATAGTAGTAGTATGCATCCTAACTACACTAAAACCAATGTGATCAAAGGACAGATAGTTAGATGCATGAGGCTATATAATGATGATGATAGTTTGTCCCAGGCACTTACCCTGTTAAAACATGAATTTATTGAAAGGGGATATAAAGCCAGAGATATAGACAAACAAATTAAAGTGGCTTGGAATGAGAGAAGAGAGAGATACAAGCCCTATTATGACAGGACGAGAATCAGCCAGGATAACCAAAGTAACTATGCCACCAGTACCACAGTAACCAGGAATCCAGAGAATGATGTATTATGTTTTCCATTAACATTTGCAAGTAATATCAGTACAGTCTGTGATATAATTAAAAATAATTGGGGCATATTATTAAATGTGGATGAACTAGAAGGTGTTATAGGAGCTACACCATCGTTTACCTTCAAAAACAACATGTCATTAAAAAGACAGTTGTGTTATAAGAAGTTAGATGGAGACCACTATGCAAGGTCTGATAGGCTAGGTACCTTTCCATGTAGAAGGTGTACAGCCTGCCCCTTCATATTTGGAGGGGAGCAGTATACACATCCAACTAGAAAGTTCAGCATTGATACACGCTTTTATACAGACTGTTATAGTAAGAATGTTGTATACTTTGGTTTCTGTACAAAATGCCCAGCCTACTATGTAGGCAAAACTAATTGGCTACTCAAAGATAGAGTCCTAGAACATGTAAGGGACATTAAAAATAAAAAAAGAGACAAGTGCGTTAGCGATGCATGTTATAAAGGAGGGAGCCACACACACCTTCAAGTTTCTAGTGTTACATATCATACAAGATAATAAAAGAGGTGGGAACATGAACAACAAGACCGAAGCCTCAGAACTAGAATGGATAATTAGGCTTCAGGCCGACAGACCACCTGGACTAAATAGTAAGGTCTCACTGAAACCTTTTCTTAGGAACAGGGCTTTGAAACATTGATTATGTTTGGTCACATCTTCTAATATTTGTACATATATTTTACAGTTTTACCACTATCTAATTTTATAGAGCATGTTTTTACAGTTTGTTACATATATTTTTAGTTCACTATTTATATGATTGATTGTTTATATAGTGTTTGTATAGTGTATGCCTTTAACTTTTATTTATTCAGTCAAGATGCGGTAAACTGATTGGATATGACCTAGATGTATCATTATTTAAACAAGAGCAGCAGTTACTGTAGTATGTCTGAGGAAGCAGAGAGGACCCTGTGAAAGCGCACACATGTTTTATATTTTTACTATTTTATATTAAAGTGTTGTTTTGCCGTGTGTATTCCAACGAGTTGTTGGCTTTTTTGGAACTGGCCTACTAAGAACTGGTCCTTTTCATTTCCTTCAAGAACCACTCAAGTCAAACCCAAACATTCCAAAGGCTCCAGATTTCAGTCCCAAGGGACTTTCAGAACAAAACAATGGGGTGCCTCCTCTTCCAAATCTGGAAACAACAAGACACCTCCCTATGGTAAGCAGTCTCAATCACTTCCCTTTACACTTACCAAGCACTTACCTTTTAGCTGCCCCTTTGGGGGGGAAACTGGCTCTTCATGCAAGAAACTGGCAACTTATAACCCAGGACAAATGGGTTTTAAATATAGTATCCCAAGGATACAGATTTCATTTCCACATGTTGCCAAATCCAAACGGATAGTCATACCTGCCCCCAAATCAGTGGGCAGAGGCCCAGAAACAAGTACTTTCCCTCATGAGCATGGGGGCTATTCAACCAGTACCAGAAGAGGAAAAGGGACAAGGTTTTTATTCCAGACTTTTCCTGGTACCCAGAAAAGACAAATCATGGCGTCCAATTCTGGACTTATCTACTCTAAACACCTTTCTGGACATTCCAAAATTCAAGATGCTGACTCTTCACCAGTTACTTCCTATGCTAGGTAAAGATGCCTGGTTGGCAACTCTAGATTTAAAAGAGGCTTACCTGCATATCCCAGTCAGGGAATCTTGCAGAAGATACCTCCGCTTCAAAGCAGGCTACTTGCATTACCAGTTCTCTGCACTGCCCTTTGGCTTATCTACTGCACCCAGGGTCTTTACAAAGTGCCTGGCTCCAGTAATTGCATTTTTCAGGAAAAGAAATATTCAAATATATCCATACCTGGACGATTGTCTAATTCAGGCAGAAAACAAGGACATTCTCTTAAAAGATCTTGCATTTGTAAAAAGGGTTCTAACTTTTCTAGGGTACACTATAAACGAAAGGAAATCACAACCCTCTCAAAAAATTACATTCCTGGGTGCATGCTTGAATACAACTGCCCAGATGGCTTTCCTTACACCAGAGAAGCAAATTCATTTGGTGACCTACTTCAAACAGGTGGCCACAAAAACCCTGCTTTCTGCAAGGCAAATACTGCAAGCCTTGGGGTTCATGGCCTCCTGCATTCTTCTAATTCCATATGTAAGACTGCATATGAGGAAACTTCAGTAGTACTTAAAAAGTCCATGGAGTCAGCATTGTCACAGCCTGGAAACAATGACTCCTATCATACCTGGCCTGCACCTAGAGTTCCTATGGTGGGCAGAGGCCTGCCACCAGAACAAGGGACTGACATTCACACCACCCCCTGCTGCCCAAACCCTAACTACAGTTGCATCAGACTACACATGGGGTGCTCATCTGGCAGGGAAGTGCATTCAGGGAAAATGGAGCCCAAATCAAATGCACCTACATATCAATCAGAAAGAGATGCTAGCTGTACAGAATGCACTGACAGCCTTCAAGGACTACCTTCATCCAGGACAACTAATGGTAAAGATGGACAACACCACAGTTATGTGGTACATAAACAAGCAAGGTGGGGGGGTACACATTCCTACCCCCTGTGCAGGCTAGCCATGGCATTGTGGAACACGGCCTTGACCTACCAAAGACAACTACTAGCTCAATTTCTGCCAGGAAAGCTAAATACTCTGGCAGACGAACTAAGCAGAAATCTTGTGGACCCACACGAATGGAAACTGGACCCACAAGTTTTCAACATGTTGACATGCAAATGGGGGAGTCCAGACATAGATCTTTTTGCCTCACCACAGAACTATCAGTTGGACAAAATCTGCACAAGAACTCATCACAAAAAAGCCTGGGAAGTGGATGCTCTATCATTCAGCTGGAAAAACCTATCAGTCTATGCCTTTCCCCCTCTGCCTCTGTTCTCCAAAGTTCTACTAAAAGTCAGACAGGAGAAACCAAAAATGATTTTGATTGCTCCAGACTGGCCTCGCCAACACTGGTACCCACTCCTGTGCAGTGTGTCACACCTTCCACCGTGACACCTGCCTCAGACACCTTACTTACTGTCTCAGCAGAACAACCAAACTCTGCACCCTCAGCTCCAGACTTTGAATCTTGCAGCGTGGCTAATCACCTAAATTCAACCTTAGCATCCCTCAGCAAACCTGTGATGGATGTCATTTTGGAGGCAAGAAGACCAAGTACTAGACAATCTTATGCTGACAAATGGAAAAGATTCTGTGCCTGGAATCAATCTCAAGGGATAAGCACAGCAGTGCCCAACATTCCTCAGATTTTGCAATACTTAACTGAGATGCTTCACAAGGGCCTGTCCTTTTCTTCCATAGAAATCCATGTCTCAGCCATTTCAGCTCATTACAACACAGAACCTCCCCTCTTCTCTCATCCTCTGCTAAAGTAGTATCTCAGAGGGGCCAAAAACTTAAAACCACCCAGGAGAACTCCAACCCCTGCCTGGGACCTTAATTTTGTATTGGATAAATTCACTCTCCCTCCTTTTGAGCCAGCTGCTACTGCAGACTTAAAATTTCTCTCCTGGAAAATGACTTTCCTTTTAGCAGTCACTTCAGCTAGAAGGATTTCCAAATTACAGGCTCTTATGGCAGTGGAGCCTTTCATCATTTTTCATGCGGACAGGGTATCTCTCAGGACCAATCCATCCTACATGCCTAAGGTGGTATCCATTGTGGCTTTTAATCAGACCATTCATTTGCCAACTTTCTTTCCCAATCCACAGAACAAGAGGGAGTGGATTCTGCATTCATTGGATGTACACAGGCAACTTAGATTTTACTTAAACAGGACAAAATGTCAAAGAAAATCTGAACAATTGCTGGTAGCATTTGCTGCAGGGGCAGAGGGAAAGGCTATTTCAAAGCAAACCATTTCCAAATGGATAAGCCATTGTATTCCCCCAGGGGATCAGATCCCATTCCACCAGGGCTACATCTACTTCAACAGCCTTGCTCAGAGGTGTTCCTACCAGGGACATTCTAGAAGCTGCTATGTGGAGCTCAGTTCATACTTTTACCAAACATTGCCATTTACCACTTTTTTCTAAATCCAGAGCTGGCTTTGCCACTGCTGTCCTGCAGGGCCTTATAACTGGTCCTAATGCTGTATAATTCCCTCCACCCAACCATAGCTTTGGGAATCTACCCAAATGTAATAACTGCAACAGTGAAACACGAAGAACATAGTACAGTTGTGTACACTTACCATAAATGTAGATGTTAGAGTGTATTCACTGTTGCAGTCCTGGTTACCGTCCCTCAAGCCCCCTATTTTTTCTCTGGCTATACCTCTATTTTCTTTAACTATGCTTAAAAGCCCTTTTGGTGTATTTGCTTTTGGTTGGAGGTATATTTTTCGTGTTTTTTAATTTTATTTGCTCCCATTTGGGGGGCACCTGCCATCTGGGGCAAGAAAAACTAATGTAATGGCGTCGGCTGCATGTTTTATACCCCTGATGACCTGACGTCATGGAAGAAGGGACAGCAACTGATACAGGACTCAAGACTTTGTTAATCAGGCCGACTGAGGGCAACCTGCCAGCAGATTACCCAAATGTAATGACTGCAACAGTGAATACACTCAAACATCTACATTTATGATAAGTGTACACAGCTGTAATTTCTTCCTTGTCAGGGATACAGAATTTGATTTCTTTCACCTACAGTTGCCTACTGTGTGACTCTGAGCAGCTTACTTGACCACACATTGCTCCTGGGTCACCCCAGAAAAGTGCGCACTTGTGTCCAGTGGACATAGCCAATTAATAAACGTATAAAATATGAGTGTACACTTTGTCAGCTTCCTACATTTTCCTGTTTTACCAAACAACTGATATTGTACATATAGAGTGGAGGTAGATGTTAGTGCATTGAATATGTAACATAATCAACTTAAATCTTACTCATAGGTAAATTTATTGTGGACTTTGTAATGAACTGACAACTTATAGCTTTTTAAAATAGTTTCTATTGACTGAGGTATCACATGTCTCATTTCCATTATATTTCATTCATGTAGCATACAGAATAAGTTACTCTGTATTAATGCATAAAATAACAAATACAATTGTCTCAATTTTTAGCTGTTTTCCTAGAAGATATTACCCAGCTAAAACTATTTACTCTTAGTGCAAGTTCATTTTTAATTTATTTTTCCTGCTGTAAAAATATTGTTTCATTCAGACAAGTACACATGTTACTAGGTTTATTTACTCAGGGAGGCATCAACATCATGTATTTTATTTTATTTTATTTTATTTTATTTTACTTGACATTTGTTAACTGGGTTAGTCCAACTGGGCTACAGAGCCCTTTTTCAGCAAAGACCTGAGGAGAAAAGCTCCACAGATAAACGAATACAAAAACAAAACATCATACAGTAGTAATATACAAGTGCATATACAAAGGAGAAACAGAATACAACTTATAAATGAACATGTTAGAATACAAGAGTAATACTGAGGGTTTAAACAGCCATGGTACATATTAAGTATATAAGATCATAAGGTCATAGCAGGTTACTAGACTAATGGCCCTGGGTCTTTAAAAGCTTAGCCGAGTGTTTATCCCCAAAAAAGAAGCCTCCCTCAGTACCTGCCACCCCTGTCAATGAGGGACAAAGGTGGAACCCCTGGGATAAATTTGTGGTTTTCTATTCAATCATCAAGGTTACACTTGGAGAGTCAGTGAGGTACTCTGTTTGACATGTATGGGAAGTCTATTCCAGAGGCAGGACAGCCTCTGGGAGACAAGTCAGTCTCTCCAGCAGGTTTTGTTGATATCGCATATTAGATTTAGGCCTATCAAGCGGGTAATGTGAGAGGATTTAGACTTGCGGATATGGAGATATTGTTTTGGAGGCAAGACACAGATCACCTCTGAGCAATCTGTATGAAACTGAGTACAGTGATAGTGATTTGAGCCTTTCCACATAGGACAGGTGTTGGAGACCATGGATTCTTTGTGAGGTGTTTCTGTGGCCTTTCCAGTTGGTGCAGATGTGTGGAGAGGTACATACCAAACAGGGTGTTCTACTCAGTTATAGGTCTAATAAGGGAGGAGTTCACAGAGATAATAACCTCCTTTTTTCTCAATGCAATCCCTTTATGTATGAGCTGAACCAAGTAAAAGACTTTTCTGACCACCGTCATCATGTGATGGTTGACTGTGAGATTGTTGTCAACCTGAGTACCCAGGTCTGTCACCACAGGTTGTGTGCTTAGGTGGTTGCTTTCGAGGCAGGACACAGATCACCTCTGAGCAATCTGTATGAAACTGAGTAGAGTGATAGTGATTTGAGCCTTTCCACATAGGACAGGTGTTGGAGGCCATGGGTTCTTTGTGAGATGTTTCTGTGGCCTTTCCAGTTGGTGCAGATGTTTGGAGAGGTACAAACCAAACAGGGCGTTATACTCAGTTATAGGTCTAATAAGGGAGGAGTACAGAGAGGTAATAACCTCCTCCTTCTGGATGCAATCCCTTTACTTATGAGATAAACCAAGTAAAAGGCTTTTCTGACCACTGACATCACGTGATGGTCAAATGTGTGATTGTTGTCAACCTGAGTACCCAGGTCTGTTACCACAGGTTGTGTGCTTAGGGGGTTTCCATTAATGTGGTAATCAGTAGGGGGCATGTTTTTGCCAAATTGTATGATGATACATTTTTTTGCATTTAACTTAAGGCCATGACTTTGGCACTAGTTATTTGTAGCTGTGAGACCCTCTTGCAGTATGTTAACATCATTTACGGAGTCAGTAACAGTACCCAACTTACAGTCATCCACAGGCTCTTTGTCTTTGCCTGGACCCCTGAAAAATACATGCTAAACAGTAGGGGTCCCAGGACAGATCCCTGGGGAACACCACTAGTGACAGGTCTGCTGTCAGAGATGGCAGTAACTATTTTGACCTTCTGGGTCCTATCTGTGAGCCAGTTGGCCACACATCTGACAAGATAGGGATTAATACCAAGTTGTGTTAGCTTTTCGATGATGACAAAGTGGGGGATTGTGTAAAAGGCCTTGGCCAGGTCAAGGTAAGGTGTATGTACTGACTTTTCCTCATCTAGGGCCTTGGTGACAGTCATAAAGAAATAAACTAGGTTCAATAGGCAAGATATGCCCCTGATGAATCCGAATTGAGTGGGATCAAGTGCTTGGAGATTGCCTATGTCCTTGTTTATGAGATCCATAGTAATATACTCCATGGCTTTACAGATCATGTCAGGCTAATGGGGCAATAGTTTCCTGGGTCAGTAGTGGCACCACCTTTTGCAAGGGGTGACAATGGTGGTTCTCCACTCTGTTGGAATGAAGCCTGTAATTAGGCTGTGGTTAAATAGGGTGTTCAATGGCAATGGTAGTTCTTCTTGGTAATGGTGCAGAATACAGCCTGGGATACTATCAGGTCACATGGAAGCTGTGTTCTTTGCATTGGATAGGGCCTTTAACACTTGATCTAAGGAGATGTGAGGTTTGGGATAAGTATCGGGGATGTCAGCAGGGCCTTTGGGGGGTGATAAGGGGGTGAAGTTTGCATTGAATATCAGCTAGAAGGTTGGCTAAGTCAGCAGGATCAGTGTAAGTGGTGCCATTAAGTACTAGTTTAGAACAAACTTGGGCTTTGGCATGGAGGTTCCTAACGTAACTGAAAAAGGACTTGTGGTTTCCCTTTGTTTTGGAGGCTAGTTTCAACTCATAATTAGCTTTGGAGGTTTTCAGTAGTGATCTAATTTGCTTGTTGAAGTGGAGGAGGGAGTTTTTCCGATTTGGAATTTGTTCCTTTTTACTCTTGGACAGCAGTTTCTTCATTTTGTTGTAAAGCCTATTGATAGAGGATGTCCACCAGGCAGGTTTGTGTTTCCTTGAGGAGCAGGTTTTAGTTCTGTTGTGTATGGCTGAATCCATGCAGTTGTATAGGTGCTTGTATACTGCACTGGTGTACTGTTCAGCATAGTTGTCTGCATCATCCGAGGGTGGGGTGGTATGAAGCTGCTCCCTTACGAGATTTTAGTCAGCTTTTCAGAAGTTTTTTAGCCGGGTTATGGCTGCAGAGAGGTTGGGTGGGATAGAAACTTCGAATGAGACAGTGCGATGATCTGAACTTACTAGGGAAGAACATACTATGAGAGTGCTGCAGCGGTCACACATGTTGGTGAGAGCCAAGTCCAGTATGTTGTCTCTCCTTGTGGGGGATGAAACCAGTTGGTCTAGTGCAGTAGTATTGAGGAAGCCAAGGAATCATTGTGTGAGTGCATTAGTGCAGGAATAGTTCACCCAGTCTATGGTGGGGTATTTGAAGTCACCAGGGATCAGGGAGTTAGAGGGTACCGTGATGGAGTCAAGTAGATCCAAGTAGGAGGAGTGGGTGTCCTGAGACATGGGGGGGTCTATAGCTGGCTATAAATTGGATGAGTGTCTTTCCAACTGTCAGTTACACCTGGAGTAATTCCAGTGTGTCAAGTTGGTAAACCAGTCTGGAAGTGTGCATGTCTTTAATGAAGATAGAGACTCCACCACCCTTAGTCTTTCCGACCTCATTTTGGGGTCGGAAAGTGTGGAATTAGGTTATAGCCTGGTAAGGCAGGGGTGCTTTTCGTAGCCTTGAACCAAGTTTCTGTGACTGCACAGACATCGGCATCTTCCACTGTGAGGAGAGCCTCCAGTGAGTGCATTTTCAGATTAAGACTCATAGGATTGAGCAGTATGACCTTCAATTTGCCTTTTGACTGATCTTTTATGTTGGAAGATTTGTCTTTGGGACGTAGCCTAAAAAGGCACAATGGGTGTGGCAAGAGCCTTGGCCAAGATCTGGAACCCAAAGGGTGACAGGTGGAGGCGATCTCTGGCAAAGCATTGAGACCTGTCAATGATGTCATCCCAGCATACAGATACTGGATCCCTTGGAAAGACACCTGAACTGAGCCAATTGTTGATGTCAATTATTTTTTATTGGTATTGTGGAGTCATTCTTGGTGAAGTTAGGATGCTGCTTAAGGATAGGGTCATACCTGCCTGGAGCACATACTCTGAGAGCTCAATCATGTCTCTCTTCATATAGTCCATGGAGGTACGTCTGAAGTCATTCACACCAACATGGACAATGACAAAATCATACTTGTACCTGTTTTAGAGAGACTTAAGTGAGTGCGTGATGTGGCGTATTCTAGCGCCTGACAAACAGCTGACCATGACCTACTCCTTGTTGAGTCTGGTGAGGGGGAAATCACTGTGTTTCACTACTGAGTCACCAATGACTAGTTATGTTTGGTTCATTGTTAAGTCTTATGGGCTGCCTTGGTTTATTGTTATGCCTAATGGGCTGTATTTGTGAGACACTGGTATGTTGCACACTGATTCAAGAGCCATTTTTATACCAGTACATGTTACATAACAGATAAAATTGAGCCAATGGTATTGTCAGAAAAAGTCACATGTAAAATGGTCACATGAGCAATATTAAATACACAGGATGTTGATATTCAAGCCAACTTAGCTTTTTATAAATAAAACACTGTTATATATTAAATACCTTCAGCATATATTTAAAAATGTTAAAATACTTAGTTTAATAGATTTTTTTTTCAGGGCTAGAAGTATTGTCAAGGAATCATTTATTTATTTTTTTATTTTTATTTATTGCATTTGATTACCGGGAAAGTCCACTGGGCCTGACAAACCCATTTTCAGTGGAGGCCCGGGGAGAAAAGCTCCACAGTTATATATACAGAAAATGATGAAACAGTACAGTAAAATTATAATTGGAGAAAAGCTGTACAGTTATTTGCAGACAAAAATTTTCAAAACAAATTTTAAGACAATACAGTAATCATATGTAGTCAACATTATATACAATACAGGGAATAGTAGACATTTATGGACATAGCAACTATTTGATTTTATACAATGAAGTGAGAGTAAGAGATCTCCAGAGGTGACAGGGAGAGAGAAAGGCTGACAATCTGAAATGGTAATAGTTAGGATAGAGAGAGGAGAGCTATGGAGAGAAGAAGTGGATGACAAGTGGTATAAGGGAAGATGAGATAGTAAGTTGGGAGGGTCAGGTTTTATGGTTATTGGTATAGCTACAGGAACAAATCCATTGTGTAGTGAGATGAGATTTAAGTGATTTTTTAAAAGTAATGGGATTATTGATTGCTCTAAGTCCAGGGGGAAGATTGTTCCATAGCTTGGAGACAGAAAAGGAGTAGAACATATGTCCAGCGGAAAGCTTAGGTTTATCGACATTTAGTAGTAGTTTATTTTCAGATCTAAGTTGCCGGTTTGGGTGGTAGATGGTCAGTAAACTAGTGAGGGGATGGACAGGCATCAGGGGAATAAATGAGTTTGTGGGCAGTAGTAAGTTGTAGATATGCTAGATGTTGGGGGGAGTTCAAGCCAGTTGAGTTCTTGTAGTGTATTACAGTGATGAGTGGACAGTTTAGCATTGGTGGCAAATTTGGCAGTTTTGTTGTAGCATGAATTTACTTTGTTTTTTAGAGAGGATTGTATGTTTGTAAGGATGGGTCTGCCATATAGGGGGGTTGGAAGCAAGTATGCTGAGGTGAGAGTGTGTTTTGCCAGAGGAGTAAGATAGTGGTTATGTCTATAAAGGGATCCTACTTTCTGATAGTTTTTTTATGTTATTATGGATATGAAGGTCAAAGGTTAGGTTGTCATCAGTGGTGACACCAAGCAGCTTAGTGTTGGGGACAACGTCTATAATAATTTTGTTTTGGGACTGAACAGTGAGTTCTGACTTATTTATTGGGAAGTTTTTGGTTGGAGTAAAGATAAGGAGTTTTGTTTTGTTGGGGTTTAGGGCTAGATGGTTCTGGGACATCCATGATTCAGTGGAGGAAAAAGCTTCTTGGGTAAGCTGTTGTAGTAGGGAGGAAGATTTGGAGGAGCAGATGATAGTGGAGTCATCTGCATACTTTATTAGAGTAGAGTTTGAAAGACTAGTATGGTAGTCATTGATAAATACATTGAAGAGGAGGGGTCCTAATATGGAGCCTTGGGGTGCACCTGTTTTGGTATTTATAAATGGAGGGAAGCAGTTTTGCCAGATGGTAGACTGTTGCCTGTTGGCAAGATAGTTACAGAACCACTGGAGAGTAGAGGGAGATAGGTTAAGGTTGGATAGTTTGAGTAGTAAGAGGGGGTGTGAGACTGTGTCAAATGCTTTTGAGAGGTCAAGAAAGAGTGCAGATACTATGGATCCATAGTCACGGGCTCTGTTAACAGTGTCTCGGAATGAGATAAGGGCAGTGGTGGTACTATGTCCTGGTCTAAAGCTGTGCTGGGTGGGGGAAATCAGTTGTGTGACTAGGCGATTGAGTAGCTGGGTTTGGATACATTTTTTGAGTATTTTTGAAATGGGGGAGAGTATGGCAGTGGGTCTGAAGTTAGAAATGTCAGAGTTGTTCCCTCCTTTATGAAGTGGAAGAACATATGCTTTTTTCCAGATATCGGGTATGCATGATTCTTGGATAGATCTATTGATGAAGATGCTGATGGAATAAGCTATTGAAGAAGGCTGATTGTTGTAAGAATTCAGCAGGAAGGTTGTCAGGGGCAATAGTGCATGATTTTCATTTAAGAAGGAGTTTTTTTATGGTTGAGGTGGGTATGGGATAGAGAGAAAAAGTAGGAATAGAAGTAGAAGGTGGATGAGATACATTGTTGTTTGGTGGATTGGTGTCAATGGAAGGGAGGGTGGTAGTGAGTTTATTGATGGATTCTATGAAGTATGAGTTAGAGAGAAGCTAGCTGGGAGGGTGATTTATCAGGGTTTGGGGATGGATTGTGGTGTGTCCCAGGGTGTAGAAGGGCATTGACTGCTCCCCAACATTTTTTGGGAGTTATGGTAGTGTTGATGTTGGATTCTTTGGAAGTAATCTTTTTTATTTTTAGTAACTAATCATTTGGCTTGATTGCAAAGTTGTTTGTATAGAGTCAGGTTGGAATCTGTTTTGTTTTTTTGCCAGGATTTCCAGGCTTTGTCTCTAGAGGCCATGATTTCTTTTTGTGGCCAAGGTAAGACAATTAGCATGGTTAGCTTTTACTCTTTTTTGTCTCTGGGGAGCTAGACTGTTAAGTATACTGAGAAATGTGGAGTTAAAGGACTCTACTGCTTCATTTAGGGGGAGAGATTTTAAGGGATTCCAGTTGATTTTGTGCAATACCTCGTTGAGAACTGTGGGGGAGAAATTGGATAGATCTCTGGTATACTTGTATTGATGTAAATTTGGTATATTGGTGGGCTTGTGTACCATAAATGCTGGTGAGTGGTCACTGATACTATCTGGGAGTATACCTGAGGTGGAGATATCTTTAGGGTCTGATACCATGATCCAGTCTAGAATTGTACTTTTGCTATTTTGTTTTTTTGGTCTTGTGATATCTGAGATTAGTTGAGTGTAGGTGTGAAGGTTTAAGCCTAAGGATGGTTTGTCATTGGAGATATCTGACCAGTTAATATTGACATCACCTAGGATGATTGTTTCATTTTTTTATGTTGTTGGCAGTCCAGGCAAGGATGTCTTCTAAAATTGGAATGTTATTGCCTGGTGGGATATATATAACTATGATACATAGGTTCTTTTGATTGTTTAGTTTTAGGAAGGAAATGAGTAATTCTGCATTGGAGAAGGTGGGAGAAGTCTTAGAGTAGGGAATCACTGTGAAGGTGTTTGGATATAGTAGGGCTATGCCCCCTCCTTTTTTGTGTAGCCTGTCTTTTCTTAGACAGGAGTAGTTTGGTGGTAGAAATTCTGTGTCTTTTATATATGGCTTTAGCCAGGTTTCAGTGATGGCTGTAAAGTCGGGTTTGTATTGGCTTAGCCATCCAGGTAGTTGGGGTATTTTATTTCTTATACTTTGGATGTTAATATTAGTGAAATAGAGAGACTTTTTGTCATTTAGGGTATGTTGAGAAGTGGGAGAAGGGCCGGGATTAGGGTGTATATCGCCACTTAGGAGTAGAATTGGAAGGGGGAGGTAGGATTTTAGATGAGCAAAATGTTGTTTGTTTTTGGATTGATACTGAATAGGGCTAGGTAAAGTATTATGTGTGGAAAGGATTATTAATTTAGATTGTAGGATTAGGTTGTTGGTGTACAAGACTGGACCAGACTGCTGAGTAGCTTTGGAGGAAGCTAAAGTGAGGGGTTGTTGAAGATGATGGTGTGTGAGATATAAGAGCTTGATGAGGAGAGGAGAGGTAAAAAAGTAAGGAGAGATAGGATGTGAATATAATGAGAGCCAGTTTGTGCATGAAGGACATAACGAAAGTAGTAGGTTAAATTTAGGAGAGAATCTTTTATAAGGGTAGAAAATTGTTGTGTAGGTGAGATAGGTGTAGAAGGTATGAAAGGTGTAAGTATAGAAGTAAAGGTGTAATACCAGGGTAAGTTAGAAGGGTGGATATATGATATAGGGGGTGGGGATGTATCTAGAGTGTAAGGTGAAAGAAAGGGGATAGGCTAGGAGGAAAAGAGGTGTGTGGGTGTTTGTTGCTAGGGGGTGTGGTCCAATTGAATGTGGGGGGAGGAGTCTGGATAAGTATAAAGGTAATTGATGTGGGGTGAGTGGGAATGGGGGTAGGGTAGGGGAGCGTAGAGAGCCCAAGCATAGCGAGGGTGAATGGAGCGGGGTAACCCCAGCCGAGAGGTGAGCCTGCTAAAAACAATCAGGAACTTTACCAATAATGACATTCTCGTAGGCTAAGGTTGGGTTGTGGAAGAAAGGGAGAGTTTGGTAAATGTAGTTAATTACAGGGGCAGTAACATTCCTTTTAGATTGAAAGTATTTATTAGTTGTAATACCTTACCATATCTCTTCAAAGTCAGGTTTGGTATTTAGTATTTCTTTTATTTGTTATGATATTCTTTATTTTTTACTTCTTTTAAAGTAGATTGGTTATTTTGTATTTAATTGGGAAGTAAGAGCATGCTCTCATTTAGGCAGGCCTAAATTCTGCTTGCTATAACAGGAGTAAGGTGCTACAAACACCATATATTTTATGGTGTTCAAAGTTTCGTAATTCAAGTTGCGTTAAGTAGGTAGTAGGCTTATTCAGTGGTAATAGACTGCCACCTGGTGGCAGTAAGGGGATGCAGCCTAAATTCACAAGTGAACCGAGTAATTTAGAAAGGTCAGGGTGGTCTGAGCGAGTGTACAAGACAGATAAAACTCTAACAAAATCTTAAAAAAAAGAGTATTAATACCAGTGGAAAAGAAAAGTAGGTTACCACCTACACTTAGTTTATTGGTTAGGTTGCCTTAAATTGGAGGGGGTGGGTGTCCAGTATGAAGCGCTCAAGAGGTTCCAAGTGGTTGTATAGATAGGGCAGCCCGTTTATAAAAAAAATGCTGGCTTTCTGAACTGTAAAAAAAAAAAATGAGAAAGACTGTGGTCAAATTAGCAGTACACAGTGATAGGAAGAGGTATTGGCTTATAATAGTAACATGCAGAGAGCAGGAAGTTATAGGCAAAATAAGGTGGATAGGCAGGAGGGAGAGGGGTGTTCAACTGAAAGGACAGGAGAAAAGAGAGCATAGTCCAAGTAAAAAGCAGAGGTTTGTAGAGGGGAGAGAGAACGGAGGAGATATGAAGATTGAGTGTATAGCCTGCTGTAAGCTGTAGTCGTATCACTTAGAGCCAGTTAATCAGCATTTAAGTAGATGCAACCGCAGCGCTACATCAGACAAGAATTCCAGATAGTGAGTTGTAAAACAGTTCTCCCGTGGGAGTGAATAACATTAAAAATACTCAAGTCAGCTATGAGTTGCATATATGAAGTTAAGTCAATTACTGTGGATAATGATCTTTAACTCAGTGCTCCCGAGGGAGTAAGCATACACATAATCACTGTAGCTTCAGCAGGACCTAGAAGCAATAGCTAAACCACAATAATCATTTATACCTGGTGGAAAATTAGCTGCTGATCTGAGTTGCCAAACCAGCTCTTTTTTTGCTTAATAAATTCTTCCGGTCACCCCCACCCCATCTATGTCCACAGTATCCAAAATGCCAAATTTAAAACCTTTAAAATTAGAACAAGTGAGGGAATGCCTGTATAATGCACTTATATCCTTCTTGTTTTTAACATCATATATGTGCTCATAGATCCTGCTTTTCAATGCATTCTCCATTTTCCCAACGTAGAATCTGTTGCACATATCACATAGAGCAAGGTACACCACTCTAGTGGTAAACCAATTTCCTTTCTTGAATATAACCTTAGATGCCATCTTATTAGCTAGGTGGGTTTGGGGTGCTTTGAAAATATTAGTACATTGGGAGCACCTCCCACAAGGTGTCATACCACAACCACCTTCTATCTGTAAATTGAATTTGTGTTCACCCACCACCCATAAACTAATATAGCTCCCCACAGATCCTGGTGAAATTAAGATTTATGAGCATGGATGTATAGTGCAATCCAGTCCTATATCATATGAAATAAAAAACATATTAGAAAAGAACTGGAGTGTATTTAAGGTAAATAATGATGTGTTAACTGCAGTGGGAGATAAACCAGTTTTTATCAGCAAGGTAGGCATGAATATTAAACATCTTATGAAAATACGTTGAATTTACCAATAGAAGGCGGTTGTGGTACAACACCTTTTGGGAGGTGCTCCCAATGTACTAATATTTTCAAAGCACCTGAAACCCACCTAGCTAATAAGATGGCATCTAAGGTTATATTCAAAAAAGGAAATTGTTTTACCACCCAAGTGGTGTACCTTGCTCTATGTGATACGTGTAACAGATTCTATGTTGGGAAAATGGAGAGGACGTTGAAAAGCAGAATCTATGAGCACGTATATGATGTTAAAAACAAGAAGGATACAAGTGCATTATATAGGCATCCCCTCACTTGTTCTAATTTTAAAGGTTCAAATTTGGTATTTTGGATACTGTGGACATAGATTTGAGGAGGTGACTGGAAGAATTTATTAAGTAAAAAAAGAGCTGGTTTGGCAACGCAGACTAGCAGCTAATTTTCCACCAGGTATAAATGGTTCCTTGACAATACTTCCAGCCCTGAAAGAAAAATCTGTGAAACTTAAGTATTTTAACATTTTTATGTGCATTACTGTGCCTGCATTTTTAAATATATGCTGAAGGTATTTAATATATAACAGTGTTTTATTTATAAAAAGCTAAGTTGGCTTGAACAGTAATTCTGTTGGTAATGACAGGGGGGCTGATGATATGTATGATGACTGTGCTGAAGTGTGTAATGAAATGGCTGAAGGTGGTTCACAGCATTTTCAGCAACTAAGATGCTTAGAAAGGATAGCAAACAGAAATCAGGAGAGGAAGTAGACATACAGTCAGGAGTGCAAATTCAAAAGGGATATCCCAACTGGGGGAGGGGGAGGAAGAGATATTAATTGTTGGAATTGAATGTATTGTGCATATTTTTCAAGGCTTTAAGATTTATAATTACACAAACAGGGCTATCTTTAAAGATTTTCTTTCACTTTTTTCTAAAGGATTTAAATTTGTTCCCTCCAAAATACTGGAAGTTGCTGACTGTTTGTTAGATGTTCAGATGTACACTAGGAAACTCAATTTATGTTTCCTTTTTTCCCAAAATCAAGTGGGGCCTACAAATGAGACAAGTGCACACAAAAATATTCTGAAGAAAAGTAGTGTGTTCAATCCACCACTCCATCCCCTCATTAATGTTTTTGAGAAGGCAGTGAAAAAGACATGTATGAATTATGGGCTCAGAATAGGAAGATTTATGCCAACTTAAGTTCTGATGAAATAATTCTCATGAATCAACTGAAGGGGGGGACAAGGGACTGCGTATCATGACCCCTGACAAGGGAGGTGGTATAGTAATATTCATTTCAGAGGATTATTCCAACATTATGCAGAATATTTTATTTAATGAAGAGAATTATGCACAGCTTTCTAATTACCAAATAAATATTGCGTATCAGTGTATTGACAGTTATTTAGAAGGATATGTCCTGGACAAACGTATTACGAATGACCTCCTTATTTTTCTTATTAATTCCTATCCTAAGGTGCCAATCATATTCGGCATCCCAAAATTACACAAAAGCATCATTGAATAACCTTTTAGACCCATTGTTGCTGTCATTGGCTCCAAAACACATAATCTGGCACTGTTTGTAGATAAAATGACTGAGCATGTAGTGGAGAGAGCAGTACATCTAGTTAAGGATTCCAGGGATTTTCTAGGACAGCTTAAACAAAATCTGTGGGCAGCTGATTTGGTATTTTTAACCATTGATGTGAAAGATCTTTTTTCCTGTATTCGTAAGCAAGAAGGACTAGAATTATTTGAAGAGACACTCTTTACAGGTTCCAACTTGAATCACGATAAAGTAAACCTGGTGTGTGAAATGATGGCACTTATCTTAGACAATAATTTTTTATTGTTTGAGGGCCAATATTTCCAACAAACAAGAGGAGCTGCCATGGGGGCTGCCTGCACCCCTACATATGCAAATATAGTACTGTTAGGCTGGGAATTAAGATATTTATTCCACAAAGTATTTTGGATCAACATACAGTTATATTGCAGGTTTTTGGATGACATCTGTATTTAGAAGGGAAAAGTGGAACATATCTCTAGCTTTATTAACCACCTGAACTAGAGGTATACATTACTTGGACACGGCAATTTCCCATACACCTACAGGTTTCAAATCTAACATATTTCTTAAGAGTACTTTTTGTAATTCTTACCCTCATTATACAAGCGACCATCCACTTTGACAGAAAAAGAGCTTAGTCAAAGGACAGGCTGTAAGAATTGCACGCATGACTTTAGAATTGAGTGACGTGAGGCAGGAATTTTTCACATTAAGATATCTATTTTTAGAAAGGGGATGCCCCAAACAGTTGGTGGAACAAATTATTGAGGAGGTTTACACAGGATGGGGAAAAAAATAAGCCCCTGTTAGGAAACCACCCATTAACTAATAGAGCCTCCACAGATCCTGGTGAAACGAAGAGTTATGTGCATGCATGTATAGTACAATCCAGTCCTATATCATATGAATTGCAAAACATATTAGAAAAGAACTGGAGTATATTTAAAGTAAATAATGATGTGTTAACTGCAGTGGGAGATAAAACAGTTTTTATCAGCAAGGTGGGCATAAATATTAAACATCTTATGGAAAACAAGTTGAATTTACCAATAGAAGTTGGTTGTGGTACAACACCTTATGGGAGGTGCTCCCAATGTACTAATATTTTCAAAGCACCTCAGATCCACCTAGCTAATAAGATGGCATCTAAGGTTATATTCAGGAAAGGAAATTGTTTTACCACCCGAGTGGTGCACCTTGCTCTATGTGATACGTGCAATGGATTCTGTGTTGGGAAAATGGAGAATGCATTGAAAAGCAGAATCTATGAGCATGTATATGATGTTAAAAACAAGAAGGATACAAGTGCAGTATATAGGCATCCCCTCACTTGTTCTAATTTTAAAGGTTTTAAATTTGGCATTTTGGATACTGTGGACATAGATTTGAGGGGTGGTGACTGGAAGAATTTATTAAGTAAAAAAGTGCTGGTTTGGCAACTCAAACTAACAACTAATTTTCCGCCAGGTATAAATGATTCCTTGACAATACTTCCAGCCCTGAAAGAAAAATCTATGAAACTTTAAGTATTTTAACATTTTTACATGCATTACTGTGCCTGCATTTTTAAATATATGCTGAAGGTATTTAATATATAACAGTGTTTTATTTGTAAAAAGCTAAGTTGGCTTGAATATTAACATTTTCTGTATTTAATATTGCTCATGTGACCATTTTACATGTGACTTTTTTGACAATACCATTGGCTGAATTCTATTTATGATGTAACATGTACTGGTATAAAAATGGTTCTTGAATCAGTGTGCTTTACTCTGATGAAGTCTTCTGTGTGAAAGATGAAAGCACTTAATCTTGGTGTGTTTTTACTGCAATAAACGGAGTTCATATACAGGCTTGTTTGGTGAGTTTTCCATTTCGTTCCTGGTCTTCTGTTATTCACACTGCCCAGATATTTGGATTTAGACACTGGTATGTTAGCTAGTGGGTGTGCTGTGATTGGTGTTGTGTGTGGAATGTTTGTGAGTGTGTTTTGAGGGTCTCTGTTGTTTAAGTAAGTTTTTGTTGAGGACTCCTGCATAGGTGAGTGTGTGACTTTGTGATGTGGGTGGTGTGATGTTTGTGCTGGCAATCTGTGGTGTGAGAGAGCAAGGATTCCAGCTTACTGATGTAGATGCATTTCTCTCAAGTAGAAGAATTACATGCTAGGAGAAGGGGACTATCCATGAACATGAGGCAGTTGCTACACTGTATCAGTATGCCCATGTCGACCATTTATATTATATATAAAATATAATATAAAAGTTAGATTCTTTCTATGTTACCATCAGAGAAACATTCAAGGTTGGTAGAATATCATAAAGACCTTAAATGAGCAGTTGGAGCTGAGAGGGGAAGGGGAAGAGAAGAGGGACTAGTTTAGGTGGGAGTGGGACAAGGATATATGTCTAAAAACAGATTAAATCTTTGGCCAGAGATGAGATTTTATATTCAGTTGAGTGTTTCTGGCATTCATAGTAATGATGTATTTATCACATTTTACACAAGATACAAGTCCTCTAAAAAAATTAGATTTGAATTATTTCAATTAAATTGTAGTTATTTTTCTTGGTTTGGCTAGTATAGACAATAAAAAGGATACTTATTACTCTTTAAATACTCAGACAAAGGAGTATTGTGTATAACAACACTCAGAGCTTGACAAAGCAGTTGACTTACTTTTTAACATTCTTTAATAGTAAGAGATTTTATAGAAGATTCTTTTCTAGTCTGGTTTCAGTATATTTTTACATCTACAATTTCTATGTTTTCCTTGTTTATCTTGGCTCTTTTACCAGGTATGTAAATGGTTCTATTTAAGAATTCCAAGTAGCCACTTTACAGAACACAGAAGAAGTTATTCAGTTTGTGGATTTTAGCATGAGTTTTATCTTTAGAAGTCTTCCACTATGAGCTGAAAAAAGTAAATGCACTGAGGATCAGAATCCCTCCACTGCTGAAAAAAATAGCCCCCCCCCCAAAAAAAAAAAACACTTAAGTGTTTTTATGCACAGGAAAAACCACCATACCCTAGATGTATCTATACCAACTCCACAGTCATACTAACTTAAAGAAGGGGGAGACTCCCCCAAAGAGACTATCACTGCTGGTGCTACTCACCAACGGTTATTTCCTGTGCAGGAACTCCATTCATTGGCTGGTTGCACTTCCGGTAACTGAAGCTTGTGAGTTCAGTCTTCATCCACCAGTAGGGTGATGCTATGTAGGGTAATGCTATATAATATTCAGAAATTATTTGTTTTGTTGTCACTGTTTTATCTAATTTTGATAATATAACTTACTTCTTTATCAGAATGTTGTATTGGTGATATATTTGGAGTTTAAAGTATTATATCTCTGTGCCTTTAAAACATTGATTACTTTCATGAAATAATCTGTTATTGATTTTTCCAAGCTATTCTATTTTAACTCAATCTTATTCTTTTAATATTTTTTCCAACAGTCTTTATTTTTCTGTTTTCAATATAATTGTACCAAATATAATTTTCCCATCACAGTTTGATATCTTCTTTTCATTGGTAGGGTTCTTACACACCTTTATTACACATAGTGAGTATGTAATAAAAATTCAGTTTTTAAATAACATGTTTATATTGAGTTGTTGAATATTTTAAAGATGTTATTGCTGTAATTTTATTCAAGAAATCTGTATGTGTTATATTGAGTTTAGTTGGGATTATAAGCCAGAACATGTTACCTATTAACATATGATTTAATTTAGTTTTATTTATCATGTAATGATTTTGATGCATTTTTCCAGTTAACTTGGTAACTACTTAATACATAGCATGCTATACTTTTAATGCTGAATGCATTTTTGAGATATTTTTGGGAAAGCCCACTCTCCTTGTATCCTATTTTTCCAAGTGTGATTCTCATATCTATCCTAGATTTATTAGGTTTGCTATTAAAATCTATCAGTAATTTATTAGTTTTATTTGGTTTTGGCAGAAAACTAAACCATAGTTTATATAATATATACTTTTTGGCAACAAAGTCTTTTTATTACAAAAACATGTATTGCCAAATGTAAATAATTTGTTCACTTTGTTAAAGTCTCGCATAATCTTATTTGGAGTTTACTTGTAATATTTGTTGAGTATTAGTTTTAAGACTCATTCCTAATTTTGAATTATTCCTACATATTCAGTGTTCACTCATCATATATAATTTATATTTCTTTAAATTTCAGCCTGTAATTTTTTTTCAGGATTCATAATTATTTAATTTTACTGTCATTGTAATTAAAACCAGATATCTTGTTAAAGTTTGTAGTTATTTTCTGAATTTGACTACATGAAGAATTCAGTATCTGTAAATGTTAAAAGAATGTCATCTGCAACTTATAACATTTTGATTGATAGTTATTGGAAGACTTTTAATTTGAAAATTATTTCTTACATTTGCTGGTGTTTCTTACCAAGGTAAACAGTGTATGTGATATGAACAGTCCTTGTCTTGATTATCTATTGTTCTTGACATTAGGAGACCAATTTTAATATATGTTTTATTGTCATTATATAACATTTGCATTATATTCATAGCTGAGAATCCATATATATCTAATACCATAAATAAATAAATAATCCCAACTGATTGTGTTGAAAGGTTTTATAATATCTAAACTATAGTGCCAGTTCTTCATCAGTATTATCTGAATAGCCAATAAGAGGTATATGTTTTATAATACCCTGTGCTTGTCTCTTAATATAACCAATTTGATCATTCCCTTTTCACTGTGGTAAGTATTGCTTTATTCTGTCAGAAAATATTGAGACAGATTTAACAATGTTGTTGGGCAGTGAGGTGAAAAATCACATAGATTTTGTTTTTAATATGGAGGTAGTTAATGAGTATTTGCACTAGACAAACAGTTATATTATAATTAACTTAAATGTTTTATGTACATTAAGTAATCACTGAATAAATTTATTGAGGACATTGTATACATTTCGGATATTATCCAGTCAATGCAAAATGCCTTGTGTTTTTAATTTTTATTTTTTCATTTGTTGTGCAACTTCTTGATTATCAGTTTGTTCTTGTAATATATAATTACTGTATTCATTAAATTTGTATTTAATATTCTTGTTAATATGTGTTTGTATTGTAAACAACCACCTCAAAGCAAAGACATTGGTAATTAAAAAACAACAACAAACTTTACTGGTAATCTAGGAAGCAAATGACTCGTACGAGGCAGGAACTGCAAAAATACAATATTACAGCTTTAATTTTTTTCAATCGACATGGAACTTCATCAGAAAACAAAATCTTTAACACACTAATTAGTTTAAATACTACAGAAGTCCCTCCTCCATTTATGCAATGACATAAGTCACACACCCATTCATAAAGATGGTAACTACATTTAAAGTAACATTACAATAAAATTTCACAAAAGTAACATCTTATAACATTAAAATTTTATATAAGTTATTAAATCAACTTCAGCTTAAGAATTCTCTTCAGATTAATATTTCCTTTGAGCCCCAAAAAATGGTCTGACCTTAAAAATGTCTGCTATTAAATTCTTTAGCTTCCAGGATGTTGTAACTAAAAACAAAACTTTCATAGTAATCTGTTCCATAGCACTAAAGTAAAATTTATGAAAATGCTTACATTCCAAACTATGCCTAGCCCAAGCATTACAGACATCTTTGTCTTTAACTGCCTTCATATTTTCTTTAATTGTAAAATGTAGTTCTCTGACCCTTTTTCCCCACATAAAATTGTGAGCAAGTCTCACAGCTGGCCAAATAAACAATACAAGAGCTATGGCAGTTATAGCTCCTTTTGGCTGTTTGTGTAATCAATATATTCAAAGTAAAAAGAGCTTGCATTACAGATATAATGACATTGTCTACAGTTGGCACGTGAAAAAACACCAACTGTCACAGCTGCTAGCCTGTATTCTCTCATAAGGCCTTTTTCTTGTAATAACTTCAAATTCTGAATCTTTTTGACAACAAACTGTGGGCTCTCCCCTATAATTCAACTAAGTACAGGATTGTCCATAATTATTTTCCAACTACCCAATCTATTGTTAGGGGTACTGGGAAGGAATACCTTTTATCTATCTCTAATTCTCCCATTTTGACTTTATTTTTCTGAGTTTTTAAGTTAATGCCTTTAACCAAAATAGGTGGAAAATTAGTAGTTCTTTTACTAACAACTTCTTCTTTAATAGCGAGAAGAACCTTCTCAGGATACTGTATTCAGAAAAAGTTCAACCAAAAAATTCACTTAAAAAAAAAACTTGTCTTTAGTCACAGGACTGCTTAATCTTATTACTTGCTCTTGAAAGATTTTCAGTTTCATCTTCTTGGGGTGATAACCACTGAAGTAGAGATAACTATTTGTAAACATATACTTTCTAAAGATGTTATTTTCAAAAGTCTGTAGTTCAACATTCATTTTAACTGTAACACCCAAAAGGTTGACTACAGTACTATTACCACTAATAGTGAATTTTAACCAAGGTAAACTATGATTAATCTTCCCAACAAAATCAAAAGCTTTTCCGATTTTTTAACCTCTGAGCATGTTGAAAGAATATTAATTCATTTGTGAGAAAGTTCTTTTAGGGACTATTGATGTTAATTCATTGTACAGCAGTATTGACCAAGGGGAGGGATTAGAATTTATTAGATTATACTTTGAGAAAATATGTAACATGGATGGAATAAACATCAATATTATAACTAGTTTAATGGACATAGTTCTTAGGAATACATTTTTTCTATTCAGTAATCACATTTACCAACAACTTACTGGGGTGGCAATGGGGGCTAAAGGGACCCTTGCATTCACTGGTGTGGTCATGTGTTGGTGGGAGGAGACATTTCTTAAGTCTATTTCCTTGTTTAAGTATTTTAAATGTTATAGGAGGTACATAGATGATTTATTTTTAATCTGGGGAGGCACAGAAGTTATTCGTTGAGAATTAAGACAGTTTGTTGTCAAAAACATGCAGAATTTGAAGTCATTACTAGAAAAAGACCTTATTAGAGAATACAGGCTAGGGGCTATGACAGTTGATAGTTTTTCATGTACCAACTATAGAAAATGTAGTTTATTAGTAACACAAGCTATTTTTATTTTGAGCATATTAATTATGCATATGTAGCCAAAAAGAGATATAACTGCCATAGTTGCTGTATTGTTTATGTGGCCAGCTGTGACACTTGCTCACAATTTCATGTGGGAAAAAGTGTCAGAGAACTACATTTTTAGATTAGAGAACATATGAAGGCAGTTAATGACAAAGATGTCTCTAATGCTTTAGGTAGGGATAGTTTAGAATGTAATATTTTCGTAAATTTTACTTTAGAGTTTTGGATCAGATTAATACTGAAAGTTTTGTTTTTAGTTACAACAAGGTCCTGGAAGCTAAATAATTTAAATGGCAGATATTTTTAAGGTCAGAGCGTTTTCTGGGGCTGAACAGAAAGATTAATAAAAAGAGTATTCTTAAGCTGAATTTGATTTAATGATTTATTTAAATTTTTAAATGTTATAAGATATTACGTTTTGTCAGATTTTGTTGTAATGTCCCATTAAATGTAGTTACTGTCTTTATGAATGAATGTGTGACGTTATAAGATATTACGTTTTGTCAGATTTTGTTGTAATGTCCCATTAAATGTAGTTACTGTCTTTATGAATGAATGTGTGACTTAAGTTATTACGTGAATGGAGGTGGGACTTTTGTACTATTTAAACTAGTTTGCTAGTGATTTTGTTTTCTGGTGAAGTTCTGTATCCATTAAAAAGGAACAAAAGTGTCAATATTGTATGTTTGCAGTTCTTGCCTGGTACCGGCTGTTTGCTTTTTAGTCTACTGGCAAAGTTTATGTGTTTTATATTGTATTCATTTTGTTACGTTTTCTATACTTTCTCTAAATGCTTGCAATACTTCTATACCTGTCACTTTTCTATTTCTTTCAGGGCATTTAATACATTCACTTCAGTGTATTTGTTCTATTTAGCAACTTGATTCTATTACCTAATTTATCTAACTTTAAGGAATTAATATATCAGGTAAGGTTCAGTTTTTATTTACTATACTTTCCTCTGCATTCTAGGAGTTCTCAGTATTTTGTATTTACCAAATCTAAAGATGTTTTCTCTCCTTTTTGAATCTTTTGTTTTATCAATTTTGTTGAATAAATAGTTAAGTGTTTGCTCTGTTCTTTAAATTTGTTTCTGGTTGATAATAAAGATTTGTCATATATAAAATTTTAGTGTATCCCACAAAATATAGTTTATGCATAAAATCATTAACCTGAAAAATATTTAAATATTAAACATGTCTCTGATAGACAGAGGCAGAAGGTAATGCTCAAACTAAAATATCACTCACGTAACCTTTGTATACTTCCTAACATACCCATGCATAATAAAAGCCTATGAACTTAGGGACACAGCTATGATGGATTGCACAGCTAGGCTTATAAAGGCCCTAGTGGTCAGTAGCATAGTATATAACTATGAACATGTGAATGTATGGACAAGCATTCTTTAGTATTCCATCAGAGGCAGACTACAATTTGTAGCAAAATTAAGGCATGCAGTCTAGTTGTTTAATACCTACTACTTACAAGCTCCTAAATATGTCAAATGCAACAGGAGATTTATACCATCATAACATTTTTTGTCTCTAGCATTATAGAGGATTTTAAATGATTAAATCCACTGTATTGGAAAGTAGTGGAGTTTATTACTTTTGAAATTTAAATGTAACGTACTGTTTTCTCTTATTGTGACTATAATTATACTACCTTCTCACTGGTTCCTGGGTTGGTTTTATGTCCAAGAACACTCATGCTGCCCTTAAGTGAAGTTGGTGTAAAATAGGAAGAATTTATTTTATAATGAACAGTAAGATGGCAAGTGCACCAGATGAACTCTTGGAAAGTCATTTGCAGAAATAAGAAAAGCAAACACCCACATGGCATTGTTAAATGTATTTCAAAGGAGCAGTAAGGTATAATGAGAGTGTAGAGTTTTGTGATATCCATCATTGTAATTCTGTGTAACAACAATCCATTGTTTGTTTACTACAATTAGATATTTACAAAAAATTCATTTGCGAGGACACAGTAATAAAGTTACTCTGTAAGCCTTATGGTAAGAAAGCATGTACTTACACACTGTTTTTTTTTTCTCTTAAGTCCACAGGGATGCAGATTTCTCTGAGATACAGAATCTTCAGTCATCTTATGAGAAACTCCCGGATGTTGAATTTAGCAAAGGTCTCTCAGATAAGATGTCAATCATAAGGCAAAATGCAGTGCATTCTGAAACCAGACATAACTACAAGGAAGGTGGTGATGGATTTATAAAACAAAACAAACTAGAAATGCATCCACAAACTCCCATGGAAATGGCATGTAGTCAGCTTAATTACAGCAACAGTGTAGCATTCAATATTTATGATTTAACTGATCAATTAAGTCACAGTGGGAAAAGACAAAATAATGCAATGGCATTACATGAGCAGATATGCAAGAAAAAGAAGCTTTACAAATGTGTCACATGTGGCAAGAGTTTTAAAACTAGAAAGACTATAACAGTACATATGTTAATTCATACTGGTCAGAAGCCCTACAAATGCACCATGTGTGACAAGAGTTTTGCATGGAAGCATCAGATGGTAACTCATCAGAGTCTCCACACGGGACAGAAAAACTACAAATGTGCCACATGTGGTAAGAGTTTTAGGTATAAAAATAATCTGCATAGGCATCAGAATATACACATGGTGCAGAAACCGTATAAATGTACCATGTGTGACAAGAGTTTTGCACAGAAGAGTCAGATGGTAACTCATCAGAGTATCCACACAGGACAGAAAAACTACATATGTGCCACATGTGGTAAGAGTTTTACAAGTAGAAAGACTATAACAGTACACATGATAATTCATACAGGTCAGAAGCCCTACAAATGTACCATGTGTGACAAGAGTTTTACACAGAAGGGTAGCATGGTCACACACCAACGTATACACACTAGAGAGAAGCCCTATAAATGCACCATTTGTGACAAGAGTTTTGCAACAAATAGTCAGATGGTAAGTCATCAGAGTACCCACACTGGACAGAAAAACTACAAATGTGCAACATGTGGTAAGAGTTTTAAGAACAGGAATAGTATATATAGGCATCAGAAAACACACACTGGGCAGAAACCCTATAAGTGCACCATATGTGACAAGACTTTTACACAGAAGGGTAGCATGGTTAAACACCAACTTATACACACTAGAGAGAATCTCTATAAATGCGCCATGTGTGACAAGAGTTTTGCACAGAGGGATCAGATGCTAAGTCATCAGTGTACCCACATGGGACAGAAAAACTACAAATGTGCCACATGTGGTAAGAGTTTTAGGCATAAAAATAATCTGCATAGGCATCAGAATATACATACAGGTCCTAATGGAGAGATGAAAAGTCAGAAAGCAAAGGAGAGTAGTAGTGCTGAAATTGAATTCATCCTCAAGTCTTGGTGAGTACCTTTGTGAGGTGGACCCTGTTTTTTTTACAAAATCTCACTAAGGTGACACTGATATATAGACTGTATTTATATAGCATGGACTGAAGTAGGTCAAAAACAAAAAAAGATATCTGGGTGCGCAGGACCCAGGATAAAAAAGTTCCCAATCCTGGTAGGTGCACTGGTGCCAGGACTGGAAAAAATGACAGTGTAGAATCCTCAAAATATGAAAACATTCCTACAATAGGGCCAGGCCAGGCCCAAGGGGAGGATGGCCCTCATATTGTAGAATGAAGTAGCAGTCTACAAAAATCACAAAAATTGATTGGCCAAAGAAGAGCCATAAAGATGTTAGAGTGGACTATTGTGGATAAGAATGAAATTATGTATTGTTACTATTGTGTAAAAAGCCCAGAATTTCCAGACACAAGATGTACAAAATGAAAAACTATCAGAAGCTTCAAATAAAAATTTCCATTCATTAATACAACAGATTTTTAAAAAACAGTATATAGATCAAGAAACTTTTGATCTGTTTGGAAAAACAAACATCTGAGGAAGTGCAAAAATATATAAACAACAAAACCTAGAGATATTTGAAAAATATAAAGAAGAAACATGGACATGGAAAAGAAAGAGAGATTTGATATGGTGCAATATTTATGCAAAGGAGAAAGCCAAGTTAACTAACATAGAGAAGACAGTCTCAAAGATATTTGAAGAGAAATAACAGGCAAAGGCATCCAGATATGAAAAACTTCACAATAAAAAATGAATAACTCAAAGATGTAACATGGAAAAGAAGATTAGTAAAAAAGAAGTCAAAGAAGTAGAAGTTGAAGTTATGGAGTGCCTGCAAAGTGAAGGGTTTAATGTAGAAGGTCTAACACAGACTATATCACAGCATGATGGAGCGAGTCCCCAGAATAAGGAAACGCAAGATCATGAGACGTGAAGAAGAAATATGGACATGAGAAAGGAAAAGAGATTTAATATGGTGTAATATTTATACAAAGGAGAAAGCAAAACTAATCAATACAAAAAGAGCAGCACCAAAGATATTTGAAGAGAAATACAAGCAAAGGAATCCACATATGGAAAACTTTACAATGCAAAAAATAATACGACTAAGAGGAAAGGTAGAAAAAGAGATTAGTAATGGTGAAGTCAAAGAAATAGAAATTGAGGTAATGGAGCAGCTGCAAAGAAAAGGATTCAGTGTAGAAAATCAAATGCAGACAGCATAACAACAGGATAGAGCAATGGATATCCAAATTAAGGGGAAACCAGCGGAACAGGAAGCAATTGCTCTTGTGCCATAGCAAGATATTTTGGAGCATTCAACAAGAAACCACTATAAATGCTCACTTGAAGCTAGACAGCAAGGAAAGGAACAGGAAACTGTGGAAACTCTGATGCAGTGAATGTTGAGGAGTGATAGGCCAGTGAGTTCCCATACGACAGAGCAACAGATGACACAGGATGAAATTGAAGAGAATGTGCCACAGGAAGATGCTATAGAACTTTTTATAGAATGCCCACAGGAAAAAGAAAACAAGGGATGTGTCCTCAGTTTAGAAGAAAATGAGCTAAGAGAAGAGTTGCTTGATTTAATGGACATAGATAGATATATTAAGATCAGTGAGAAATAGACTGCAGAAGGTCAATAAAACCCCAAAAGTAGGAAGTCTGATAAAACAAATGCAGTAATTAGGACTATCCATAGAGATTCATGTGATATAACAGAAGTAAACAGGATACACTGCTGTGTTGCTAAATTAATAACTGATAATGTTCTACCATAAGATCACAGGGTAGTGAAGGAAAGAAAGGGGAGAAATTGAATGCCATCATGGAAGTATTGAATAGAGAAAACTATAAAGCAATTAAGACAAGAAGTGTCACTGTTGGATGATTATAGAAGAGGGAATAGATTAACAAATATACTAAGAAAGATAGATGTGATTAAAGCAATGCACAGTATTAGAACAGACCAGGATCTATCATGCACTATCGCAAATAAACTAAAAATTTCAAAAGAGGCAGAAAGACTTAGAAGATACAAAGATATATATAAGGGAAAAGCACAAAGTAAGCAATTTATTGATGACCCAAAAAAGTTTTATAGAGAACTGGGAAATAAGGTAAAAGGAATTGAAAGACCGCCAAAATAAGAATAAGTAGATACATTTTGGAGAAGTATCTATGAAGGTCCTGTGGAACATAACAAAGATGCTAAATGGATAGAAGAAGTAAAAGAAAGAATAAGACGTTTAAAGGTAAAGGATATGAAATGGGATGAAATAACAGCCAGAGAGATTGAAACAAAGTTAGGAAAAGCCTTTAACTAGCAAACCCCAGGCCCAGATGCAGTACCTAACTTTTGGCTTAAAGTATTAACGACTTTGCACGAGGATTTAGCCATGAGTAAGAACTATTTATATGGGCACCCCGAACACACACCACACTGGTTAACAACAGGAAAAAAAAATGTTCTTACTTAAGAGTGAACTTGCAAGCTACCCTAAAAATTATTGACGAATTACTTGTCTTCCAATGACGTACAAACTATACATGGGAATTGATGCCGACAGAGTTTATAGTCATTTAGAAGAAAACTTAATTATGACAGTAGAACAAATGGACAATAAAAGAAAGTTATATGAAACAAAGGATCATTTGTTGTTAAACAAAGTTATAGTGGAGAACTGTAAGAAGGGGAAGAATCTAAGTATGGCATCGATTGACTACAAAAAAGCATTTGATAATATCCCACATTCATGGATAAAAGAGTACTTAAAAATATAGAAGATGCACCCTACACTGATTGACTACATTACCGTAACCTTGAAACAGTGGCAAACCACTTTGCAATTAAGCCATGATAAAGAACAGATTATTATCACAGGGATAAAAATTCAAAGGGGGATATTCCAGGGTGACTCTTTGTCACCATTGCTATTCTGCCTTACCCTTAATCGATTAAGATGTTTACTTAACAGCTTAGGCCATGACTCCAGTTTGACTCCTAAAAAACAACAAAGTCTAATGACTTCTCATCTTCTCTTTGTCGATGATTTAAAACTGTATAGCTCATCAGATGAGGAACTGAAAGCACAGCTGCAGGTTGTCAAAGCTTTTTCAGATGATATTGGAATGTCATTTGGTCTTGATAAATGTGCAAACGCAACCTTTAAAGCAGGAAAACTGCAGCACCAGGAAAACATCAGTTTGGGACACGAATGTGATATAAAAGAACTTGAGCAAGAGAGAGTGTATAAATACTTGGGAATTGATGAAGAATCCGCAATAAAACATAAACAAATGTGAATAAAGCTCAGTAAGGAGTACTTAAGAAGACTTAAATTAATCCTGAAAAAAGCATTGACATCTAGGAACACGATCCAAACTATAAATCAGTTTGCTCTTCCTGTCCTAACTTATAGTTTTGGAGTGACTGACTGGCCCCAAAAAGTGTTGGATAGATTGGATATTAAAACAAGAAGGATGCTTCATGCTTACCAAATATAGTGTATACCAAGATTATATATTCCCCAATCTGAAGGAGGGAGTGGCCTCCTTGAAACTGATTACATGTATAGCTCTGCAATCATGGGACTCCACACATATTTACTGACTTCACAAGATCCAAATGTAGTGAAAGTTTTGAAACATGAGGAGAATAAATCTAAGATGACGTCACTGCTTAATTTAGCAGAAGCATATTGATATCAGCAGGAATGGAAATCAAACCAGAAGTGGATAAAACCAGGCAGCAGCTGAATGTGCCAAAAAACAAAAGAAAGAATATAAGGTGAAGGACCAGATGAGAAGGCAAGAAATGTGGAAAAAACATAAATATAGTTGCAAGTATATAAAACTTCTGGAAGAGCCTGATGTTGATCAAGAACAAACCCAGGAAATTGTTAAGGAGATGGGAATTCAAACCAAGAAATGAATGTTAATATCAGCAGCCCAAAATAGTGGGCTATGTATATGCTGGTTTACAAAGTCCATTGAACATTTGGGATAAACAGACATATGTAGGTTTTGTAAAACCAAATTGGAAACAGTCACACACCTTGTTGCTGGTTGTGACACATTAATGGTAGAGGGACTGTATACTGAAAGGCATAATAATGTGGAGTGACTGTTACACTTGAGATTGTGCAAACATTATGGTATCGAAGTAGCTGAAAAACACTGGAAACATGAGCCACAAAGAATCATAGAAAATGAAGTTTATATCACATGGGATCACCCACTACCAACAGTTCAAAAGATAAATGCTAGAAATCCGGATATAGTAGTCCAAGAAAAGAAGACAAAAGTAGCATTGATCATTGAAATCACCACACCCAATGACTACAGTGTCTTGCATATAGAGAAACACAAAGTCATAAAATACCTGGATCTGCAGGCAGAAACAAGAGTCATGTGGAAGAAAGATACCCAGACAGTTCCAATAGTGGTAGGGCCAATGGGTCTTATAGAAAAGAATTTACAATTGTATTTAGATACGTTACCAATTCATGTAACACTGTATGAATTGCAGAAGGAGTCATTACTGGGCACATTGCGGGTGCTGCAAAGAGCACTTTTGGCTCACATCAAGGAGTGAAACAATACTAATTTCATGAACTTTAATCGTACTTTGACTTAGGAATGTAGTCCATTCCTGTCATGGTGTTAGAAACCCAAATACTTGGAGAAATTCAAAATGCCAGAAATTTTATAAATGTGCCATGTGTTACAAGTCCTTCAGAAAGGCAAGTGTTTGGAAAAGGCATCAGAGGATCAGTAGTGGGCAAAAAAGTAACACATTCTAATACAGAGGTTGTGAATTAGAATGACTACTGTTACTCAGGTAAAGTTAAGGAAGGGTCCCAACTGAAAAACACTGGGTGCACTCACTGTGCCCAACGTGTGGTTAAAAGTATTAAAATCTATGAGCCATTATTTAATGTTGAAAAAAAAAACTACCCATAGGCGCACCTTGAAATGACTGACACTAGTCTGGATAAGCGTGAGGAAAACAGTCTCATACTTAAAAAGTGAACAATTACCCTGTAAACTATTATTCAATAACTTGTCTTCCAGTAACAACATATAAACTATATGCAAGAATTGATGCAGGCCAAGTGTATAGTCTTCTAGACAAAATTAGATCATGACATTAGAACAGATGGGAAATAAAAGAATTCCATACTGAACTAAGGATCATCTTTAGCTAATCAAAGCCATAATAGAGTCTTGTAAAAAGAAAAGAAATGTCAGTATAGCATTGATTACGAAAAAAAAGCATTTAACGGTATTCCTCACTCATGGATTATAGAGGACTCACAAATGTACAAGTCTCACCACACATTTCTTAATTATGTTGCAATTACTATGAAAAAGTGGCAAACCACTTTGCAGTTAAACCATGAAAATGGGTGAAAGTATCTCTAGGGTGTAAAAATCCAGCATGGAATACTCCAAGTTGTGTTTTTTTTTTGGAACAATTACTGTTTTGTTGTCTTGCTGTCAATCTCTTAAGCTATTTACTTAGCTTAGGTCATGGATTCAGCCTGACTGCAAGAAAATCTTCTTATCAAAAGACATGTCAGCTGCCTTTGTCTAAGAATGCATTGCTCATCTGATAAATATCTGAAAGTTCAGCTACAAGTTCTTAAAATTTTTAAAGATGTAATAAGAATGTAATGTCATCTCAACGAATATTCTAAAGCAACATTTATAGCAAGAAATTTGAATAATCTGGAAAATATAAACCTCATGAAGGAATGGGGTATAAAACATTCCGCAAGAGGGAGTATTTATCTAGGAATAGATAAAAGAGCAGCAATACACCATGAACAGATGAGAACAAAGCTCAGTAAGAAATATTTTAGAAGACTGAAACTAATACTGAAAGCTGCTTTGATATCTAGGAATAAGGTTCAAGCTCTAAATCAACTTGTACTACTTGTTCTAACTTACAGCTTTGGTATGATTGACTGGGCTCTGAAAAAGCACTAGATAGGTATGATAGGAAAACAAGAAAACTGCTTTATACTCATCAAATGATATGCAAGAACCACTGTTTGGCATGAATATATGTATCCCTTGGCCTGGATGAGGCAATGGCCTCCTTAAAATTGAACTCGTGTGTAGATTGTTGTTTGAGGATTGCATATAAATTTATTAAAATCATCTGAGCCAAGCATAGCAAAACTTTTATACCATGAAGACAACAAGTCTAAGATGTCATATTTGCTCTAGTTAGTAAATGCAATTAGGAAAAGCATGGACGTCAAATGAGAAATGGACAAAAATCAGGTCACAGTAAAAAGAGCTAAAGAAAGGAAGACTATAAAGCATGTGATCAGGAAAAAAGGAAAAAAAATGGAAAGCCCAGACTTGTAGTGGAATGTACATACAGAAAACTACTGGAACAACCACACAGGCAAGGCAAATTCAAACCAGAAGATGAAATGTTAAGGCAGGCAGGCTAACCTAGTGGACTACATACTCAGTGTTTCAAAAAATCCATATAAAGGGTAGGCGATACAGACAAAGATTTTGCAGTACATAACTGAAATAGTCACTCATCTTGTTGCAAGTTGTGATACACTAATATCTGAAAATTTGTATACTAAAAGACTTAATGTGGCAAGGTTATTGTATAAAGGACAGAAGTGGCACTGATTCTGAAAATTGCTATCCTCGGTGACTAGTATGTTAAGAACTGAATTTTTTAAAGTTATAACATATCAAGGCACATAAGCAGAAACTATGGCATTATGGAAAATGGACATACAGAGAGACAGGAAGTAATAAAATACCAATATTTGCAAGCCGAAGCAAGAACAATGTGGAAGAAAGATAACCAGATGGTTTGTGTAGTAGTAAGAGCAACAGGACCCATAAATCCTACATAAATATGCTACCTATATGTGTATCCTGTATGAATTACAGAAGGAGGAAATACTAATAAATCCTACATAAATATACTACCTATATGTGTATCCTGTATGAATTACAGAAGGAGGAAATACTAATAAATCCTACATAAATATGCTACCTATATGTGTATCCTGTATGAATTACAGAAGGAAATACTAATAAATCCTACATAAATATACTACCTGTATGTGTATCCTGTATGGATTACAGAAGGAGGAAATACTAATAAATCCTACATAAATATACTACCTATATGTGTATCCTGTATGAATTACAGAAGGAGGGAATTCTGAGCATGTTGCAGGTGCTGAGAAGAGCATCTTGGCTTGACACCAAAGACTGAAACAATACTAATTTCATGAATTCTAATTATACCCTGATTTAGGAATGAGTCCATGTCTGTTATGGTATTAGAAACCACGAAGGTGTGTTTGTGTGTGGAGGATGAAAGAGTGCACAAAAGGAAAATAAAGTTAGTTTGAAATGAATTAATGTTCATACCTTAGTGCATGCCTTCAAATACTGGAGCTTGTTTTTTATTGAATTCTACCAACACAAAACTGAAGTATGTTATTGTTTATGTCATGGAAAAGATGAAAGTAAAAATATAAGTTGTGTGCATTTGTTTCATGATTAAAATATCCATATGTAACATAGGCACTAGCCTAAGGCTGTTAATGTAACTGTGCATAATTCTTTTATCAGAAATCTTACCACAGCATTAGACCCTGATCCTAGCAATGTCATTCTGATGGAAGAAATCATGTTTTGTTATTAACATGCAATAAACCTAAACTTCTCCAATAGAAAATACACTACTAAATCATAAGGGGGGGAAAATCATTCCATCTGAAAAAAAATGTGAAGAATTAAGGAAATTTCAGATACTAATTTATGACCCTTAACAGAAAAATATTTAGAGAAAACAACAGCAATAAATGTAGAGAAAACTGAAGTAGAAGTACCTAGAAATCAGATTAAATAGAATTATTTAAACCACCAAAAGGGGGAATTATGAAATTGGGAAAACAATGAGATTTGATAAGATGTAGTAGATATGTAGAAAGGGAAGCTATGATAACTGTTATGTCTGCATCAATATCAGATATATATATATATATATATATATATATATATATATATATATATATATATATATACACACACACATAGGACCAAAAATACCCAGACATGGTAACAGTAAAACAACTCAGCAGTATAATGTACTGACAAATATGCACTTCAGTAACCCAGAAATGAAGTAAATGTAAACTAAAGTGGTAGCCCAGCTGAAAAATGAAGGATCTGAAGTAGAGTGTTAGATACAAATAGCATCCCTGTATGATGGTTCCTTAATACAACTACATACTGTAGGAGTGGCAGGTGAACTAAAATGATGTAGCAGTAACAGTAACCAAAATCTTTCACAGAATAACATTTCAGAAACTTCATCTGGAGAGTTATTTGAAAACCAAAAAGTAGTTTTGCAGAAATGGAATATGATTTCCCTATCTCTCTCTCTCATATATACATATATATATATATATATATATATATATATATATATATATATAGAGAGAGAGAGAGAGAGAGATTGAGAATCACACACTTTATATTCTTATATTTTTTGTGTAACAGATTAACCTTCATTTAAATAACTGTGCACACCCAACATATCTACTGATGCAATGAATGAATAAAGAAATTCTTGAGTAATAACCACAATAATGCATGTGAGGATGTTGCTATAAGATACATACAGTGCAGCCAATTCCTTGAGAAATGTTTGACTAATTTGAGATTGCCTCATACAAATGCAATTAAAAAAGTGAAATCTCTTAAATAGCATCATTTGGAAGTCCTGGAAAAAAATCACAAGAAAAAAAATTTGCCTCCCAAAGGCCTTTATGGGGAGCTTCACCAAGCCCTTCAGCCATGTTATGCATACATACCAGCACTACAGGGAAAGGAGAAATCCTTGTTATACTAGTATTTCATCTTTCTGGGAAAAAGCAACTGAATACATGAGTGTCAGACACTAGTGGATCAAAAACAAAACTTGTATTCAGTGAAATCCATTGTACACCCCCAAACCCATGGACATGACAACCTATTAAAGCCACTATGCACACCTTTGAACAATGCAGTGAATAAATACATCAATAACCATAGTAATATATTTCATATTGTTACTTTTAGATGCATGGGATGAGGAAATGTAATGCTTAGCAAGTTGCTGTCCTTTAATTACAACTCCAGCAGAGCATAAACATACTGCAAATGCATTATCTACCCATCATTAACCTCATCTTTCAATCATTCATACCCTTAGGTAGCTGATTAAGTAGGTACTAAAGGAAGCTAAAGAAATAACTAGAGATGTTTAAAGACTACATTTTTGTTCAGTCTCCCAAATTATAACAAGTAACAGGCTACTCACAGAGGTACTAAGGAGAGGACCGTTTAGTGTCCTTCAAAAGCCCTTGAAAGAACATGAAGCTTCTAAGGTACAAACTTCTGTAGTGGCAAGGCATAAAATGATGAAGACCTATATCTTCGCATTTTAAAATACATCCTGGAAAATGCCAGCAGCCCTGAGAGGGTGTAGCAAACAGTATGAATCAGCTAGTGATGAGCTAGCGACTCTTACTAAAACAAAGGGCCAGGATAAAATAGGCTCAGCCAGCCTAAGGTGAAATGGAGCCATAGGGTTTTTTCTCTTGTTCTGCTTCAGCTGCTTCTTCCATCCTGTCAGTATACCTTAATTCACCAAGATTGTACTGTAATAACTGTGGAGAAAATAATCTAGGTAAGTCATGGGTTTTGGCGGCTGTTATGGAAAGTCAGAAGCCATGGGGTTCTGGATACTGTCAGGTTCATTTTACAGCTTTTATCAACTTTTAATTCTTTTTTCTGAATCTTTTCAACGTGTGTTGTCTGACCAGCACTACATTTCAGTAACTCTAGAGTTAGTAACTGAATTAAGCCAAAAGCCACAATGCCTTAGATGCTTTTATTGGATTTTAGAACCTTTTGAAACAGTGCCAGCCTAAAAAATCATCATAACTTTTTTCTTTAGAGGAAAAATTATTTGTATCTTAGACTTAATGGTGAAAGCTGACAAAAATAGTAGTTCCAAGTAAATAGAGAAGACAAATGGTCAAGGGGATGCATAATTCCTATCTGGGAAAGTATCTGTCCATATATGTATATATATATATATATATATATATATAAAGTCCTAATGTAAACATCAATGCACCATAACATGCTCTGTCAAAAAAGATCTACCCCAACATAGACTGCTGACACCTTTGGCAGTAAATACATAGAAACCTGTAATACTGCAAGTTTCAGACAGCATACAACACAGTATTGCTACTGCAGAAAAGTAAGTAGCCAGGTGTTTACAGTCAGCAGTCTCAGAGGTAGGCAAATATGCCCTTTACCTGTGAATTGAGTGATCTTGGAGGTACTATATATTATTAGCATGGGGTGCAGGGGGGGCTTGCCCTCTGTGTTTATATATATAAAGAGCATGCCTTTCTACCCCATTCCAAAAAGACAATCACCTTCTGTGTACCCTACTGCTATCAAACTAAAGGGAAATAGCAGATGGCCACAATATCATATATCAACTTAGTGTTGTCAAGCATATAGACATATCATGCCTTCATACTTTACTCACAAACTTTAGCCACTTGTATACACTGCTGTTGTTTGACAGTGAAGAAAATGAACCAAAAAGGATGATCACAGTAGTGTATTCCAAATTGCGGCTGCTTGACAATATTCTTATTTATTTATTATTTATTTATTTCCAGTTTAATGACCAGGGAGGTCCACTGGGCTCAAAGAGCCCATTTTCAGTGGAGGCCCGGGGAGAAAAGCTCCATATTACATAGTAAAAATAGTACCAATTAAGCAAATAGTAATATTATATAGTAAAACTAAGCAAAGTCTTCTTCTTCCTCTTTCGGCTTTTCCTGGTTAGGGGTCGCCACAGCTAGTCACCTGTCCGCTCATGATTGGCAGTAGAGATTTACAGTGTTGAGTTGCCAGCCCGGCTCCCAACCTTCCACGGAAGGCACACACATGCACTCACTCACACCTAGGGCCAATTTGGAGTGTCCAATCCACCTACAATATGTCTTTGGGATGTGGAAAGAATTCGGAGCACCCGGAGGACATGCAGACTCCACACAGAAGGCACCCCAGCTGAGGATCGAACCGGAGAATTTCTTGCTGTGAGATGACAACGCTAATCGCTGCACCACCGTGACCGCCCAGTAAAGCTAAGCAAAGTATAACAGCAAAATAGAAGAATATACGTTACATACTTACATGCTTACAGCTTAGAGAACAAGTAATATAGAGTTTAAGTAGTACAGAGGTGGTAAATCATCTGTGAATGGTATAAAAACTAACATTTGCAAGATGGCAGTAAATTAGATTAATCCCTAGAAAATGGGAGAATAAAAGTGGAAGGTACATTATGTACAATGAATGCATTCATGTAATAAGCAGGTTTGGTAGGTAGAGTGCAAATATATTTCCATTTAAGGGAGGGGTAGGAATGGATCTGGGTTTTAAAATGTTCAAAGTTTTCAGAAATTCTTAGAGAAGGAAGGAGAGAATTTCATTTTTTGGCATTTGGTTTGTATACAGAAATTAGATTTTGGTAGGCAGATCTTAGAGTTCTGTGTGGGGTGTATGATGGTAAGATGTTTGTTAGTGCTGGGCATTTAGTTGGTTTAAAAATTAGCTTGTGGACTATAGTGAGTTGGAGGTAGTCAAGGTAGTTGGGAAGTTCTAACCAATTCAGCAGGTGGAGAGATATACAGTGGTGGGTGGAGTATTTGGATTTGGTGGCAAATGTTGAGATTTTGATGCACAAATTTCCAGTTTAAAAGAAATAGAAGAAGATAGGTTGGTTAGTATGTATACTGAGTTGTAACTCAGTTGTAACAAATTTCCAGTTTAGAAGCTTCTAAACCACCTTCTCAATCACAACTTACTCACCCCTACTCAACATGGTTTCTGCCCCTATCATAGCACTACTACTGCTCTACTGTCCTTCGCCCACACCATTGCAGAATCCCTGGACAATAATAAACCTACTTCCTGTCTCTTTCTAGACCTCTCCAAAGCTTTTGATACTGTATCCCATCCTTTACTTCTATCTAAACTTGCAAACTTTCACCTGTCCTCCTCCACCCTCAGCTGGTTCACTAGCTATCTATCTGGATGCCAACAATCTGTCAAATGGTTCTCATATTCTCCTTTCCTGCCTATCTCTACTGGGGTTCCACAAGGTTCCATCTTAGGCCCCCTTTTATTCAATATCTTCACTAATGACCTCTTCACCTCTTGCAATAATTCATCTCTCATTCAATACGCTGATGACTCCACTATTATTTCTATAGCCGACAACATCTCTGACCTACACACTCTAACCCAAAAAGCTCTACTCTCCACGGAACAATGGCTTTCAAAAAACTTACTAATCCTAAATCCCAAAAAAACCTCGTGCTCTTCCTCCACGTTCTCTTGCTCAACATAGATCTTCCTTTGTCATTAAATCTTGTAATAATACATCCATCCATCCTGACACCCACACTAAACTCTTAGGGGTTATCATTGACGATGAACTAAAATTCAATCAGCATATACAGCAATGCATAAAGAAAACCTATCAAAAACTTGGTCTATATCGGAACAGAAAATACCTCACTCCTGAGTCTAGACTCACCATTGGTCAAGCACTTCTCCTCCCCTCTGTCCTCTATACTGCCCCAGTTCTCACAAATATTCAAACTACTACCCTGAACAAACTTCAACAAACCTACCACAACATAGCCAGATTCATTACTAACAGCCCAAACAACACACACCACTGTATTGCCTTAAAGTCTCTACAATGGCTGGAACTCCCACAATTACTTCATCTCTACCAATTTCACATGCTGCACTCTATGCTGTTTATACCCTCCTGCTGTCCTTCCCTATCTCTCCTTGTTTCCATCTATACCCCTTCTCGATCCCTCCGCACCTCAAATCAGCAATTGCTTGATGTCTACCACCCAAACAAGTCTGTTGGGAAGCAACTCTACAAGCATTCTTTGGCCCAAGCTTGGAATAAACTTCCCCTTGATATACACTCGATCTCTCATACTCCACTATTTAAAAAAGAACTGAAGACACATTTACTCAATTCCAGAACCTGTCCCTGCTATGACCCTACTTAGCTCTCCCCTCCTCCCACACTCATATCTCTCTCATTACATCCTACTATCACTCTTGACTTTCCCCATCTGTTCAGCAACTGAGAATTTAATTTTTTCAAAGAAACAAAAAATGTGGTTGTTTATTTCTACACAGGTGGATGTTTATTTCTATTGTTTGCTATTATTGTTTGTAATACTTGTTTTTTCTTGTTCTGTGATCATATATTGTATTTGCTGGAGCTTTTCTCCTCGGGTCTCCACTGAAAATGGGACAATAACCCAGTTGGACTAACCCGGTTAACAAATGTCAATAAATAATAAATAAATAATAGCAGGGGAGCACCATACAATAGTGATGGTAGTAAGTAGGTAGTGGTGAGTGCCTGTCTTGTAGAAGGGGAGAGAAAGTGGGAGTTTCTGTACAGCATGCCAAGTTTCTAATGTGTTTTCTTAATATTTAGCTGAATATGAGTATCGAATTTTAGGTGTTCATCAATAGTAACCCCAAGAGGTTTAGCAAAAGGAACAACTTCTATAGTGGAGTTGGCATGGCTGATAATATTGAAAGAGGTTTTGTCGAGAGGGAGGGATTTTTAGGGAGAGAATAGTAGAATTTTAGATTTGTTGGCATTCAGAGAGAGGTGATTTTGAAGCATCCAGTTCTCAGTAGTTGAGAAGGCAGTTTGAGGTTTTGTTGGGAGCTCGGGAGGTTAGAAGCAGAGCAGACTAAAGTTGAGTTGTCTGCATATTGTACTATATTAGTGTTAGGAATGGCTGCATGGAAATCATTAATAAATATTGTAAAGAGCATTGGGCCGAGTATGGATCCCTGGGGTACTCCGCTTGGGGTAGGAAGGAAGGCTGAGGTGCCAGTTTTCCATTTCACAGCCTGAGATCTGTCAGAGAGGTAGCTGTGAACCAGGTAAGGGTGTTTTGAGAGATTAAGGTTAGAAAGGGGGTTTAGGAGGTGGGTATGGAAGACTGTGTCAAAAGCCTTGGAGAGGTCCAGGAGGGCTCTGGATACAAGTTTTCCAGAGTCACAGGCATGGTTTACTATGTCTAGAAAAGAGAGAAGAGCAGTTATTGTGCTATGGCCAGGACAGAACCCATGTTGTGTTGGGGTGAGGAGTTGGTTATTGGTAAGGAAAGGCATGAGCTGGAGGTAGATGCATTTCTCAAGAATTTCTGAAATTGGGGGATAGAATGGCTATGGGTCAGAAGTTAGAGATGCTATTATTTTTGCCTCCTTTGTGAAGGGGTAAGATAAAGGCTGCACACCATAGTTTAGGGACAAATGATTCCTATATGGATCTATTAATGAGAATGCTAATGGGGATGATGATACAGTCTGCTGCAAGTTTTAGAAAGAGTGAGGGGATATTGTCAGGGGCAATGGAGCATGGCTTAAGCTTAGAAAGAAGTTTTTTTATATATGAGGTGGAGATGGGTTTGAAATGAAATATGGGAGGAGTGTTAGGGATGGAAGGTTGGGTGGAAGGGTTGTGGTTTGGGAATGTCTTGGTGAGTTCTGCTATAGAGTTAGCAAAGAAGAAGTTGAATAGAGTAGCTATTTCTGAGTCAGATTTACTAGTGTCAGGGCAAGGATTGTTTTTGGTACCCGGGTTGAGAAGAGAGTTGGTGGAGTTCCAGAATTGTTTGGGGTTCTTGCAATGATTAGACTGGAGTTTGGTATAGTAAGATTTTTTTTATCCTGTATAATTTGATTTTTGACTAGGTTGCGGAGTTGCTTATATTTAAGAAGAGTGTCAGGGTACTTATTGTGATGGTAAAGTTTCCAGGTCTTCTCCCTTTGTTGCATAAGTGTTTTGGTATCTTTAGTTAGCCATGGGGCAGAATTGGGTTTTATATGTTTTGTTCTTGGTTAGCACAGCCTGTTCTGTACTAGGTAGGTTTCCATATTAACCCCATGTTAAATTCCAGTTATACTTCCCTCTACACAAACTATACCAAACTTAGAATAATAACCAAATGTTTTACAGTCCCCTGCAAGCTATAGCAACCATTAGTGCACACATTTGAGCACAGCCTGTTTTGTACTAGGTAGGTTTCCTTATTAACCCTGTGTTAAATTCCAGTTATGCATCCAAGATTCTTGAGGCTGCCAGATCCTCAAAAGTTCTAAGAGTCCACATCCTCCAAGATGCATTTTATCCCCTAACTTTGAAAAATATTTACTTGTTAATTGTTCTTTCTTTACTGCTATCCAAAAAGTTATTTATGTAGAAGTCTGTGTGTGTTCATGGGGGGTTCCTATTACACAATCGAAAATCCCTTTAGGCGAATACGAAGATGTTGAACCGTATTGCGTGAAGTACGTAAACCCCGACCGGTCAAAACCGCAAATTTCAAAATGTCGATTTGTTTTGGTTGGCCCGTCTGCGGTACAGCTCCATAAGGTAAGTGTGTGATAGGACTTTAGTGTTCGGATTTGGGTTAAGGTAAGTGCATAGATAGGTACTGTATGTAAGAGTTAGTGTAGTGTTAGGTGTAGGTTTTTTTTAAGTGTATGTATGTGTATTATTTATTTTGTTTAGGTGTATGTCTGTAGGGGATGTGTGCGGTAGTTACGGACCTTAGGGTTAGGGAGGGGTTAAGGAGAGTGCATAGATAGTTGTGTTTGTGGGGTTTAGTGTAGTGTTGGAGGTAGGGTTTTGGTGCTTTTATTTTGTTTAGGTGTATGTCTGTACGGGTTGTGTGCGGTAGTTAACGGACCTTAGGGTTAGGGAAAGGTTAAGGAGCGTGCATAGATAGTTGTGTTTGTGGGGTTTAGTGTAGTGTTGGAAGTAGGGTTTTGGTGCTTTAGTGTAGGTTAGAAGTAGGGTTTGGTTAGTGTATGTATGTGGTTTATTTATTTTGTTTGGGTAGGTAGTATGTAGCGGGTGGTGGGGTTGGCCGACTATGACAGTTCGATATTTTTTTTTTCGCGGTTTAGTGCGTTCAGGATTTTCGTGGTATAGGGGTCAATGTTTTGGTATTCTTGCGTAGAGTTTTTCACTTTGCTAATACAGACCCTGTTCATGGGGTAAAAAACAAAATCAATATTATTTTAACATAGACACACACACACACACACACTTCACGTAAAGGAAAACTGGCGGAATAATGCACCTACAAGCCTAACTTTGGAGTCTTGGAGAAAGACACCTATAAACTGTAGACACAAGAGCTGAGAAATATCAAAACTACCCTTTCCACCACTGTGTTAATGATAATTTATTTTTATTTAGTTTGCTTTTGTTCACTGGGTTTAGTCATACACCACTTTTTAATGGATTCCTATAGGAAATATTCCAAAATATTACAAACATTTCTAAACAGACATTCAGTAATATACAATAACAAACATTAAGTAGTATACATTAACAACCACACATCTGTTTGCTAATCAGATTACATTTGTATGAAATAAAGGAAACTATTACAGTCTACATGTACTTATGCATTTAGTATATGTTGAACAATGAGCAATTGAAGAGGTGTATTAGTGGGTTTCTCAAACAGATAATAGATTTTGTGATTAGTGATTAGAAATTCAAAGAAAAGGAACTGATGGAAAGAACTTGGTAGGACAGAAAATGTTAAGATTTAGTTAAGAGATGGGGCATGTAGTGATTATAAATTAAAAGAATGGTAGTGAGGTAAGTAACTCAGTAGGGCAGAGAATGTAAATATTCGATTTAGGAGGTGTCATTAGTTGATTTTACACACATGCTTCCCAAAATAGCCACTTATTGTGCACAATGTTGATGTCTGACTGTGACAGAAAATGAAATAAATTATGGACAGCTTACTACTCTTAAATACACTGCAACAACCCCTCACATATGCACCCATACTAGTGTAAGTCATAGCAATGAATATTTTATACTGGTTTCAGCAACTACAATACATTGTCTGACACTGCTCTTGCCAAGATTGTCAGTAACTGTTTAACAGTGATCAAACAGCACCTGTAGGTAAACCAGACAACAGCAGGGATAAGTCACTTTTATCTACAGATGGCCTTCATACCCATCAATTACATCCAGTTAATCAACTGTGTACATCTCAGATGTCCAACTTGATTCTAAAACATTTCTATAGTAAAATATTCAAACCTACATTACAAAAATAAACATTAGACCTGCAGAGGGAGATAAATGGCTGTTTATCTTGATTATGACAACAGAGTCCATCATTTTCACCCACCGACAGCCCCATACACATAATTTATACCCAGTTTGCTAACTGTATATATCTCAAATATTAGACCCTGTCCCAGTACCATATTTCAAGTTTGTGTCACTGGATATACAATAACTAAAGAAAAATCTCCCAGCTTACTTCATACAAATGCACACAAATCCTATAAAGTCAAGCTAATTGTTTAAACTGAGCAAGTGACCAAATGGACAGTCATTTTCTGAAGTTTCCAGTTATGTAACTTGACAGAAAATTGACTGGTTCCGCAGCAAGTATTTGCAACTGTCCCAATCGCTACCTTTTACATTCTGTACTAACAGGTGACTAATGCCACTACTGCTACAATACAGAGAAACAAGGGCAGACAGAACCTACCAGTGAATTTTATACCTTGCTTTAGTTTTGTTAGCTTATTGTTACCATGCCCTCTGAATATAGTCCTGAACCAGATTCTCTCTTCAAAATGTAGAGCACTATCTGTCATAATGTGGAACAAGTGGAGAAAATGTGAAGCACAGCTTCAAATAAGAAGCTTGCAGCATTGTTAAAAACTGTTACTTGTATACAAAAGGCTATTTTATGACTTAATATGATTCTTAATAATTTACCTTGAATGTTTGTTAAAAACTAAGTTTTGTCACACCCCTCTTTTCAGTGAAGAGCAGTAAGAAATATGGCATGTGTAAGAATTACGAACGTTAATCATAATCAGGTGATTTGAAAAGTATGCAACAGAACACGTACCATCTGTTTACCTCAATCCTCTTCACATTTTGAAATCTTCCTTACCACAGTGGCAGACACTAACAATGGATGGTGCTAAGATAGGCAGCAGCCATAATTGAGCTGTGCTAATACAAAATGTTGAATCCACCATATGATCTTAAAGTATTACAGTTTTATGTAAACTTAAAATGAAATTGCTTTTCATTACAGATTCTGAATGTTACAATCCCTGACTGTAAACAGAATACTCTCTTCTTAAGAAGATTAATACAGATTTTAACAAGGTTTACTTTTTTACATTTACATTTATAAGAATGCTTGTGCATGTCTACCTAGCATGTATTTGCGAGTATGTGTGTATGTGTGTGTGTGTGTGTGTGTGTGTGTGTGTGTGTGTGTATAAATATATATATATATATATATGTGTGTGTGTGTGCATCTGTGTGATTGTATGTACAAAAAAATTAACATAAAATGAAAGACCTCACTTCTTGTATTTTTACCACCAAGTTTGTGGTTTATAATATAAAGGTAAGCAGCAGACCTGAGATAAAAACACTGAAAGGATTGTATTTCCAGCTATCACGTGATAGCATAGTGAATGGTATATACAAATGGGAGAGGGTGTGAGTGCCCACCAGCACGTAGAATGGATTTGATTGGCTAATACAAATTTTGCTACATATCCAGTCTACAAGCTAAGCACTCCTCTCAAATTTAATGAAAGATTAAATACTTTATTGTGTTTTCACCATTTTGTACCTGGCTCAAATTACAGTGTACTACTTCCAATACAAAGAGCTCACCGGTGCTTACAAATGAGTCTGGTCATCTGAACTATTGAAACAGGGCAAAACATAATAAATACATTTAAAAAAATCTACACCCTGGTACTAGAAGGTGAAAACATTTAATAAAGTTAAGACTTAACAGGCAGATTCAATAAAACCTACACTGTCCACTAACACTGTGATGCACACATGGCAGTGCACTGTTTTGCATCCAGTAAGCAATTCTAAATGCTGTGTAAAGTAGTGCAAACACTGTAAACACCATGGCATGCTGATTACAATATAAGTAGCTGAACTGTATGCTAGTCAACAAGCTATAAAGCAATCATGTTGACTCAGTGCTGTTTTTCCTGCGAGTTCCAAAACTTATTGCAATACAGCCATGGAAAGGAGTCTACACAGAAAGAATGCTAAGGGCTGCTGTTGCTTTAATTCATGTGTATGTGCAACAGGCTGAAGTCTATAGTGGTCCTGCTGCTGCTGCTGATAGACCATGGTCAAGAAGGAGAAGAGTTTTCAGACCCCAGTTGACTTATCACAGTCTGCATGAGGTGGAAATAGTAGAGTGCTACAGGGTGGATTGAGACACACTACAGGAACTCTGTCATCCACTACTCAGACCCAGGGGGAACCCATGCCAGTGGAGACAAAGGTATGTATAGCACTTAAGGAACCTTTCAGAGACCAAGAGGGGACATGCTGGAGGTGTCACAGGCATCAGCATTAAGGATCCTCTATCAATTCCTGAATGCTATGCTCCAATATGCCAGTGACCACATATATTTCCCATACTCCTGACAACAGGGCCACAAATATGCAGGAGTTCTACCCTGTAGCATACTACTCTGAAGTACTTGGTGTCATAGATTATACACTTACAGAAGTTAAGGTACCACTTATGAAACGGGGAAGGCTCTACATAAATAGGAAGGACTTTCACTCTATTAACTGCCAAGTCATGTGTAATGCTAAGGGAATCATCCTGAATGTGTGTGCTGGCAACCCAGACAATTACCATGACTCACATATCTGGCACACCTCCCAGCTGTATCAGATGTTCACTAGGGGTGATATCCCATAGGGTCATTTACTGGTAGATGCAGGTTATACACGGGAACCATGGCTCATGATTCCCATTAGAAATGCACAAGCACCCACTGATGAATGCTGTAATGAGGCACATACTCAGACCAGAAATATCATAGAACAGGTGGTTGGGCTACTGTAGTCATGGTTCCGGTGCCTAGATACATCTAGGGGAGCCCTGCAGTACATCCCATGTACATATACTGAAATATTCACCATCTGTGCCATGCTTCACAAAGTCATCATGAGAAAGCAGCTTTACTAGGATCAACAAGGGGAAGGGGCACAAATCCCACCAGCAATGGCAAGGTCACCACATCAACATGCTGGGTGAGGAGTCCGGGAAAAAACCAGCAGCTGCTGTGGGAGTAGGTAGAAGTATGTGTGCTCAATATGCCCTTACATTGGCTAAGAGGCAACTCCTAGCACAGTCACTCACCACATAAGGGGCTAAGTCCTTCATCTTATGCACATAAAGTAACATTGATGCCTGGCAATGCTCACAACCTTTACCTACCCATGTAATGGCAGTGTACTCCTAGCATCAGACAGAGTCAGCCCTGACCTAGAACTGTTGCAGGTGGTGGATTTAAAAGGTAAGTGTTGAACCTGGATTGCATTTTATTTATTTATTTATTTATTTTATTTTACATTTGTTGACCGGGCTAGTCTAGCTGCATATATGTCCATTTTCAGTACAGGCCCAGGGAGAAAAGCTCCACACAATACTAATCAAGTTCATATTTACAGAAGTACATATTTAGAATGCAAATACATTTTCTTGTAAAGATAAGAGAAATAAATAAGAGGTTGCAAATTTATGAAGTACATAAAGAAGATTACACATATTTGAAAAAACTTAGTATAGTTAATAAGAAGTTATATTTAATTGTTGCTAAAGAATACTAGTTAAGAAAAGAGAAGAAACACAATAGTGTAGATGTAGATAAGAAAGGAAGATAAAGGAAAATGAAATGGAGAAGCAGTTTGGTAATAAATCTAGAAATAATATGTGTTACTTTTTAATGAATCCAGTAATAGCTAGGACTATGATGGAGAGGAAGCATAGTAGTATTTAATATGAGATCGTTTAAGAGAAAAGAAGCATAATAAGTTGTAAAGATGAAATATTTTCAGAGATGAGAAGGTAGGTTGATTAAATTAATAATGGATAAGTTGGTCAGTCAGGTTTAGAACAGGGGCACATCCAATGTGTTTTAAGGAAGAGCTTAAGTTTATTTTTAAACAGAGTAGTACAGGGAAGTGTGGTAAGTTCAGAGGGAAGTAGGTTCCAGGTTTTTCCAATAGAATTAGAAAACAGAGAGTCTCCAGCTCTATTATTTGATTTATTGATGTATACAAGAAATTTTTGTGATGATCTTAGGGACTTAAGGTTATCATAGGGGTGAATAAGGTTAGATAGGATGGGTGTTTTGGGAGGCTGATGAAGTATTTTGTGGACGATGGCCAGTTGATTATATTTTAGCTGCTGCTGAAATTCAAGCCACCCAAGATGCTTTAGATTAATACAGTGATGTGTTCTATATGGGTTACCTGTGGCAAATACAAATGAATGGCATATACATGTTGTTACTCTGTATTGTAAGTAAGTAACAGGTGGGTGATTTGTACAGCAATGACTTTAACATGTGAGAGCAGAGACTTATGTGAATACATGTGCCCTCTATCAAATAGTAGGCCTCCGGTATCAAAGACTCACACATCCATACCTCTTAAAAGTACTGATGGTCAGCAAATGTCCTCAGTCTGCCTCATACTTTTGTACTAGAACATTATTAAATAGAGAATTTAGAAACCAATGAGACATTTCAGTTTCAGACTTCACAACCCCCAGAAAATTCTTAATACTGATGCAAAAAATGTTTGCATTCTATCAACTGGCTAACTTTTTCTGACCAAAATATGTTAAAAGTACAATTAGTAAAACAAAATCACAAACACTGATGTACTAAGCACTAAATTGGCTATACACCATGAGCATTAGACACAAATGTTATGTATCCCTGAATCCAAAAGATAGAAAACAAGGATATGGAACAGTTATCTTCGCTTACACAAGGTGTTGTAGGGGGCAGGAAGCTTAAGCTGACACAAAAAGGTTTGTGTATGTGAGTAGGAAAGTGAAGCACTGAGGCATTCAGATAAAGTAACAAATGGCCAGTGAGAGAAAATGAGCTTTTAAGATTCACAGCTCCGCCATGTGACGTGTATGTGTGTGTGTGTGTATCTGTGTGATGCCCATGCCCAGTAATCAAGGAGCCTCGATCCTCAACACTAGCACCAGTGAGAGGCGTGCACATTGGGGGGATAACAAGTACACACAGTAAAGTACAATTTCCCTTGATAGCACACAGAGATCAGAGTCAGTCTGAGGCTGGTTTCTCCCTTTCTCTCCAGATCCCCAATAAGATTCCCCATTGGCACAGATATAGGGTACAGATCTCAGCCTAATTGTCAAGCCAAAACCTCCAGCACCCTCTCTGTCCAACCAGTGCTTCATGTCCCTGCCCAAGTAGCTGACACACACACACACACACACTTTGAGATATGAGATATATACAAACAGACACTCCTGGGGAAGGCCGGCACATGTTCTCCAGCTATGCCCCCTTCTCTCCAGACTATAATGTAGAAATCACTGCCACCAACCACTAATATCAGCTACTGTAAGGACCTTCCCAAAGGGTGACCAATTTCACTGTGTAATATTACTGTTATACAAATAGTAAGTGTGCCGAACAGCAAGACTATTGGAATGGCTTGGACAGTATCGCCAAATACATGCAATGTACTCTTAAGAGCTTAAATTATCTCTACACAAAGCAGCCACAGTTGAAAGGTTTAGAACTGTTTAGTAATAAATAATAAAATACAAGACCAATCTCATCAATTCAACACAGTGCTAATCAAGAGTTCAGAAATCAGAGAAAAATGCTTTAAAAGCAATACAGTAGGATATTCTAACATAAATATAGAAAACAGCTAGTCTAATCTGGCTAAATTCCTATCTAACTGTAAGAGAAATGACTGTTCTAAATGCTACTTACAGACAGAGCAAGCAAGTGCTGGTGAGTGTTGTCAGCTTCAGACAAAATCCAAAATGCTAAAATCTTTTTATCTGAGATAGTCTTAAATTGATATACAGATTACTGCTGAGTCATTTCACATTACATAATTTTTTATATCTCTGCTGAAGTTTCCCAGGTTCACTGAACTCAAATTTTTATATTTGTTTGTAATCTTACACCTGCCAGGAAACCACAGCAATAAAGGACCCTTTACATATAAAACCTAGTAATTAACTCTTATCCTAAGACAATAAAAAGAATTTCTTAGTCCAGACATCCTGTCTCTGAGCTTGAGATCAAACAGTCACAAAATGCTTCACGTATCAGCTTTCTTCCAGCAGGGTGCACTGTGGTTACATTTTTGAAGCTCAGAACATATAACACAGTTTTCTTACATTTGTAAAAACACACCTGTGGATCATATTAATATTTACAATGACATAGATTTATTTACAAAATGTTATCTGGCTGGGCTGGCAGACCCTCAGTTTTTCACAATCTGTATGGGCCCTCCAGGTGAAACTGGTCTGAGAGTGTCTGCAGGAACACAGCCAAGTTCGTTACTATCTTTACATCTTGGTATGTCTGACTGGTATGAGCCGTACATGGCAGAGGTGGAAATTCATCACTGTGATACTGGACCATGAGAACTGGCATTTCCACTCCCATGGTCAGCTGCACTACTGCTACCTGAATGTGAATGGTGTCTGCTGGATGAGCTCCCCTCATGAGTACAGCCAGAACCATGACTGGTTGTGGATACTTCAGCCACTGATGGAGCAGTTGAAGTAATGCTGCCATGGGAGCTTCATTGGGCACAGTCACATTGGCTAACATCGGATGATGTTGCTGACCTACACCCTCATACATGCCATCACTCTCCCAGCAGGCGTTCCATCACAGAGACCACCCATTCCAATGTGTCATTCATCCAATCCATTGAATTAGCAACACAGTGGAGGAAGTTATGTATGTCAGTCTGTGCCACATCTACAACCCTAAGCATTTCTCTGGAGGACCTATTGGAATGTGCTTGCACCTCCATGATGGCCCTAAACATATGTCAAGTGGCACAGGAAGACACACCTGTATCAGGTGGAGGATGGACAGCAGGGCTCCTCTGAGTACACCTAACAACCCCCCCACATGGCACATCGCCCACACTTTGGCTACAGTGAGAGTCAACAGGCACTAAAGCCACAGTAACCGCACTGCCCTAATCAAGTGTCTTACCCTCCACATGTCCAATATCTGAAGGCTCACTGGATTGGGTTGGCATAGGCCTACTGGCTGTGTCTGATGGACTTACAGTGGATGGGTGAATGTCAACCGCAGTGTCAGTTTCAACCTCTGTACCCCCCAACTGTGTCAAATAAAAAAAAAAACTGGTGTCCTTCACCAAGGAACAGTTTAAAAGTGCATTTAATGAGTTCCAGCATTGACAAACACTTCACATACAGTTCTGTAAAATCCAAGATATGTAAATAAAATCCAAGAAGGTAGATAAAGATGTAAAATTCCAAACCACCCTAGTGCAATAACAGTACACTTTCACCTAACTACATGATTCTCTTTTTATAGTGTAGCTTCAAGACTGTGAGCACAGTGAAGATGCAAATGAGGTGTGAACTCATTAGAATTGCTGAATCCTAAATTGTTGGCTCCATGCATCAGATGTAAACATAGTGCAGGCACTCCCTCAGTGCTTGTTGCTAATGGATTACAACTGTGAATGATTACTCATAGGGAAAGGAAAACAACAGCAATACAGACACCCCCTACCTCCAGTGGATATGTCAGCCAGGTTAGACGTACAAAATGGAGAAGTAATTGTATCAAGGTTTTAAATGTAAGTAAGCAGCACACATTTCACAGTTTCTGTTCAGTAATATCCATCCCCCTGTCATTGCTTGACACCTGCATATTACTGTCACATTTAATATCTTCACACATTTTAAGGACAATGATGCCTTACAGACTGCATGTCTCAGATTACTGGTCAAATAAGACAGGAATGAGTGACAAATGAAGAGAGATAAGACAGAAGCTACACTGATGCAAGCAATAGTCAAAAGTGGTTGTGTGATTACTCAGTGCACTACATCTGAAAAGAATACATGTACATACAACTGTCATAATGTTTTTAGTGCTGCAAATGATGATGCAGTTTGTTGTATGCACAATGATTTTAATTCTCTGCTGCAAAGCTGTTTGTGTGGCAAAGACGGATAAGGCAACCTTACTGTATTTGAAAGTTCATTGGAGTGAGAGTTCAAATCCAAACCTGTGTAAAATATTTCATGTGTACCAACAAATATCTTAGTGTTGTTTATTTAATATATTTCCTTTATTTCACCTAATTTACCCTAATGTATTCATTTCTTTACTTGTTTATTTTTTCATGCCAGTCTTTGCATGGTGCATGGCTTAGTGCAAACAAGGTAAATGGAGAAACACAATGAATGTCAGGTATAGCTGTGGGTTTCTCATTTGTGTGACACTCACTAGTATGAAACCTGGTCTAGTGGCCCCCACAGGAAGCAGACAGAACACCTGCAGACAGCGTAGTTAGTGTAAAGGTCAAAAAGGGTACATTGTTGCAGTTTTTGCTTTCCATTGCACAACACAGCTAAACAACATTGTGAGGCAGTTAGCAAACTTCCCCAACAACTGCAGCCATTGAACCCTGCAGACAGGATGCAGAAAGTCGATTTAAAATGGATACATTCTATTAATTCTGTTGAGCACTGTGCAAACACAGTAATTCACATGTGGAGGTTAGCATACAGAACTATGAATGAATAGGGAATTATCTGAATGTCATTTACCTATTCCTGTGGTAGCAGGTGTAAGTGTAGGGCTGTAATACAGATGGTCCTAGGTTCTAATGCAGGAAGTGCAACATATTTTTACTGTTGTGACACTTAAAGTTTATAGTAATGAACAGATAATATTTCAACATTCTTTTGGCAACAGGTGTAAGTGTATGGCTGCCATACACATGGTCCTGGGTATTAATATAGAAAATTCTAGACATTTTTACTTTTCCATTTCACATTATATTCTATCTCACTTATAACACTGTAGACATATTTATAAATAGTGGAGCCGATATGAATTATATTTATGAGGGATAACACACCCAAACTGTCTTTTCAGTTGTATGACTGAGGGTATACTGTCTACTATGTTTGTGTAAGTATATTTTTGCTGGCAGGACTTGGACGGCCTGAGGTTATGGGTTCAAGGGAAGCTTTGTCATTAAGTCCAGGTTCCGTATCGGCTTGACACCTAATAATCCACCTCAATTCATTTTCCTCTGTTAAAGTCTCAATGTCACCTCCCCGTAAATATCCTAAAAATTTTATTCATGACATCATCTAACTCAATTCTAGAGTAAAAAGAGCCTTCATTAAGCATCTGCATCATACTTTCCAAGTAGTCATCTACATTCATAATGACAATCAGACCTCCCTAAACCGAGGTACATTTTTAGGAATAGGAAGAACTTGAAGCGTATACTTTGTCAACGTACATTAGATAAGGCTCTTACTGAAATTTCCTCTAACCCAATTAACACTATGCCTTGCAAGAAGTGTAAACAGTGTGCTTATATAGATGAAAGTGTTTCTTTAACCCATCCTGTCACTGGGGATATGTACTCTTTTCATCCTAATACGAATTGTCAAAGTGAAAATGTAGTATATTTGGCCAAGTGCATGTCCTGTGAGTCCTTCTACATAGGAAAAACAAACAGAAAACTCAGGGAATGCATAAGGGAACATGTGTATCATATTCGTGTGGGTACTTATACCAATGCCTTAGCTAAACACAATAAGGATAAGGGTCCTAGTCACACTTTTATGTTCCTAGTCATACAAGTTATCAAACGAAATTTACGGGGAGGTGACATTGAGACTTTAACGGAGGAAAATGAATTGAGGTGAAATATTAGGTGTCAAGCCGATAGGGAACCTGGACTTAATGACAAACCTTCCCTTAAACCTATACTACGAAAAAGAAGGGTCAAAGCTTTTACTTAATGGCCCCCCATTTATTATCATTTATTGTTTCCCTCTGCTACCCCGTTATGCCCTAGAAATGTAAAAAATGTTATTATTTTTCCTATAATTCATGTTCTTGACTTTTAGTGCCTTCACACTCCTTTAGCTTTATAGGATGTTTATGTACCAACCTATGTATTTTGATTTTTGATGGTCATTTAATGTTGGTGCCAGGCGTTTATTTATTTGTTGTTTTATGTCTAGTTGTTTTTATGCCTAGTCGATTTTATGGTGTTCTTAAGATCCACTTCTTAGTAACTTGCAGTAATACTTGATTGAAGCAGATACATGTGTACTTTTTTAGCTTAATTACATAAGGTTACACAATGTATTTATGGCAATAGTCTCTATATGAATTAGTATTAGTATTTAAATGTATTTAGAATATTTGCACGCACGTTGCTCAGTGACGTTATTGCATCAATAACCAATGAGATGCGTAAGCATATTATTTAAAAGACTGTTGGCTACCTTATCATTGTCTGATGAAGCCGAATGGTGAAAGCGCTTACTTTTTAATAAAATTGGGCTGTGGAAAATAGTCCACGTTATATTTTCTATCCTTAACCATTGAAGTTTTGGGACTGTCTTGTCTTGCTTGATTCCTGTGGATGCTGTTTTTATTTGTGGTTTTACGATACCTGCCAGGAGATGCCAGGTTTGTTGCATAAGGTCATGCACCACAACATTGGTGTACTCCTAAGCCAGATGGAGAGGTTGCTCTCCCTCATCGTCAATTGGAGGAGAAGAAATCAAGCACTCCAGCAGCCAGTTGAGTAAGAGGAGAACAATGACAGTCCTACAGGTGAGGACTAGATTCTCACTCTCCCCACGTTTGATGGCCATGAGTTTGCATTGTCCTCTCCCTGACCCCAATCATGGTGTCCTTCATCCTTTTGTATCACGCACCATCTCTGTGTCTTGTCTTGTTTGTTTGCATTTGCTTTCTCACCTACACAATTTAACTGACCTGGAAATGCCAACATCCTTTACCCAGCATTCCTCTCTTACTGAAGTAAAAAAATAAATGGGCACCTGTTCCACAAAAAAACTGTCATCCCATGCATAGCTCTCCATTTTGAACACGTCTTCTTGACTCACTTGATTCAGTCCACTTGGCTATACAACAGGATTGTTTTGTTTGAACCCCTCTTTGTGAAGGTGGCAGTCCAAATTCAGTTAATATTCTGTACATATTTTCAGTTTACACTGTTAAAGAAATGGATATGTATGGTTCTTTCCTACCTATATCCTGCACATTCCTGTATTACTTCCCTTTGTTTTTCCCCATATTGCCCCCCATTTCACCACTTTCCTATCTACCCCATTTTAACACCTATAATATGGTTAAAATATAGAATCACACACACAAGATACATAAATACCAAGAAAACTAATGAATCCCTTCAGTTCTTGGCCTCTCTGCTTGTCCGGAGTTTGAAATCGCACAGCAATGTCAAGTGATAGTGAATGGCTCATCAATGATGATGTTACCTCTGTTCAATGCTGCTTAAGAACGCTGTGCTACATAAAACTACAGTAACACATGGTAAAGGTAGAGTAGAGTAAAATTTCATTGCATTATCAATACTTGTCTAAAAGTATCACATACAGCTGAATTTAAACCCTATATCATCTGGGCTCAAAAAAGAAATGTGTTAATGCATTTATACCTGCTGCCACAGAGTCAGCTAAGCAGTAGGTGTGTTTCATACACTCAGTACTAATTCTCATAATTCTAGCAGTGAGCCTTGCATTTGCCCACTGCTTAACTATGAGCAAACAGGTACAGGAATAGAAATGTGTATCCTGCATGCACAAATACTTTGCAGTCATTGTGTATACCCACTGCTCAGTGGTGTGTTATGCAAAGGGGACAATTGCATGTATTACTTTTGTTTACTGTCCATGTAGTCTTCATGCCATGAAACTATATGTGGAAATATAAAAAAATGAAGGCCCTATCTAAGAATATGTTGCATATTTACAATGCAGTCATGTGTTACCTCCCCCATGCACTGCAACCCTCATCTCTCAGTACTTTTACAAATATATCAACTACACTACAGAAATACATAATAAATGTTGCATGATATACCATGTACATCTTTAGAACAATACACATTCAGATTTTCAAAGAACTTGTAGTAATGTGCTCACCTGTTTGCATATAGTTTGTTAAGATGTCTCTTAAAGTATACCTCACGTTGGGACACAATCACCACATACTACACATTGCAGACTCATCAGTCTGGTAAGATGCAGAACTTGAAATATATTGGAAATGCAACATGCCTATACATTGATTTCATGCAGGCCTCCCAACATATTGTCTTCAACATCCAGCTCTGCTGTCATCCACCATAAGCTGCTCTGCAGGTTTGTAAAAGTCAGACTTGTGCTTGTGTAAAGTACTGTGTTCTCTAGTTGGTGTACTTAGACTGGTAGGGGTTCTGTTCTCACTGCATTCAACTGTGAGGTGTGTATGTGTTTGTTTCTCTGTCAAGCCAGTGGACTATAAGTGTGTATCCAACAGATAAGACTCCATTCCCATGGATTAACAATATTTTGACACTTGTACATGCCTACAGATCCATTTCATGCAGGACTCCCATCATCTTCTCTCCAACATCCAGTGCTGATGTCATCCACCATAAGTTGTCCTGCAGCCTTGTAAAACTCAGATATTTGCTGTGGTGCTTTCGTAAAGCAATGTATTCACTAGTCAGTGTACTTAGGTAGGAGTTCTGTTCTCACTGCAGTCAACTGGGACGTGTGTTTGTGTTTATCTAGCCAGAGATGCATAAGTGTGTATCTGACAGTAATCACTCCATTCCCATGGACTGACAATATTTTGACACTTGCACATGTCTACACATCCATTTCATGCCGGCCTGCCAACATTTCTCCAACATTCAGTGGTGACATCATCCACTGTAAGTTGTCCTTCAGCCTTGTAAAAGTCAGACTTGTGCCATGGCGTTTGCCTTAAATACAAAGTTCTCCAGTCAGTGTACTTAAATAGGTAGGGGTTCTATTCTCACTGTAGTCAACTGGGATGTGTATGTGTTTGTGTACTTGCTTGACATTAAAAAGCACATTTTACACCAGCATGTGGAACACACTTTCTCCTCACCAGACACTGCTGACATCAGCTGTAGCTGATTTGCAGATAGGCAGTATTCACATCAGGGCAGGGTCAGAGACTAGCCTGTAGGGCAGGCACAAGTCACCTCATCCTATATGCTACAGAATACAGCAACGGGGCTTTCAGTCTGTCCACATAAACCATGGCATGGTTTGTAGAGCCTGTATTTTCTTGCTGTTGAATCAAGGACCTTTTATATATAGACACTATTAATTTCCTGGCTGTGTGCAACAGACGTGTGAGTTGTTAATGCTACAGCCATTTCTTTTACATCTGTTAGATGTCATGAAAGAGGTCATTGAGGGCATGAATGATGATAACAGTATCATCCAGTGGAACTTGACTAGGCCAAGACATTTGACACAAATCTACACTGAGGTATTCACGCAACACTGTCAGATGTGGCCATAAACACTTATATCACCAAGTGGGTAGACCACTGTATCACATACGTGGCAACTAAATATGTTGAAATGTGAAGTGACATATATCTCTGGTACAGTGATCAGGTCCACACATCATGGCTGTCTGCTAGGCCATATCTTGTCCATTAAGAATGACATACACATACTGTGTCAAAACAGCTATCTGGAGGACTACAGACTGTGGACATTCATTGACTTTAACTGTGATATTAGTATAACACAGACAGTATCAACACACACCAAAGATTTCTGCCACAGCCATGACAACAAATAGGATGAAAGAAAACATGGAGGGATTTGTTACATTATAAGAACAAATGCACAAGCCAAGGCTAATGTAGACATCACACCCTATAAGCAAATCAGTTGGTATGTGACCTGTGTTCTGGTTTTGATGGTATGTGGAATGTTCACCAGCATGTGGTCACAGTGATGAGTACTGCCTTGCATGTAACGCAACTACTGAATAAGTGCAGGACACCAACATCAAAGGCCAGAATATCTCCATAGTTTACAGCTTTCCTCACACCAGTAACTGAATACACTACACCCTTCTTCATGTACCTCCCTACACATCTTCCAGTGATGTGTAACTGAAGTCTAACACCTTTGACACAGTGAGCTGCTACACTTATTGGCCATCCCTAGGTATTTTTGTTACATAAACATTACTGTCTGATGGTGCAGAACACCCAGCAAAGTGTTACACACCAGATGCATATGTGATACCTGTTCTGGCAATGCACACAGTACATACATAGCTGTTTGACAACACTGATGGCATAGGATACATTCATGACAGTATGGAGTGTGCCACATATGTGCCATGCATACCAATCAACCAGCCTTGATTTATCATAATGTCACATAAGGGTATAACAGAGTCCCTCCTAACACCTCCAGCAGATGCTAAAGTATCAGGATGGTGTGTTTGATTACTGTCATAGATTGCTGACATGTCATAATAGTTGTACAAGTGTATTCATGCAGGACCATATATGATCACTCAGAATCAAATATCTTGTGTCAGAGACATGTGATTAACTGGTGGTATTATTCTGATATTGTCCTTTGTTGTGCATGCTTCTTTTAATGTTGACCATGGGGCTGTAGCTGTCTTACTTGCTTGAAACCTCTGCTGACATTACACTCATATTCAGGTATATTGTTTTGCACAGCTTCATAATATGCACTCAACCATAATTGTATATTACATTCCTGATAGATGTCCTCTCCATTGCTCATGTCACTATGCTTATCTCACAAAGACATCTCCATTGTTATGTCACCATGTCTGACAGTCACATAATTACATTTTTACTGTGAAGTCCGTACTGTACCATGTTGATATGTGATTAATGTTCCTGCTATAACTCTCTTCCATTTACATGCCCTCATCTGCTGTACATTACAATGTTTCACCTGTCCTCTTTCCCTGTGTTCATTCCTACAATTCATCTGTGTGTCCCTATGCAATACAAACACTTCTCCTGACTGTTTATTTTAAATGGTCGTTCCTGCACCCTTACAGGTCATTTACCCAACTTTTGTACAGAATGGCTGGAATGGGATTTCACAATACTCTGCACTGTATATACTGTCCTTTACTGTGTTTCGTACATATACATTACTATGTGATAAACCCTGATAATCATTGTAGCAGTCCATGCAATCCCACTAACCTAGATTGCTGTAAAGTAAACAAGTAAACAGATTTGCTATCTGTGTTGCTTTATATGGGTCCCTGGAAACCAACACTATTGCCAGCCATGAAACTGTGCATGTTTTTGTTTAAACATGGTGTACAGCATAAATATGTAATTACCACTGCTGCTCACTGTACAAATGTGTAAACTCCATGTAGCATTCATGCAAAGCCAACATGGAGTTTATTGAATCCTGCTAATAAATCTTTTTACACTTTGGAAAATGAAAGTGCTTAAAATGTATTTAAAACATTTTCAAGTTAGTGTTCTTAATTTCAGTAATGAGTAACTGTCTAGTTTCACTTTTTGATAAATTCTTGAAATTTGGATTGGAACTTTGGGCGGCACAGTGGTGCAGTGGTTAACATTGTCACCTCACAGCAAGAGGTTCTCCGGTTCGATTCTCGGCTGGGGTGCCTTCTGTGTGGAGTTTGCATGTTCTCCCTGTGTTCGCGTGGGTTTCCTCCGGGTACTCCGGTTTCCTCCCACATTCCAAAGACATGCATCTGGAGCATTTCTCTCCGGGCCTCCGCTGAAAACAGGCTCTATGGAACCTAGTCGGACATTCCCGGTCAACAAATGTTAAATAAAATAAAAATAAAAATAAAAACTATATCAAAGTAGTGTTGGCTTCTCAGGGGACTCAAAACACTCCTGGGAATGTTGAACAATGTGTATTCTAAGTAGGAAGGGAGGAGGAGGAAGGAAAAGAAGGATGATGTCAGCTTGTGGGAGGGACTGTTTGTGTAAATGGAGAGCAGGACACCCTGCAGAACTAAAATAGCAAAATGCAAAGAAAATAGATTGGAACATGTAGACAATAAGTGATATGTTTAATTTTCAGAATATTAGCCATCTATTGCTGTTATAAAAACAAAATGGCAGAACATGGCATCGTTGACACTCTCCCTTTAAATACACAGAGAATATCTGTGGTCTTGTATTTTCTGATAATACTCAAGGCCTGCAAGAACAACAAGCTTTTCTATCTGTGAGTTGCTTAAACTGATAGATCTGCTTTCTGTTTTTGCTTGTTCCAGTTTTCTGATTTCATAGGTTCATAGGTAGGTACTAGGCAATTGGCCCTAGGGCCTATAAAAGCCTAGCCAAAAAATGTACCCTGGCTTTCGCCACCCAAGAAAATTATTTTCCTGTGCCCCTATCGAGCAGAGCCACAGAAGTGATCCCTGGGGTGAATTTCCCATTTCCCATCCAATCATCAAGATATTTCTTGAAGAGTGCTAATGAGGAGCTCTGTTTGACATAGATAGGTAGTCTGTTCCAGAGTATGAGAAGTCTCTGGGACAGGAATCTATCCCTCCAGCATGTTCTGTTTATTGTGGTGACAAGGTTTAGGTCCCTAGAGCGTGTAGCTCAGAGGGATTGGGATTTCTTTAAGTGGAGCATGTCCAACAGCTCTGGGTTTGACATAGCTTTTGTATGTTAGGCAGAGATCACCCCTGAGTAGGCGATATGCGATGGAGTAAAGCTGTAGTTTTTTTGAGACGGGCTGTGTAGGGCATCTGTTTGAGGCCAGTAATCCTCTTTGTGAGGTATTTTTGTGGTCTTTCCAGTTGTTGTAGATGTCTTGTGAGGTACATACCAAAAGGGGCATTGTACTCTATATTATATCTATATATATATATATATATATATATATATATATATATATATATATATATATACTCTAGATTTGAGAAATCTACTGGTCTTCTTAAATTACCCAGGCAGCACAATTCACATGCTTTTAAGACACAAGGCCTGCAAAAACTACAAGCACTGTTGGCGACTCCCTGCTGAGTGATGAAAGTAAATCTCTTTTTTTATCTGTGAGTTACTTAAACTGATACATCTGCTTTCTGTTTTACCTGTTCACTTTGTTTTCTGTTTTAAGAATCTGCTTGGCCTGGACTTTTTGTTGTGTGGCAGATCATCATCATCTGCATTATAATCATGAATCCTTTTTTAACGTTATCAAGATGGGGTAGGGGTTCATAGGTTCTTAGATTAGCATTAGGCTAATTGCCCTATTAGGCCATTTTTTTAAGCCTAGTCAGTTACCTCATGTGACAAGCTAACCCTGCATTTTCTGTTTGCAAGGTAAACACCTTAACCATTATGACACCTTCCAAACTCCTTATGCCAACTTCCCACCCCCTTATATCAACTTTTGCCATATCTGTCTATTTAATGCCACTCTCCTGCCTTCTTTGACACTCATACCTGACTGTCACAAGTCATCTGTCACACAATCCATCCACTTCTTTGCCCTTGTTTTCTCTTGCTGTATTTTTGTCTGCCCCAAATATTCTTCAGCAGATTGTATTTTGTTTTTCTGCATATGTGCCACAGCCGCAATAATCTGTTCTATGTGACCTTTTCTGTAATAGGAGCTACTTTGGCTTCTGCTCTTATATCCTCGTTTCTTCATCTATCCCTCAGTGTGTATCCTTCTATCCATCTCAGGCAATTCATCTTCATCACCTCTAGCGTCCTCAACTGTTCTGCCTTTACTGCTCAGGTTTTTGTACCATACAGTAATACTGATCACACCTCTGTTTTGTACACCTTACTCTTCAGCTTCCTTGGCATATGTTTGTCAAATACTACATCTCACACTCCATGCCAGTTGCCTGCAGCTGCTATGATTCTAGTTTTGACCTCTTTTATAATTCTCTTCTCCTCAATTCTCCTCAATCACCCCTCCCAGATACTTGAGACTGTTAACCTGTTACACTCTTTTCCATTCTATCTCAAGCATCAGATTCTTCTGAACACCATTTGCTGCCATTACAGCTGTCTTATATGTACTCAGTTTCATTCTATGTACGTTCAGTTTTACATTCCATTCTCCTGTCCTTGCTGAAGTTATTTCTCAGAATCTGGCTGTAATGCTATATCATCTGCATAAAGAAACTTTGTTGATCTGCCCCCTCCAGCTTGTTAGCTAATTGTAGTCCATCACCACTATGCATAGCTGAGGGTTCGGAGCTGAACCCTGTTGCACATCCACTCCCATTGGGAGGCTTCTGTGAGACCAGCCACTGTTCGTACTTGAGTCATTCGTTCCTTGTACATACCTTACACTAATTCTATCAATACTTCTGGATTTCAAACCACAAGACTGCTCAAATCAACATTCTTGTGACCTTGTCCAAGTCTAGGAATGTCCATTTGGACTCTTTCCTCATTTCTGGCTTCTTTTCAACTGTCTTACTGCAAACATCAGCTCAGCTGTACTGCTTCCTGATTTGAATCTGAACTGCTTATCTTCCATCTTACTTTCTACTACTTTTTGTATTCATTTATCAGTCATTCTCTCCATAACTTTTATGCAGTGTGACAGGAGTTTGATACCTCTGTACTGCAAAAAGTTGTGAATGTCCCCTTTGTTCTTGAACAATGGCATTAGTATGCTTATTCTCCACTCTTCTGGGACATGCCTTTCTCTCCAGACTGCCACGAGTGCCCTCAGGAGCCATTTCTCCCCCATCTCACTCAGCATCTTTATCATACCTGCTGTGACCTCATCTGCTGCTGTTCCTGACTTCATTTTCCTTAGTGCTGCTCTTACATCATCTTTGGTGGGCTGCTCCTGTTCTTTAATTGTTGGCTGCGTCTGGGGCAGTACAGCTTCTGTGGGGTTTTCCTCATTCAGAAATTTTTGGAAGTATTCCTTCCATCTGTCTTTGATGTGCTGTGGACTGGTGAGCAGGTTGTTGCTGTCATCCCTTATGAATGGGTTTCTGACTATCTTTCTATCTGTATGTAGCAACCTGATATTTTTTATTTGTGACAGTTACTTTCTTTTTAGAAAATGATAGAGGGCCTATGATGGATGCATTTCACTTTGCTATTGCAACTCCTTTCTTAGCTTCCTTGTTAGCCAATGAGTATTCCTTCCTAGCCTGGTCCATCTTTTTCTATCTCCCACTTTTTCTTACATGCCTTCTTTCTTTTGATCACTTCCTTGACTCTGCATTCCAGCACCAGCTTTCCTCATGTACATTATTTCTGTACCTGGTTTGGCCACATATCTGTTCTGTAGTCCTCACATAGGCTGATTCGAGGCACTGCAATTCATCTTGAACTCCACCTATTTCCTTTTCATCTTCTTGAGGTGCTAGAGCCCTGAGTAATTCCTTGAACTGTTGTGCTTTCTCTCTGGTCAACTTCCAGGTTTTCAGCCTGGCCTCCATTGATTTTAGTGTCTTCTCTGACCACTGTTTGCAGATGATTGTGGCAAGCAGTGGTTTATGTTGTCAGCTGACTGTTTCACTGGTGATGACTTTGCAATCCCTGATTCTACTGCAGTGCCCTTTCCTTACAAGGAGGAAGTCTACCTGAGTTGCATGTTGGACAATCTTGTATGTGATCTTGTGACTGTATCTCTTTCTGAACCATGTGTTGGTTACCATCATGATATGTGCCAGATAAAAGTCTAGAATGGCCTCTCTTTCTTTATTCCTGTTGCACCAAACATGTGGATGCATGCAGTCCTCATATGTTCTCCTGTCTGTTCAAATATGTGTGTTCAGGTCCCCCATTATCAACACCAATTCCTGTTGCCCTGCTTTATCTAGTAAGTCTTGCAACTGCTGTCTGAATGCACTCTTTTCCTCACTATCACAACCCTGTGGTGGGGCATAGGCTATGATTATGAATACTGCCTTATAATTAGACTGAACTCTGATTGCCATTAGTCTGTCACTAATTCTGATGACATCCCTCAAAGTGTTCACTAAGCTTCATAAATTGATAGAACTTTTACTTGTTCCATTTTGTTTTATCTTTTTTGAAATCTGGTTAGACCACTGTTATGTTTTCTGTGTGGCAGATACACACTTAAATTCACTAGGCTACAAATGCCACATGTTTTTTATTAGTTCATTTGTTTCGAGTGTTACTTAAATACACAGAGGGTATTTGTGTCCTTGCCTTTTCTGATTAAGACTCAAGGCCTGCAAATACTACAAGCACTGTTGGTGACTCTGTCCTGCATGGGGAAAGTAAATCTCTTTTTGTCTGTAAGTTGCTTAAACCGATATAGCTGTTCTCTGCTGTTCAATGTTGTTTCCTGTTTTGAGAAATCTGCTTGGCCTGTTGCTTTTATTCTGTGTGACACATAGACACTTAAACTACCCAGGCTACATTGGTTAATTTGTTTCTCGACTGATGCTTAAATACACAGAAAACATCTGTGGCCTTATCTTTTTTGATAGGACTCAAAGCCTGCAAAATCTACAACTGCTGTTGTTGAGTCCTTGCTGGGAGAGAAAAGTAAATCTTTTTTTCTGTGAATTGCTTAAAATGATAGAAATGTTTTTGACTACCTTCTGGTTATTTTTCCCCACCTACCCTCCCTTTCCTTTATTTACTTATTAAACAATGGTTTTTAATCTGCCCACCTTTACTGTAAATTGAGCTTGATAAGCTCCTCCCTTTCTCCACTGCTGTTTATATCTTGAATTATTTATTTGCCTTTCACTGTGCTTATTTTGAAAAAAAAAAAAAAAAGAAAATGCATTTTTACTCTCATTGTCTGTTCTACTGATCTATTTGGCTTGAATTCATTATGTAGCCACCTTTTGGATAAAACAGTGTATTTTTTCACTCTAGTGAACTCGTGTTTTTACATCAGGATGACACAGGATTTTCCATCTAGTGGCAGTGAGAGGTAGCCTGGTTTGTATAGGTTAGGGAAACACACAAGGGATTCCTGCGTGTAGTTGTTTTTTTGGCTGGAGGGATTGATAATCAGCTTAACTTGTTTTTAGTGCATGTATACATTCTGCAGAATTTATTGTTTCTTGGTTCATTTCTACAAAGTGCAGTACCTTTACTGAAAAATCACTTTTATAAGCTGTTTAAAGTACACCATTGTCATCTTGAATTACTTATTTCCTTTACTTACATTTAAATTTGCTTATGGTAGCATTTCTGTCTGGACACTCCTTTGCTGTACTTTTACTTAGGAGGTTTGGGATTATTCAACTAGTGGCAGTAGGTGTTTGCCTGGTCTATCTGAGCTGTGAATCACAGAAAATGGCTGCAAGTGTAATTGTTTTATCGTCTAGAGGACTCAGTTGTCTGTTTTCTGTACTTTCAGTGCTGGTATAAATTCAACACATATGCACTGAGCTGCTTGCTGAGTCAGTGCCCTGTATGGAGGCAACCATCTGGAAACATTGCTTATTTTCATTATGATATAAAAGCTTACTTTCCTATTTATTTATTTGTGGACTTCATTAATGTTTAAAGTTGCAATTTCAAACTGCTGTAGGGACTGCTGTTCTGCACTTAAATACATTTTATCTAGTGTTTCTTAGTATTATATATCTATTTGTGGCTCTTTAACACTTGGGGTCTAAACCAGTCATTTACAGTAAGAGGATCAAAGTCTGCATTCTTTTGCCAGGAGAGAACTGATTTTACCTATCTGACCTGGGAATGGTTGGTGGAAAGCTCATTGTGTTCTTACCTGATTGGCCTTAGGGCATACTTAGTGTAAAACTTGCTTTTTTGATCATATATAAGCCCTGTGTTTCGTGAATCTGCTGTTCACCCAGCAGTGGTTTCTGTGCCTTGTATACATGCAAGAACCAAAACTTGAAATTTCCCTCTATAAACACATCAAAACTTTATCTCAGTAATGTGTAACTCATGGGACAACTAGTTTGCTTAGTGAGGAGCATTTGCACATTTAGTTATGACTTTTTAGGCCTACCATACCTTATTGTAGTACTCAGGTCTATTGGTGCTCAGACACCATCCGGTTTGGGTGCTGAGTGGCATCACTGGTTTGGTTAGCTACAGATTATACCAAGTAAGCACCCTTCCCTCATCTGGCTACAAACATCCTCCATACACATATACATTAGGACCTGCAACCGTGGATGGACAATTTCCTGCTATCTCTGCATCCAGCTTGCTGGACATGGGCATCCTGAGGCAATTTTTTATTTTTATTTATTTGTTAACTGGGAAAGTCCGACTTGGAATGAAGCCAATTTTCAGCGGAGGCCTGGGGAGAAAGGCTCCAGATGCATGTCTTTGTAACGTGGGAGGAAACCGGAGCACCCAGAGGAAACCCACACGAATGCAGGGAGGACATGCAGACTCCACACAGAAGGCACCCCAGCCAAGAATCGAACTGGAGAACCTCTTGCTGTGAGGCGACAACGCTACCGCTGCACCACTGTGCCATCCACAGTGTAACAATTGCCTTATGTACACTGACAACCAATTAATTCTTGAACAGACATATACAGTATATGAAAGATGTAGTTACACATATACACTGGAGGCTAGACTCGTACATACAGACACAAAAGCAACAGAGAGGTTGTCAGAGACTCACACACATCACTCACCATGCTCATAAAGAACCACACACACACACACACATGGAGGTGCTGACATGTAACTTACCCAAACCTCAAAGGGCTCTCAGGTGTAGTCCTCAGAAAATCCACATGCATAGAAACAAGACAAGTCCCATGACAACACATAAAGCCAGATCTCACTGGGTCTCAACTACCAAGCCCATAAGGTGAAACACTCCATAATCCAATATTTCGGTCATAGGAGACTCCATTGTGAGACACACTGATGTCCCTTTTACCAGGCAGAATAAGGACAAGGGTACAGTTAGCTGCCTGTCAGGGGCCAGAATCTGCCAGATCACACAAGCACTCAGGTCGCTTACCCCTAACTACCTGTATGACTCAGTCATAGTCCATGTGGGCATGAATGACCTGAGACGTACCTCCTTGGACTATATGAAGAGTGACATGATTGA